>NW_011889086.1:1604878-1627322 GCF_000151845.1 Pteropus vampyrus | reverse complement strand
TTCACCTTACTAGAGAATTCAGGCTATTAGCTGCCCTCTCTGAGGAACCCAGAGAGAGCCCTTGGGCAAAGCCCTGAATGAAACCTTCCTCTAAGCTAATCCTCTAACCTTAAAGGGCCTGCATACCTTAAGGATCTGCCTACTCTTTACGTGTCTCTGAAGCATTATTCAAAAGATCTCCAAGACGTTAAGGGCCAAACAATTGCCCCATGCAGACCTCCAAACTTAATCTGCTGGTAAAATTACAACTGATATTTGAGATTTCCTCTTTGATTTTCAGCTTGCAGGACAGAAACGCAAAGGGGATGCTTTAGAGGTACTAAAGAGACTCAGTTGAGGCTCTCTGGAAGCCAAGTTCAAATCTCTCCAAGTGAGATTCAATGAAGTAGGCTTGTGTCTTGTGAGAGTGGACAAGGTTTGAGACCTAGATCTGTGGACGAGGTTTGAGTCCTAGATCTCCAGGGACTCTAGGCAAGTCTCTTCCCTACTGTGAACTTCAATAAGAGGACACGACTAAAAGACCTCTAAGACCCCTGCAGTTTATCTATTATGGTTATTACCATCTGTACCAGCATACTAACAGGCATGACTCATGATGTATTTGAAATACACTTACTTTTTAATTTTCTGCTGTCCCCTTAAAATAAAATCAGTTTTGTTAAAAGCAAAGTCTTTATCCTTTATATAGTGAAGTATTTCTGAGTATAATAATACAATGTCTGTTATTTGCCTTAAAATACTTGAGTCCCTCCCCCCACTCCCTAAACAAAGATAAAATTGATGAATTGTTGAGATTGTCAAAACTGGGCAATGGGAAAACAGGAGTTTATTATACTATTCCCTCTACCTTAATTCATGTTTTAAAATGTTCACAGTAAAAACTTAAGAAATAATAGAAAATAAATATACTCAGTGGGGTAGTCTTTCCCTGCCCCTAGATTAAAATTCCATGACTTTCCTGTTCACTCTTAGGTAACAGACAGTTCTATAGGATCTGTAAGTCACAAATGCAGTTTCAATTCAGAAATGAGAATGTCCAGTCCAAGGGATAAATCTAAGCCTGACCATGATTTAGCACTGATTTTATATCTCTTAGTTTTGGTCATTTTAGGATGGAGACTCACAGAGGGAAAGGGATTAGACATGGCTGGAAAAGCTTCCTTTGATTTATTTCCTCTGATCTGCCTCGCTTGTGAGCTAAATATGGTTTCTTGCCTCCTCCCTTCCTCCTCACTTCCCAATCAGGGGTGGCAGATAAGAAAGGAAAAGGAAGAAGAGGCAGGGATGGTCTTACTTGTACTTGCCACAGTAAGGCAAACTGGCTTTAAGGTCTCTGGGTCTTGCAAATGTTTAAGGCTCCTTCTTGTTCTAGTGAGTAGTTCTGAAGACTCTTTAGATCAGTACTGTCCCACAGAAATATAACGTGGGCCACGAATGGGGGCCTCCAATGTAATTTTCAATTTTCTAGTAGCTACATATTAAAAAGTAAAAGAAACAGGTGATATTAATTTAAATATTTCATCTAACCCAACATATGTAAAACTTTATCATAGTAATCAATATGAAAATATTAATGAGATATTTTACACTGTCTTTCATACTAAGTCTTTAATATGAAACTCAGGTATGTTTTATACTTTCAATACATCTCAATCTGGACACCAAATTTCAAATGCCCAGTAGCCACATGTGGCTAGTGGCTACCATATTGAACAGCATAGTTTAGAGGCCCTCAACCCTGACAACTTGTGGCTTGCAGTTCCCTTGTCCATATACTAGGTGACCTGACCACACGTCCCAGTTTAGTCCTGTTGCCCTACTTTTATTACTCATTAAATTATTTGGTTATTAGTGCCCAATTCACTCTCCCAAGTGTCCCTGTTTTGATAACAAATCATGCAGCCACCCTGTCTGTACCATTCTTTCCTGGGTGGGAGTTGGTGTCTCCTTCCTCATCCTTGTTTCCAGGCTCCCTCCTCAAAGGGTCAGGCAGTTTCTCCCCTAGATCAAGTCGCAGCAAACTAGAGCCACAGAGCTAAGAATGGTTTTTATATTTGTACAAGAAGGAAAAAATAAAGAATATGTGGCAAAGATAATATCCTTTGTGCAAAGCCTAATTTACTACCCAGTCCTCTACAAAATAAGTTTGCTGACCCCTACTCTCTATCTTCTGGGGAGAAAGGAGATCAGAACCCTGTTTACTAAGCTCCCACCACAGGCTGTTCCCTCTGGGATTGAGTGTGGGCACAGATCCTTGACTTCGCAGCAGATTTAAGGTTGGGAGGTAAAAAACTGCTCCCACTCCTCCTCCCTTACAGTCAATGGGAACTCTGCAAAAATATTCTGAAAGGAAATATCATCACACATCTTACTCTCCACTGTCTCAACCTTAGGCTACTTCCTGTAAACATCTGCTTAATTATAATTTGGCAGTTCACTTTGGAATTTCATTTCTTTTACATCTCAGTATTTAGTCAAATTACTATCTTACCATCATCATCATCACCATCACCATCACTCATAATGTGTTTCCTTGGATAGCCTATGAGTTTGTCAGGGATAGGATCTTTTTGTCTTATTTTTGAATCCCTGACAGCACTTAACACAATGAGTCACACAGCATAGGTGCACGATAACATTGTTTGGATGAAAGAATTAATAATTCACATACTCAATACTTCGGTCCAACTAAACAACTCAAAATTCTCTGAAGACACTGACATCTTTTCCCCAAGTGCCTTTAACATGCAGTAGCTGGTACTCTTTTCTCTCCCTCTTCTCATCTACCATTCTCTAAAATGCAGCCCAAATAATACAATCAAATTGTATTAAAAATTCAAAATAAACCTCTCTGATACCCTCAAATATAAATGACAGCTCTAATAAGATCTTCTCAGATCCTTTCTGGAGGAATTCAGCAGTCCTATCCCACAGCTAGTAACACATACCTCTCTTCTTATACTTAAGACAGTGCACCTTATCTGGTTGTACAATTGTTCTACCACCAAATCTGTGCTCTGCATGTTACAATCATCCGGAAAGCTTTTAAAATATACTGATGCCTGGGCTCCATTCTGGACCAAGGAAATCAGGATCTTCAAGTTAGGGCTTGGGCATCAGCATTTCTTAAATGCTCTTTGGTGATCTAATAAATGTAGCGGAGTTGGGAACCACTGGACAAAATGAGCTACTAGACAACGAGGACTGAAATTTGTCTTTGTAATTTGTTATTAGCAAAGCTTACCATTCAATAGTTGTCAAATGTAATTATAAACCAAACAGAAATATAAAGAACAATTTACATAAGTCTATCCATAGAAGTTTGTGAGAAAATGTTATGGGACAAACAATTATATTAATCTAATGACTTCTGATTAATTAGACAGGTTTGGTTAACTATATCAAACATAGAAATGGACCAGAACCCCACATCTAACTAAGCAGTTTCCCAATTGTAACACTTGGCCTTAAAAGAAATATAGATGGGTCCAGTGAAAATGTGAACATTAAGATGGTTCATTAGCATGGTCTCTAAGCAAGTCCAAAAGATGGACCTCTAAAGTTCTCTCATGTAGTGTAGATATATTTCAAGGTTGTTATCCCACAACTGTCAAACCCAGCTTCTTCTTGCTTCTGCTGTGTAATTTACACTTGAGACTGTCACAAGAGTTTTTTTTTTATTAATTTGTTTGTCAAGCAACACTCTCAGCTCTCTTGTAATTATGCTGCCTGTTAGTAGCATAAGCACAAACATATCTCTTGGTTTTCACTCATTAATTTGTGCCTCTCCTATACGTAGAGATAGCAATAGATGTAGTCATAAGATCAGAAATTGCTGATGGTCAGGGGAAGACAACATGAAAGTCTGCGTGCCTTTGCCAGTAATTAATCTGCAATGAACTAGTGTCATACAGTGGAAAGATCATAAAAGAAGCCCTGGGTCTGAGTTGGCCCTGTTATTTACTCCATATCCCTGAACAGGTTAACTCACCTCTTTGTGTCTTATTCAACTAGACAGTACCATAAACATCTACATCAGGTTTGTCTATGAGGGTGTTTCTGGGTGAAATGAACATTTAATGGTAGACTGAGTAAAGCAGATTTGCGCCCCCTAATGTGGGTGGGCCTCATCCAATCAGCTGGAGGACCTGAGTAGAACAGAAAATCTGAGTAAGAGGGACTTTCTTTTCGCTTGACTTCATTGAGCTTGGACATTGCTTTTTTCCGTCTTCAGACAAAGTGTCGGCTCTTCCTGGGGCTGGAATCTGCATGTATCCTATTGGTTCTGTGTCTCTGGAGAACCCTGACTAATATACATCTATAGCAATATAAACCCTTTTGGGAGGGCTTCAGACATAATCCTCTTTAAATAAAATTCCTTCCATCACTACAAGTATTTTCAGTGAATCCATCAGAAGTATTTATATAAGTCAGTGGTTATTAGAATTAGTTGGCCAGCTTTAAAGACATTGATTCTCAGGCCTGAGATCCTGATCTTCTGAATCAGGTTCTTGAGGGAGCAGAGCCCAGGAATCTGGATTTCTAATCGTCTTCCCAGTACTTCAACTATCTAACCATCTTTGGGAACTACCCATTTAATGGTTTGATTGAGGGAACTAGGAATCATGGATCTCCCCTGGCATCTGAAATTCTATCACGTGGGGCTCACAGATTGCTTTTTCTATCTTGTGTCCTGTTAAATGTAGATAAACTAGAAAAGATATATAAGGCCTACAACCATAAATTTGGGATATATTTATCCTGAATTCAGCTTTGATAATGTTCCTCCCACATCCAAACACCTTTGGGGTTTCCCCATTGCCTACTTAATAAAATCCAATCTCCTCTGAATGGCATCCAAGTCCCTCTAAAACATGACCCCTGGATAACTGCAGCAGCATCTTTCACCATAATCACCCACATACATCTTATGGTCCAACCACCACAGAGATTGCTTGGGTCCCCTTCTGACGCCACGCACTGCTCCTGTTCTTACCTGCACCTGGAGGGCACTGCTACTACTAACACTCATCCTCCGAGTTTTAGCTCTGATGGCACTTTATTCAGGCAACTTCTCTAATGCCTCTCTTACAGACTGCTTTATGTCATAGCTACTTGTGTACATGTCTCCCTCATAGAATGAGAACTTCTCGAAAGCAGAGGTCTGCTCTTCAGATTTGTGTCCCCAGATCTCTGAATCTGGTACACAGTGAGATTCATGTATATTAACTGGGTTGATTCAGGCTATTTTTCTACATGGTTACCAAAGGGGAAAAATTAAAAAGTTGGACATTTTGTTGCAAAATTTGAAAGTGACAGGAAAAGAGGACATAGAGTATAGGCCTGGCAGCGCAGTGCATTGGTTAGAAGCAGGAGCTAGAGAGAGACATATCTGTGCCCAGTTCACACCTCTCCTACTTATTAGTGATATGTTGGATCAAGTTACTTCACCTTTCAGTGTCTCCCTTTTATTATCTGTACGTGAGAATGATGACAGAATTACCTCACAAGGCTGTTATGAGTGTTAAATATGCTAAGAACTTAGCACATATTTACACTAACTACTTGCTATTAGCTCTTTCTTGTTATTCTTATTATTTTAGCAATGTGTTAGCAAGCACAGGCCTGGACGATGGAGGATTCCTGATTTATGGGTGAGTAGAAAAGTGAGAGAGTCCTCAAGCTAACTTATCTCATGGGCCACTTCCATTTCTAAAGGGTATCCACCTTAGGGAGAGGAAAAAGCCAGAGAGTTATGCCCTCATCTTCCATGAGTTGCCTCTCTTCCCTGATGAATTTCCTTAAGGAATATAGATCTACAGGAGATTTATGTATGTGCTCTGCCTCCCAACTGGTAAAGCAACTTATTTGCCATCACTAAGCATTCATTCTTTTCCTGGAGGCCAACTCACAAGATGCCTGTCCTGTCAAGGACAAGATTGATAGACCAGAGGCTGCTGACTTGACAGCTAATGCACATGAGGCTAACCTTTTTGTTTCTGGGCTGGAAGGAGAAATGAGCCAACCTCTTAAACCGTCCTTGGAATTGAAAAGCGATCTTATATACCATTTGATCTAATCCACTGCTCTAGATGTATGAAAAAACTCAGGCCTAGGTCAGGAGAAATAACTTAGAATAAAGTATAAAGGTGTGCTTGCCAAAGGCCACTTATCTGTAACAAAGACAGCCCTGTTCTGGGTGACATGAGAAAAACAAACAAACAACAACAACAACAACAACAAAAACGTTGTGAGGTTTTCATAAAGTTGAATCGGTTGGATTCTTTTAAATCTGAAATTAAGTTCTTCATACTTTTATGATATTAAGATTACTTTTCTTGATAAAATAAGAATGATAGTCAATGTCAACTTTTTTCTTTAATTTCCTTACCTTGGTGAATAAAAGATGATGACTCTATGTCCTTCTCCACTTTGTTGTTGGTGGTGGTTGTTTTATCAGTCTACAAAATTCCCCAGAGTTTGAGACTCTCTGATGTCAAGATTGAGAATGGCGGCTCTGGAATTGGAAAGATGTGAATTATTATCTTTGCTCTTCTTCCAATTTGTGTGACTTTCAGCAATTTATTTAACTTCTCCAAGTCTCTAAAATGGTAACAATAACAATAATGCCTATTTTACAGGATCACTGTGTGATGAAGAGTTATACCAGCATCAACGCACTAGGCATTTTACACACAGCTTTATTTAACATGCAGAGCAACCCCATAAAAATAGATACAGTTGGTTCTCATTATTTGCAGTCGTTATGTTTTTTATAGAGCTGCATGAATACTGAACCAAGATGAGAACCAGGACCTTGCGAGGTCCATGGCTAGGCAGCCCTTATCCCAGCAAGCAAGGAGAAGCTGGTGGTTCAAGCTAATACAATGCAGCCTCAATGGGATTACTCTTCTAGGGTTCTAAGAACAAAAGAATCCTTACAGTATATTTTAGCTAAAAGATCAAAATGCAGGTTGGATACACTAAAAACAGTGTTTTTGATGTCAGGTCCACTTACAGTTTCTGTTACAAAAATCCACCACCCAGGGCCATAAAAAAATCAACAGCAGCAGCATTAGCCAGCAGTGTGGATATTGATGAATGAGGATATTGTCTCAAAAACCATTTTGAAGCTACTTGCTGTGCCTTAATGAGGGTGAGGGCTTGGAGCTCATGGGCTCTGTGTTAATTACAAAAGGGTATTTAATAATTGAGGCCAGACTCAACCAAATAAGATTAAAAGAATTAACCATCTCTGATAAAAAAGAATTGGTAAAGAGGGAGAGAAAGAACTTAAAAACATTCATACTCTTTAACATAGTAATTCCACTTTAAGAATGCTAATAAAATGATCAGATCAGGAAAAATATTGATGCATAAAAATATTGATGCATATGGTTCGTTCCCAAGTTTTGGCACCAAAACAAACAAACAAACAAAAATCGATGCATAAATACTGATGCATAGTACAGTAGCTTCTAAATTTTAACTTTTATAAATAATGGAGAATCGGTTTAAAAATTATGATATATTCATACAATAAAGTACTAAAAGTAATTAAAAATTATTTTTAGAAATTTTTAACATGGAAAAATACTCAAATGGCAATAGTAAGTAAAAAGAAAGTAAAAGTAAGATACAAAAAGTATGGCTCAAACTGTGTTGTGTGTGTATGTATCCTAAAAGCAAAAACAAAAAATTGAAAAGACATATGTTAACAATCACTGTTAACATATCATTGATTTCTTCTTTTGTGAAATTATGAGTGATTTTTATTCATTTTGTTATTTCCAAGGTTTTTACCATAAATACACACTATTATTATTTTTAAGATGCAGAGACAAACAGCACAATGAAAGTACAATACAATTTGCTGCCACACTCCACACCAAAAGACTGCTTTGATGAACAGAAGCACAGATTAAACAAGATTTAGCCTGTTCATCTAACAGGTCACTGATCTGTAAAAATATCAGATGTTTTCAGATTTTTCAAATCATTTATTGTTAAGCAACTAGTTGGAGTGTAGCCCACTTAATTAAACAAAGAACATGAGATGGCCCTATCCCCAGAACAGCTCCTGGGGGCCAGGACTCTCCTCGCTCACCTTTGTACTTCCAGAACCTTATACCTGTAACAGAGCAGGAGCTCAATAAAAATATGCTAAAAGAATGAATACACTGGAAAATATGCTGCCATAAAAATCACAGTTCAGAAGCCATCTGCCTTATCTTTCATTCATTCATGCACTCATCCAAAGTTTTATTAAGCACTTTGTGTGTGTGTGTGTGTGTGTGTGTGTGTGTGTGTGTGTGTGTGTGTGTGTGAATGACTAGGCATAGACAGCAATCAAGATATGCAATGGTCCATGATAGTCCTACTACATAAACAAATAAAGAACTTCATGCAATAAAGAAGTTATGAAAAAAAGCTAAGGGAGTTCAGAAGAGGAAAGAATTTCTCCATGTAGGAAGTTCTGAAAAGGTTCTCTGGAGGAAGCAGAATTGGAGCTGGGTTTTAGAAGATAGACAGAATTTGGACATGAGGGAAGAGAAGGCATCTCACTGAAGCAATGACATGAGCAAAGTCTCTAAGGTGGGACATTTACGAGGCTTAGAGCAAACAAGAAATGCTTCTGTTTGGCTATAGAGTATGAAGATCTAAGGGAGGCAGTGGAAGGGAGACTGTTTGCCATACTGGAATCTGGTTACGGAGAGAGGATTGTGACTCTCCTATTAAGATTTGCTTGAGAACACCAGGAAGTCTTTGGATGGAAGAGTGACCTCTTCAGAGAAGTGCTTTACAAAGAGACTTGGGCAGCAGTGGGTAAAATGAAGAGGAAAAGGGGGAGGCGGGACCTGAAGTGGGAAAACTCCCCACAGCCAAAATCTCCAGTGAAAATCTGGGAATACTAAACCAGCTAAGCAGCTGGAAACTCAGCTCTTAGTTCCTTCAATCACTAGGACTGCTCCAGCTCTCTGCTGCTGGATTCCCTTTAAGTTGAGACGTGAAGGACCGAGCTTTCAAGAGATGCTTACACCCTTGGCTCAAGCACCAGCAGCTATCCCTCCTCCCGCTCAGAAGCAGCTAAATTGCTTTGCAAATATATGCAGATACATGCCAGTAACAAAGCCATTAACATGTGCCCTAAGCCTCAAAGGGAAAGGCTTTCTTTGATCAAAGCTCATAATGGGATATATCCAAAGGGCAGAAAAACAATATCCTGCTCGGCCCAAACAAGGGATGGTTTAGAATCTGGAGCAGAATGCCTGGCCTTAGTACCTGCTATTCCGGCAAATATTAGGGCATGTGGTTTTTCCCTTCTCTGTTCCCACTTCCTAAAGATGGAATTGCCTAAGAGATGCTTCAATTTATCAGGGCTGCAACTATTGACAAAAAAACGTGTGTGTGTGTGCATGCATGCACGTGTGCGTGCCCCTGAATCTGACCCTCTCTGCTTCTCGAAGTATGGTCCATAGACCAGCAGCGTCAACATATTCTGGATATTATGGAAGAATGTTAGGAACACAGAATCTCTTGTCCAAGTCTAGTACTAGGAGTCAGAATCTGCATTTTAACAACATGTCAGATGGGTGATTTGTGTGCATATTATAAAATGAAGAGCACTGATCTAAATGACCTAAGCATCCATAATTACGATCACCTAAAGGCCAGGACTATTTCTTACTTACCTTCATATCCCCCAGGCACAGTGCATGGCCTGTAACTAGTAATCAAAATAGGCCTCTGTTCCCTCTTCTGTAAAATGAAATAATAGCTATCTCAGGGGCTATTGCATGGAGTAAATGGAATATTACATAACATGTTCAAGTACAATGCCTGGCATGTGTGTGTGGGGGGGATGTATGAAGTTCTAATTCCCTTCTCACTCCAATTACCTGCTAAAAGCAATTGTTGAACTGTGTACTAATAAGTTATGTTGATCATTTTGTATATTCTAAAATGTCTACCTCATCTAATCCTCATGTTCAGCCAGCAGGGGTTGCCAGCTGGCTGCCATGTTTACTAACCAGAAAACTAGGATCCAGAGAGGTTAAAGGACTGGTGGAAAGTTGTTAGGCAGCAGGGCAGAGCTGGAATTTGAAGCAGGCCCCTTCCCATCAATCCATCCTTCACCCCACAGCCGCCCTGTTCATAATGCAGAGATCATACATATGCCCTGCTAAAAATTCTCCTACCACCTTCCGGGTAGAATTCAAGCTCTTTTGTGCAGCTTTGCTGGGGATGTGTGATTAGATCTGTATTTCAGAGGTGCCATCCGAACGCAGCGTGGGCGTGGATGGGCTGGGTCAGTTAGGACAATGTTGCGAAAGAAACAGGGAGACTCATGATCTGACCCCTGCCTGCTTCTCTGGCCTCAGCTCCTCCTTTCCTCTTGTTTCAGGTCATATTTGTCAGTCCAAAGTCATCAGATCATTTCACATCTCTCTCATTTCACTACTATTCCTTTCTCTGGTATGGGTTTGGCTGATCCTGTAGTGTCAAATGGCTTCTAGCTGCCCCTCCAGAGCCACATTCAACCTTCCACTCTTCTCTGTGCCCTTAGAGGCTCATCTATCTGGGCCACAGTGAGGGTTCCCAGGTCTTCGAGTTTCCAGCTGGGTTTGGCAGGGAATGACAAGGAAAGGGAAAGGAGATGACAGGGAAAGGTCAGATTATTTATTCTATTGGCTCTTTCCTACAAGGTTGACAAGAGCTGGCTATATCCCTCCATGGAAGAGTCTCCTCTCTCAAAGAGACCAATGCTACAGGACTTTCACTTTCCAGATTCAGATAACTGCAGCTTCCTTTCATCTCGTGGGGCCTGGGTGGTATCGGCTGAGCACCACATACCTACACTGTTCCCTCTGGCTTCCTTATACCCACGCCTTTGGAAATAAATCCTCCTTCAATGGTCCTATTTCGAATATGCCCTTTGTTCCTGATGGAAACTTTCTTCACCCACTAACTCCTATTCATCCTTCAGAACAATCCAAGAGTCACCATCTCTAATTCCAGGACACCCTTGGGCTGCCCTCCCTCATAACAATTCTTACACACACTGCCAGTGGTCACGTTCTCTTCTGATCTCTTCAAGGACAAGGACAGTATTTTTATTCACTTTGTAGCACAGCATCTAGAAAGCACTCTATAAGTACTTGTTGACTAAATTAAGAGTGACAAAATTAAATTTTCTTAAGCAAATCATTTCTCCCTTATGAAAATGAAGAAAATTTCTACTGAGTTTTTTCACATTCAAGGCATTGTTATTTTACATTTAGAGTGATTTTTTTTCCTTAATCACTTAACTCGGGCCAATTCTAGGCAAATTGGGACACAAAGTCACCTTAATTATAACCCAAGCATGGTGGTGTGATATCTAGTGATGGAGTGAAATTTGAGGACTCTACAATTGCTAGAAATAGTGATAGTTGAAATTCTTAGATGTCTGCTGCAATCCCTGCCTCTGAGTATTCGTGCCCCCATGTAATTGTCTACCCTTGAGTGTAGCCTGGGCCTATAACTCGCTTCTAACAAAATACAGCAAAGGTATAGAATGTTGCTTTGGTGATCCAGTTCCAAAAGAGTATGACTTCTGTCTTGCTGGCAGTCACTCATTCTCTCTGACTCTCTTGCCTGCTAGCTCTAATCATGCTATCTACCATATTTGTGAACTGCCCATGGAGATGCCCAACGTGGTAAAGGAACTGGGGTCAGCCTCTAGCCAATGGCCAGAGGAATTGAGCCCTCAGCCCCATTGCCTGCCAGGAAATGAGCCCTGCCAATAATCACAGAGTAAGCTTGAAATGGACCCTGTCACTGTCAAAACTTAGGATGACTGCAGCTCTGAATAATAGTGCAACCTGAGCCAGAACCCAGAACCCAGAGAACCCAGCGAAGCCACCCTCAGATCCTGATCTACAGAAACTGTGAGGTATTAAGTGCTGTTAAACTAAGCCCCTAAATTTTAGAGTAATCATTATGCAATGATAGAAAACTAATAACAAGAGTTTCGCCAACTTAAATATTACTGACATGGTTCTAGTTCTCGTCGGCCAAATCCCACAGTAAGAATGGGAAAATTAGAAGAAAAATAAACAGAGAAAAGGATCAAATGTTTCCAGATTACAGTTGTTCTAGCAGCACTTAACCCAGAAATTATTTCTTTTCATCCCAAAGAAGAAATTCAATGACCTCATAGCTATAAAGTGATGTCATTGAATTTCTTCTTTGGGATGATCTGAGTTCTCTTGGTCCCTAGGGCTTTTTGTCAAAAAGGTGATTTGGTTTTGCAGCTACTGGCCCTCCTCCTCCATATGAATCCAGTGACAATGAAAATTGAAGCCATGACCGTGATCCCTCAACCAGGTTTCCTCTGTCCTGGGTTAATAGTCTTCCTCTTTCCAAAAGCACAGTTTATAAATGGCACTTGAAGAAAGACAGCCTGGTGGGCTGTTATTGAAGAACCAGGATTTACAAATGGGGCATGAACCAGAACCTCTCTATTCTGGGAGTCCAAGACTCACATCAGAATCTGGAGGGTGTGCAAGCATGACAAAGATAGAATCTCTACTCCCAAGGAGGAAATGTCGAGTCGAAAATATGAGTTATAACCTCCTCCCTGTCTTAAAGTTTAATACGCATATAAAGTTAAACATGCATCGCATCAGAAGACAGAAGGCCATCCTGAAGCTTAACGTCAGTGTTCCCAGTTCCCTGGCCCTGTCCAGGCCTCACAAAGGCCACTGTGTATCCAGGCCTTTCTTACTGGCCAACCTGTCTCCCTGCCTTCCTACCTCCTTCCCAGCCTGGGCACCCTCTGGGGGCCTCCCACAGTATCCCCACTGAGCCCTTGCTCCATTAACCATGTCATTTCATCTTCTGTATTTCTGATACTTTGGCATCGGGGTCTTGATCTTGCAGGGACTGCCCTTTCCAGCCAATTCGGATCCCATACTCCAACCTCTTACACTCCAGGCCACTATCGACCTGCCTTAGGCATCCCAGGGCCAGGTATCAGACAGCTAAGGACAGCCCCTATGCCCCAGTGCCTGCTGAAATGATGTGAAGTAGCCGATCCCAAGCCTCTGCTTCTTTCTCATAGAAACCATGACAAAGGCTCTTGCCCAACTCTCATTCCCAACTCCCCGCTTGCGACCAAGCTTGGAGCTTCCCGTCCGGCCTCTGTGGTGTGGCATGTCCCCTCCTTTTAGAATTTGTAACAAACTATTAATGGCAATCTCCTAATCTGTTGGCCTTGCCAGATAATATTAGAATCAATATTATAAAACATGTGCCCCCTACTCAGAGCCCTCTATCCCATCTCAGGGCCATTATCCTCATTCTCAGCCTCCAAGAACTTGGTGTCTAAGACTCATGCCCCATCCCCATCCTTCACTGGAACCTATAAGAGGTAGGGTAGCACAACAGTGAAGAGTATAGATTTTGGAGTTAGAATAACTGAGGGACTCAGGAAGTTGCTTTTATCTCTATGTGTCTCATCATCTTCTTCCTCATATAGAGATAATAAAAATACCCATCTCAGTAATATACTGTGAGTACTGAATGAGGCAAAGAGTGTAAAGTGCTCAGAATAGTGTTTGGCACTTAGAAAGAATTCAATAACTCTTAGTTATTGTCATTATCAGTATTATTAGGGAGCAAAGAGGAACAGTGCTAGCAAAACTAGTCACAGAATCTAAAATTGTACATATTGCTTTACCAATGCTTTCTACACACATAGAATAAGGGGCAGGCAGCCGGGAGGAATGATTGCATATGCATAAGCACCTCCAACCAAATTAATTGATAGGGCATGATTGTAATAAAGGGAATTAATTTCCATTTTAATAACTTCACATGCTACATGTTAAGCATAGGTCCATATTACCAGTGGTCACACAATTTCCCCTTTGCATCTGTTCCATGTTGATTATGATGTCAGGAAAGCAAAAGTTAAATCTCCTTTTAAAGAAGAAGAAAAAATCTAATTTAATAACATTGCAATCCTGTTGAAAGCAGGATTAAATCTTAATAAGGGTGGAAGGATGCTGTGTTTCAAGTCCATTCCTCTTGAAGCCCTGGCAGCTTGTTCGGGGAGTGAGTGCGTTGTCGAAGGACTTCACAGCCCAGCCCTGGCCGCATCTTCCAGCGCCCAGATGTAGAGAAATCTCTGATGGTGCTGACATTTCTATTTTCACTTTTCCCTTCCTGGTGCTTTTTCTCATTAAAGCATCTTGATTCTGTAATTTCTACCAGTACAGATGAAGATAAAATGACTCCCAACTTTTATTTTGACCTTATAAAACTATATAATTGGTACAGAACCTTCAGGGTAAATGAGTTTCCTTTAGATTGAAAACCTTGGTCAGAAGAATCAGAGTTAAAAATATACCGCATGCCCAAATAGAATTAACTCATGAACCAATATACTATTTGAATGTTTTGAAACTCAGGTCTAACACCAATCTTATGAAAGTTTCATTTATGATTTACTCTTTTTTTTTCCTCTTAAAAGCTCAAAGTAAAACAAGAAACATCCATCTCCATTCTCTCCTTTCACTGAATCTCACAACTCTCAGGAAATCCTCATTGCCCACAGAAACTGTGCCCAAGCTCCTAAGAGTTATAGCTGGGGCCCAAGGACTGGCCCTTGTCTGACAGCCCCACCTCATCCTGCTTTGTCACACCTAGGCACTAGGGACACATGACAGTTTCCCAAACAGGCCACATAGGGCCCGAGCTCTGAACCTCTGCATATGCATTACTACCTATCCGGAATATTCTCTTCTACTAACTCTTCTGCCAAATTCCCACTCCACCTTTAAGAAGTAGCTCCAGTGTCTTCTCTTCTGTGAAGTCTTTCATGACATCCCTGATGATCCTGGACAGATGCTCAGTGCTCTTATGGAATCTTGAGCAAGTCTACATTTTATAGTCATCAAACTCTACTGCAACGATTTGCTTACTTGTCTCTTATTCCTTGTAGGCAGAGATTATTGAGAACAGAAGCCCATCTTTTCATCTGTTTCCCTGCATGGCATCTCGAACAACACATCGTTTAGCTGGCTTTCATCATATATTTGTAGAATGACCAGTAAGAGCCAAACTTATATTGTGCTTATTACACATCGGGCCTAGCTCTATATAGCACAATAGCAGTCTCCAACCTTTTTGGCACCGGGGACCAGTGCTCCTATGAGAATTTAGTGCCTGATGACTTGAGGTGGAGCAGAGGTGGTAGCGCTGGGGAGCAGCTGCAAATACGGGTGAAGTTTCACTTGCTGGCCTGCCGCTCACCTCCTGTTGTGCCACTCAGTTCTTAATAGGCCACAGACAGGTATCAGTCCACATCCCAGGGGTTAGAGGGCCTGTAGTATAACACCTGTATATACTCATTTAAAACTCCAACACCCAAGCTACTCTTATCATCATCCCTATGTTACAGATGCAGAACCCGAAGGGTGAAGTAACCTGCCCAAGGTCACACAGCTAACAAGTAATAGAGTGCAGAGTGTGGATTCCAGTCCATTCAGTTTGGCTGCAGAGCACAGACCCCTAAACACTACCTCACACTGCCCAGGGACCCCGTGACAACACCCTAGGACTGGCAAATAAGAGCCCTCCAGTGTGCTAGGGCTGGTGCTAGCTCCCTGGTGTGCTCTAGACTCTGTAGGATTTGGAGGCTGCATTAGGGCTGGTGGAGAAAGAGTGTTCTGATCAGATAGAGACAGAGCAACAGGATGGCACTGACCTCTGACTGCTGAGTGGTCAGCCAGGCGACTCTGCTAATGGAGGGGCTCGTGCCTCACACCAATCTCTCAGCCGAGGCAGTTTAAATGGTTGGACCTTTGGATGGTTGATAAATAGTAGAAGGCACAAATATTCACCCTCATATGCCAAGGCTCTTCCTTATTTTCTGGCGTGAGCTAGGTCAGCTCTGCTCCAGGAAAAGGGTTTGCTAATTAACCTGGGAGCCTGTCACAGGTGGCTGCAGGGCTAAGGAGCAAAGGGAGTAGAATAAAATGATAGGGCCATGCATGAGGAGACACTGGCTTCTTTAATGTCCCTCGGACAAAAGCAGGATTATATTTACCTCAGAAGCATGCGCCTACCTGGGGTGCTGAGACAGAGAATTAAGGACAGTCTTTTAACATTACCGTATTTAATAGATGGAGACTTTTTAAATGTTTTGTTTTACTTTTATTTCTAAATCACCAATTCTTCAAACATTCAACAAACATTTATCTGATACCTGCTGTGTGCCAGACACTGTGTTAGGTACAAGAAATGTAGAAATGAATAAAATAAAGCAACGATTTTATTAAATAAATTTAAAACAAATGAATAGAATAAAACAAAGCAGAAATTAATAAAAAACAAACAAACAAACAAAAACCTCCTCCCAATAGCTACCATTTATCAGCTTCTACTATATGCTGGGCCTTCAAGGAAGTTATATACAACCCAGCTACAAATACTGATAGTTCTGTGCTGGCAGTGTGTACATGGCACACTGAAAACACATGCAAAAAGGAGGGTGTGGGCAGGGGTAAATCCCCTTGGAAGCAATAGACATTGGCAGTGACAGAAGCTGGAAAAGGATATTCCAGTGGGCACAGCATGTGCAAAGTTTTTCTACATGGAAGCATGAAAGAGAGGGGTCAGTGCTTCAATATACCTGAAACTCAGAGTTCAGTGTCAGAGAATTTGGAGACTTAAGAGGAAGCCAAGATAGTCTATGGAGCTTAGATTTATCTTGAAGGCATGGGGCACCACCGAAGGCTTTATTATCATCACATTTGCATTTCAAGACAAGCACTCCATCCACCAGGGTGTGGGATGATGATTGGAACCCAGAGAAACTAGAGGTAGCATTCTAAGATGGAGGGAATGTTGCATGATAAGGGCTGAAATGTGGGGTGTAATGTCAGTAGCAAAGTTTATCCATCAAACTAAGTACAAAGGAGTGTTTAATAGAAATATGTACAGATCAAATATCCCGACCATATCGTAGAAGGAATAGATCACCCAAACATTAATGTATGGCTGCTGTATTGCTGATTCCCAACTGTTAACACATTTGGCAATAAGAAGGCAGATGGGAGACCAAAATTCTCTGTCCCTTTTGGGCAGATCTTGTTAGCAACATTTTCCTCATCTATGTATCAATTTCTCCATCAACCTGAAGGGATATCATAGAGCCAATGTAAAGAGGAGCCTGGGGATATAATTCAGTATTAGAAAGTGGCTCCTTTAAGGTACTATGAAAACAGTATAGACTACATCTCCAATCTCCAATAGAATTTCAAAGTTAAAACAAAAACAGTTGGCATTGGCAGGAAATTCAAAGACGATATAGCCCAAAACCTTCAATTCATGGATCCATATATCTTTACCTCTCCTCTTCTCACTTCTTGTAGTACCCTTCTAAGCTGAGCCATCTGACAAAACCCTACTTGTCTGGAAGCCATGACATCATCAAAGTCCCTCTCATTCTGAAGCTTGCCTTGGATCCCATGGGATTAATCATTCCCTCTTTGGGGCTCCGGTAGTACTTAATGTCTGGCCTTTCCTTTTCTTATCTGTAAAATAGGATCACTACTGTGTCATGGATTGAATACCTGACAGAATCAAATAGAGAGAATAATCTCAACCTACCTATTTCTAGGGTTGTTAGACATACCACACACTTGCCTCTTTGATCTCAGTTCTGTTCTCTGTCGTTTGTCAAACCTGCAGGAAATAACATTTCCTGAACTCTCTTGCTCTAGAGTTTCTGAGTATGGATGACCAATTGGAGGCACTGTGGAGTGACTGGAGAATAGGAGCGGGGAAGAGGTCAAAGTATTTCTACCTCCAAATCTCCTGGCTTTGAATCACATCTCCAGAAGGGTAGCTGCTCTCTGTGGCTCCCCTGTAGTTCTAGATTCTGTAGGTAACCCAGCTGGCAGCTCCACACAGCTCTTTGGGATTTGGTGGCACCACATTCTTCCTTTGTTCCTTTAGCCTAAAGAATACAATGGTTTTCTCCCATCACTAATCTCTGGCTTCCTTCAAAGTTTCCCTTTGGCTTCTCAGCTCTTCCAACACCCATGCAACCAATCCCTGTATTAAATTCCCTCTATCTGAAATACCTAGAAAGATTTCTATTTTCTGACTAATATATCTAATTGATATATTAGTCAAAGAGAAACGGAGTGGAGAAAACAGCAAATATTATTGACAACGTACCCTGTCAGACTCTTGCTCTTGGTGTTTTATAATTTCAGTATAGTATAGTGGTTAAGATTAAAAACTGTGTCAGAGAGATCAGGTTTCAGGTCCCAGTTTTGGCATGTACTAACTCAGTTTCCACTTCTGTAAGTTAAAGATGCAAACAATATCTATATGTAGAGTCGTGAAGATTATCAATAATATGTATAAAGCAGTTGGCACAGAACCCAACACATAGTACTCAATGTTAGCTATTATTATTAATACAAAAAAATAATGATGATCCAAATAAATCAGTGAGGCTGATGCTATTATTCCTCATGACGTGTGAGGAAACCGAGGTTCAAAGACATGAAGTAATGTGCCCAAGGTCACATAGCTAATAAAAAGAGAAAGATGGTAGCATTAAAACCCTGATTCCAAAGTCTTTGCTTTTTCCACTCTACAGAATGGACTCACAAATAGAAACATACAATCGGAAAATATAAAGCAGTGGCCCCAACCTTTTTGGCACCAGAAACCAGTGCTCCTATCTAATGCCTGATGATCTGAGGTGAAGCCGAGGCAGTGATGCTAGTGCTGGGAAGCAGCTGCAAATACAGATGAAGCTTTGCTTGCTGGCCCGCAGCTCACCTCCTGCTGTGCGGCCCAGTTCCTAACAGGCCATGGACCAATACATGTCTGCAGCCAGGGAGCTGAGGACCCTTCTATAAAGCCTGTTACAAATGTAAAGCCCGAGCTATCTGGCTCTCTAATAATTGATATGCACTTTTGTTAGGAACAGAGTTTTGGAGGAGCCATACTCCTGACAAAAGCTTGCCTGCAGGCAGACCAAGAGCACTGTGGGGAGAGTAGGCCGGTCAGGGTCAACAGTAGGACGTGGTGCTTGCCATTGGGGAAGCTGCACGCTCACCCCAATGATCTGCTGGTAGAGGGTTGTGATGTGGGCCTCGCCTTCTTATTATTGCCCTGCTGAAGGGGTAGGGGTTAATGGACTGTCAGTCCAATCCAGGGGGACAGTTGGCAGCTCCACATAGCTCACTCTACAGCATCCAGGCCTGAACCTGTGACCTGAGACTCGCAAGCAAGGCCATTACCCACCCCTGAGACTATAGGCATGAAGATTCCCTAATTATTGGCCATGCAGATTGTTTCTGCAATAATGAGGTGGCAAGAGAGAAGGCCGTCCTGGGGGAACTTCAGAGAGCCAAGCCTTCAACTGTGGCTGAGTTCCTAACCTCGCATTCTATAAAATTTCTCTCTAAATTGCCAGGAATAATTTTTCCAAGGAAACTCTGACCTTTCTCTTTGTCTCTATATTTAGACTATGCACCAAAAGACTTTTAATTCATACTCACTCACCCCTTCCTTCTCTCCCTTTTCTCTCCATTCCTCTCTTGTATCCTTCTCTTTTTTACTTTTTTTTCTTTTTCTGCATTCTCTCTCTCTCTCTCTCTCTCTCTCTCTCTCTCTCACACACACACACACACACACACACACACACACACACACACACACACACTTTATTCTTCTATTACTTCACATGACATACTGATATAAGTTTTAGAGTCAGATACATTATGAGTCCAAATCCCAGCTCTGCTTTCTTGTAGCAAGGGATTTGGGGCATATTTCTTAACCTTTTGGAGCCTCTGTTTTCTTATCTGCAAATTGAGATTCAAATTCTCAGGATTTTGATATTAAATGAGCTCATATATATAAAGAGGCTTGTAAAGTGCATAAATGACACAGTAATGTGGCTCCTTCCTGTATTCAGCAAAGCTTTATTGAGTTGCGTCTTTATTAAGTGTAAAGTCCCGTGAAAGACATTGGAGTGAGATTAAGACTTTGTTTCTTCTCCCAAGGAACTTTCTCATTTTGATACTAAAGAAAAGCCAGGGAATTTTGGATTTTCTTAAACTAAATGAAGATAAACATTTTACCCAGTGTATATTAAATATCCAATGGCATATAACTTTTTTTTTTCCCTAAAGCCAAGCAAACTAGAGTAGAGGACACACCAAGGTAACCAAAATGTTCATATGGTCCAAATCACTTACTCAGGCTGAAGCTTCGCGCCCCCTCCCCACCAGGCCATGTTCACAGAAATAATAGTTTTTTTTTAATATTTTTTCTATTGATTCCATTATTTTTCTAACATAAGATTATGAACTACTCTAAATCCCTCTGAAACTAGAAATAATATGAGTAAGGTAAACAATGAAAATCAAGATTTTTATTTGCATTTTTTAAATTACTAGTGAGGTTGAATATATTTCCATATTAGCTTTTAGCAGCATTTTGCCAGTACCTCTGTTTTACTGTTTTAACTGGTTACCATTCATCTAGTATCTTCTCTAGAGAATAGAGCATGAGTATTCATTATCTTTGTATCTTTTATGCAGTATAGTAAAACATCTCAGACCAAGTGAATGTTTAATAAAAGTGTTCCTGCCACATGCCAGGCACTGGTGCTGGGGTCAGAAAGGTGGGGGGCTCTCAGGAATACATCCTAAGTCCCACGATGCCTATATTCTGTGGTACACTCACTGAATGAAGGGAGCTGATTTGGTGCTGGAGGCCTAGGTTCAAAGCCCAATCTTGTCACTTACTTACTGACCTTGGGCAAATTGCTTCATCTCCCAGGCATCTGTTCCTTTAGCTTTAAAATAAAGACATTCTAGATAAGCTCGAAGACCCCTCCTAAGTCTTATCATGCCATAATATTTGTGCAACATATTTATAGACTGAAAAGGTATATCTTAATTTTAGTGATTTTGAAATTGTTTTATTATTCAATGGATTACATAGAGCAGTGCTATCCAACAGAAATAAATAATGTGGGCCATAATGCAAGCCACTTATGTAATCTTAAATTTTCCAGTAGCCACGTTTATGTGAGTAAAATAAACAGGCAAAAATACTTTAAACAATATATTTTCTTTAACCAAATTTAACCAAATATTATCATGTTAACATGTTAACATGACTCTAGCTACATTTCAGGTGCTCAACAGCCATATGTGGCCTACAGCTCTCTTGTTGGACAGCGTGGCATGGAGAATGGCACAGGGGAAGTTAGCCTTTTCTGCTGCTGCTGCTCTTTGGTGCATGTGCAAATGAGTGGCAGCTCATAGAACAAGTTGGATGGGTGAAATGAAGCCCCAGCATGGACTACATACTGCCTCCCCAGAGTGTGGACGGAGGTTCCAGAGACACAATTCAACATGGTCTCTCTCACCCCAGAGGCCCATGCGCTCCTTCCTGAGACTGCAACTCCTTCCTGATTTCTTCATCTGAAATCAGATTTCTAAACTGGAGCAGAGTTCTTCCCCTCCCTCACCTTACTACCTGGGCTGGTCGTGGTGCTCCTTTTATACTCATTTAAAATTGAGAAAACTGAGGGTCAGAGAGGTGATCACACAGCTAATAAGTGACAGAGTCAGAATTCAGAAACACAGCTGTCTGAAGTCTCCCGAAATGGAGCTTTTATGCCAGTTTAAGGCTGCCGTTTTGGCTTGTTCGTCGACAAGGATGGATGCATGGATAGGACGATGGAAGGGTGGACCCAAGCATCCCTGGGATCGCTGTCTGCGGGCATCCCTGAATTCAGCATGAAGATACAGAAGAATAAGACACATTTTGTACCCAGAAGAGCCCAATGTGTCAGTGAGTGCTTCTCAAACATCTGTACCCAAGTACCCACAAATGACTGAAATTCCCTACAGAGCCCCAAGGCACTGGGGACGCCTGTGCATTTGCCACAAGTGAGAAATTTCTTGGAAGTCTCCACTTTTAGCTTACAATTCACATGAATTGCATGTGTTATCCCAGAGCTCCCATATGAATATATGCATTTATATGAATATATATGCATGTATGTATATGGTGGGTTTTATTTTAAAAAAAAAAAAAGGGTGTGTTGCCCCCAGATCTTTTAGGAAAGACAGGTCATTCCAAGTAGATGCTTTTGAAAACATTTTCCAAGAAGTTCTCTCAGCTCTGGCTTAGTGGGGACGCATAGCCCCTGTTGGGAAGCAAGAGGCAGTGAACCTGTCGTTACTCTGCAGAACTAAGAATGTGGTAAAGAGGCTATGGAGAAGGCACTTGCCCAGGGTCACAACAGAGTTTGGTACCAGGCTGCTTGTACTTTAGCCGCTGCTGCCCAATGACCCTTGCTGTGAGCTGGGCCTCCAAGGGGCTCACTGGATGGATGCGTGGATAGAAC
>NW_011889086.1:1599446-1604528 GCF_000151845.1 Pteropus vampyrus | reverse complement strand
TGACTCATTTTCTTCTTCCCTCTCCCAATTGTATTGAAAAGAAAACCTATTTCTATATTTACATTTAAATAACTCTCTATAAAATCACTCTACAAGCTACACCAACACTGATTCTAAACAAAAGTCTGAGCATCCCATAATGTCACCTATACTCTCTACTGATAATACTTAGTTTTTTTTTTTATCTAACTTCCCCTCATATCACCTAAGCCATGGTCCCACAACATTTCCTGCTGGTTATTTTCACTTGTATCGTAGTACTGAAGAGAAGAAAGAGGAGGAAGAAGTTAGCAAGGAAGACGAAAGCTCAAACCAGAAGTCAAGGCTTTCTTCTTGCCAAACACGAATTATATATCAGCAACATGCTGATTCTTCCTACCACAAATCTATAGGTGTAGCATTATCATCCCTGCTTTACAGATGGAGACACTAAGTCTTACAAAGTTTCCTGGGATGAAAAGCTGGTCTCTCTGACTTGATGTGGCTAAGCTGTGTTTCAACCGTGGCTCAGTTATATAGCAACTATAGGTCTCTTAATCTTGAATCTCCTTTTATATCATATACAAAATCAGAGTTACAATATCAATTTCATCAGGTTTTTTTTTTTTTTGGTAGATCAAAAACCATGGTATATAATTATCAATAAATTGCAGTTGTCTTTGCTCTTTCCATTCCCCTACCAAGAGAAATAACAGAGCAGCTCCTATATCTGCAATGAAAAAAAAAAACAAAACAAAACTGCTGATGGCTTAAAGACGCCACTAGTGCAAATTGTTCTTTCTACTGCTCCATCCTTTTTTATAATCTCATGCCATTCATTCTCGGTCCAGGTTTCTTGCCTCAGTTCCATTAAAGCCCCTCGAATTGCATGTTTCCACCAGCAGATATGCATGGGGACCCCAGTTTCTTTATTTACAAGCACAGACCACTACATTAATGAGATATATTTACACGCTGTGGGTTGAGAAATCGACAAGTCCTAACTACAATGAAGAAAGTGCTGCCTGCAATGCCGCTGGTTACAGCTAGACATAAAACCCATTATCAGCTCATTGGCCATTTGGACATAAAATTGCTTGGCAACACAAAGATATTTGCCCACTGAGGGGATAAGTTTAATAAGAACCATGGATGACACTAAAAAGCACATTTATTTTCTATAAGCTACAGAAGGTTTTTATTGCATATAGGATAAATAACAGGCCTCTGTGAATTACTGGTCTGTAATTCCACTGAGGAGGTTTGGGGCATGGAACGCAGTGGGAGGAAACTGCTGTTTTAAAAGCCAAGCCCTGGAGTTGAAGAGGCAGAGCAAGAAGATGAGTTTGTGTGTAAAAGAGATGACAACCCGCTGTCAAGCAATGGTCCAGCACAGCCACATTCTCGAGGGCATGGGCAGTCTTTCTACTCAGCAGCAGGTGGCCTAAAGCAGAATTACTAAGCGGGGTGTGTGGGGGGGGGCACATTATCTTGCCTAATAATTATCTTCAACACAACATCATAACCCATCTTTTTACTAGACCCTTATAATCACCTGGGAGATAAACAAAATAGGGATCATTATCTCCATTTTACAGATGGCAGAACAACATTAATGTGAGATGTCCAGGACTACAGGATGTGCTGCTGTGTCATGTAGAACATAGTCTTTCGAAGACCACAGGCTCTGAAGACCTGGCTCCTAATACCTCCCTGACTTCATGATACTCACTTCCCACACTGCTGCAACCTTGCTGCTTCTCAGATGCTCCAATGTTCTAGCCTCACTGCCTCTGCATTTGTCTTTCCCTCTACTGAGAACCGCCATCCTTCTGGTATCAGAATGGCTTCCTCCCTCAATCCATTCAGATCTTTGTTCAAAGATCACCTGCTCAATGATCCTTCTTGCCACTGTATTTCAACCTGCAACACTATCCTAAGTATACCCCGCCCCCGTCTTCTTTTTCTGTATTGTTTTTATCCATAGCACTGATCATTTTCTGACAGTCTATTTTCTTATTCTCTTTGTTTATGTTCTATTTTCCCCATCAGAATGTAAGCTCCATGAGGGCAGAGAATTTTGTTTGCTTTGTTTGCCACTACCAGGTAGACCAGTGATGGACACACTGTAGATGCTCATAAGTATATGTTTAATGGATCCAAGTACAAATGAATGAATTAGTACTAAGACAGTGACTTGCCACAGGCCTTCAAAAGAGGCCCCACTGTAATAGACTGCTGTTCAGTGCTGTTCATAATAATATCCATAGTAGTGGATGTTTATTGAGTATTTATTAAAAGGGCCATGCACGGTGTTAGGGACTTTAGTTGTACTCGTGTGTATAATCATCTTAATAACCCCATGAGGGCTCATATGCCCCAAGTCACACAACTAGTTGGAGATGGAGTGAATTAGTGATTTAAATGCAAGCCATCTCATCCTAGGTCCCATGCTCATTCTTAATGGTAAAGTTATATTGTTTTTCTCACCGCAATCTAACTTGCCTGTTTTCTGGCTCTGTATTTTCATCAGTGTCCTAGTGTAAGATGTTCTCTTTCTTTCAGATCCACTCTATAGTCCTTTCTGCTAGGCTCAGTGCCCCAGGAGGCTGATACATGTGGACTACATCAGCGGGCCTCTTATCCTCTGGCTTCCAGCTGGGGTGGGCTACGGGGTCTCAACAAGAAACCAGAGAGAAGAAGGAATCAAGTCAGGGTATTTATTTTCTTGGCTCCCTCCCTCTATGGTCACTTTGGGCTGGCTCCTTCCTCAACCAAAGGTCATAACTCTTCTCAAGGTGGCCCTCTTCACACAATGTTCTGGTTCTGGGTTCCAGTCCTTTCGTTAAACCCTCTTTGAATTATCCTAAACCGAGCATGCCATCTGTTTCCTACTGGGACCCTGATTGATGATACCCTTTATGAACTCCGAGCTCGGATTTCTCCCTCTGGCCTCACTCAGCCAGATTCCCCTCCTTCAAAGAGAGTCTGCATTTTATATGCGTAAACTGCTTACCACAGGTCCTGACACATTGTAAGTGCTTATGAATACGGCTTTATTGTTATTATTTATTACAAATCCCTTCATAGTCTGGTTCCATCTTCTTTTTATTCTCATTCATTTCCACTCCCCTTGGCCACTCCTACTGTCCTGAGTTGAATAGTATCCTCTCAAAATTCATGTCTACCCAGAACCTCAGAATGTGATCTTTTGTGGAAATAGGGTCCTTGCAAATAAAATTAGTTAAGTTAAAACGAGGTCATACTGGATTAGGGTGGGCCCTAATGCAATGATTGATGTCCTTATAAAAAGAGAAAACACACACACACACACACACACACACACACACACACACACACACACACACACACACACACACACACAGAGCCATGTGAAGACCGAGGCAGAAATTGGAGTGACATAGCTACAAGCCAAAGAATGGCAAAGCTTGCTGGCAACCACCAGAAGCTAGGAAGAAGCAAGCAAGGATCCTTCCCTAAAACCGTCGGAGAGAACTTGATCCTGTGAACACCTTGGTTTTTGATTTCTAACCTCTAGAACTCTGAGAGAATAAATGCCTATTGTTTTAAGCCACTCTGTAGTATTTGTTACAGAAGCCCTAGGAAACTAGTACTCCCACCAACTCCACATTCTAGCTAGTCTGAACTCTGAGTTCTCACAATGACACACTTTCTTACCTCCAGGTCTTTGCATAAACTGTTTATTCCCTCTGCTTAGAAGCATCCTCTCCCCCATTCTCCACTTGACCACTTCTCTGCTTGTTTATTTCTTCTATTGTGACATTTCTTTTATGAGGTCTTTCCTGACCCTCCAAGTCCAAGTAGGGAAACCTCACCTCTGAGTGGCCCAAGGCCCTGTATTTGTGCCATCACGGCACCTGTCACATTGCATAACGGTTATGTGACTGATTGTTCATACACTGCAAGGTCTGTGAGAACAATATGACCCAGTCTCTTTTTCTTAGTTTTATTCATGGTTCTTAGTACATATTAATGCTAATACTCACTGAGCGTTTACAACATGCTCAGCACTGATCTCAGAGCTTTATTTGTATTAAATCATTTACTTCTCCTTACTACCCTATGAGGTAGATACTATTAATTTCCCCATTTTACAGCTGGCCACAACAGAAAGCATGGGCTGAGACAGCCAGTGGCCCATCTGCATTATTCTTGGCATTCTTCCAGGTGTGCTTTGCAATTCCACCAGCAAACCCACCATATGATTTCGGTTTCCAAGTGCAAATCCATCTTTGCCTTAAACTCATTTATGCTGCCCGCTCCCACTATATCACACATGCTCGACTGTTACATGGCACAATAACTCTCTGCCGGCCTCTGAACAGTTTTCTCAGCAATCAAGAAGGTGCAATTGATTCAAAGTGTTAATATTTGCTCACCACTGAGACCATCCAGGGGCCTCATCATTCATAGAAATGCCACCCGCCAGAGTTTCAGAAGTGCAGGACTCTGGATGGTGGCTGCACAAGCCAATGATGGGAGACGCGCTTCTTGGATAAGCAAAATCTCATCGTGTACAGATGTGTCCCTCCCCGCTAACCTGGGGCTTTCTGATGTACAGATGAGAAGTGGTTTACAGTAACATAAATGGAAACTGGATACCTGTGCATGCAACTGAACCTTGGAAATCCTGAATCCTCATGCATTCATTCAGCTGTCATATGTTCAACGTGTACTATGTGTCAAGCCTTCGAGTAGACACTAGGAACACAAATCAAAACAAAAGGAAGGAGTCATCTTAGCCATCTTCCTGTCCTCAGGGAGGACCATACCTGCTGCCTGATGGCCATCTGCTCTATCTCATTTCCTTTCGGACAATTGGACTGCCTTGCAGGGAAAAATGAGGAACTTAATCAGAGCCATTCGCAGTGAAGATCTAAACACCACCATCCAGTCTTGCCCCCACCCCATCTCCATCCTGCTTCTTATTAAGGGTTGGTGATTCAAAACCCTCTTCTTGCTTCCCTGGGCTATGCCCTGCCATCACACCTTCCCTGAATGTAGTACAATGGAGTGGCCATGAGCATGAACGCTGGAGCCTGGTGGCCTGCGTTGAATCCA
>NW_011889086.1:1571253-1599396 GCF_000151845.1 Pteropus vampyrus | reverse complement strand
GCTCGACTGTTACATGGCACAATAACTCTCTGCCGGCCTCTGAACAGTTTTCTCAGCAATCAAGAAGGTGCAATTGATTCAAAGTGTTAATATTTGCTCACCACTGAGACCATCCAGGGGCCTCATCATTCATAGAAATGCCACCCGCCAGAGTTTCAGAAGTGCAGGACTCTGGATGGTGGCTGCACAAGCCAATGATGGGAGACGCGCTTCTTGGATAAGCAAAATCTCATCGTGTACAGATGTGTCCCTCCCCGCTAACCTGGGGCTTTCTGATGTACAGATGAGAAGTGGTTTACAGTAACATAAATGGAAACTGGATACCTGTGCATGCAACTGAACCTTGGAAATCCTGAATCCTCATGCATTCATTCAGCTGTCATATGTTCAACGTGTACTATGTGTCAAGCCTTCGAGTAGACACTAGGAACACAAATCAAAACAAAAGGAAGGAGTCATCTTAGCCATCTTCCTGTCCTCAGGGAGGACCATACCTGCTGCCTGATGGCCATCTGCTCTATCTCATTTCCTTTCAGACAATTGGACTGCCTTGCAGGGAAAAATGAGGAACTTAATCAGAGCCATTCGCAGTGAAGATCTAAACACCACCATCCAGTCTTGCCCCCACCCCATCTCCATCCTGCTTCTTATTAAGGGTTGGTGATTCAAAACCCTCTTCTTGCTTCCCTGGGCTATGCCCTGCCATCACACCTTCCCTGAATGTAGTACAATGGAGTGGCCATGAGCATGAACGCTGGAGCCTGGTGGCCTGCGTTGAATCCAGCTCTGCTCTATTCCAGCTGCGTAGTCACAGATAAGTCACTGAAACTCCAGGTGCTTAGTTTTTTCATCCATAAAATGATAAAGAAATGATAGTACTATTTTAGTAACTACTTCAGAGGGTTGTTGAGAAAACAAAATGAGTTAACAGGCAAATTATTTAAGATACTGCATGACACATAATAACCACTCAATAAACATAAGCTAATTCTATTCTTAATATCACTTGGTTGATGCTGGAGACATTCATGACAGTGCCTCTGCAAAGCTAGTCATCTTTATTATTTATTTATTTGACAAATATTTGTCAATGAGGCATGAGGCCCTGTATTAGGAACCATGGGAAGTACAGAGGCAAACAGAACAGTCCTCACATTTAAAGAGCACACATACTAACAGAGGCAGACAAGCAATGAAGAATTAGTAATAGCCCAATGTACTAAATGGAGTCCTTTATATGCTTGCCATTTTTAATCCTCCCAATAACTTAATGGAGTAGGCACTCGATATTGCCATCCCCATTTCACAGATAAGGAAATGAAGTCAGTGTGAAGTTAAGCATCTTTCCCAAGGTTACATTCCCAATCCCAGGCATTCTGGCTCCAGAGCTTATGCTTGCAGTCCCTGTGATATGCTGCTAACGCAAATCAAAGAGCTGAGATGGGAGAACTTACCAGGAGAGTCCGGGAAAGTTGCACAAAGGAGACCGACTTTTGACACCTGAGAAGGATTTTCTATGGTGCAGGGGAGGTCACACCAAGCCAAGGGAAAAAAAAAAAAAAACAGTCTGAGCAAAGAAGTGGGAAGGGCACATGTTCAGGGCAGTGGGTTAGTTTAGGAATGTTGGAAGCTGGACTCCGCATTGGGGGAAGTATCAGGAGGAGGAAGGAGGAAAGGTGGGAATGGAACTAAAAGCTAGGTTGGGTCCAAGTTAAAGAATTTGAACTTTTTCTGGTAGCCAGTGGGGACTCATTTGTTAAAACGCATAGTAAAATCTAAAATTTAGAAAGGAAACCAAAGTTCAAGCTATCTCCTACAAGGTGCTGAGTTCTCTCTCCATCTTTTGCCAGCCCTCCAAGTTAGGAAGCAGGCAAAGAGAGCCAGATTCATGCCCACTGCTTCTCTGTATTGTGGTCTGTGCTGCTGAGAAAAAAAACAGAGAGACTCCTGTAGATTCTGTAGACAGAGCAGTTTTTAATCTCAGGTTTCCTGCACCTTGCTGTGTAACCTTAGAAAACCTGCTTCACCTTTCTGAGCCCATTTTATCCCTGGGCAGAGAAGAACTGGTTAAAGCTGCCTCATAGAAAAGATAGGTAGGAGGGTTTAATGAGAACCAAGTGCTGGGGTGGGGACAAATTCCCTCTGAGGGTCTGTGAGATCATAGGAAAATATACATATAAAATTGTTTACATTTATACATACATGTATATATGTGTGTATATATGTATGTATATATGTGTGAATGTCTATACATAGACATGTACGTGTACATACATATGTACATACATATACACACATACATACATATACACACAAACATATATACACACATATATGTATATATATGTTTGAGTGTATATATATGTGTGTATGTGTATACATACATATCTATATCTATATCTATATCTATAGATAGATAGATAGATAGATAGATAGATAGATAGAGATAGATAGATAGATATATGTACATGTATATATTTGTCCCCAGTTCCCAACACTGGGCTCCTAAAACTCTGTAATTTCCTAAGAGATAAAAGCACTAGGTGCATCTTTTGTTCTAATATTTGGTCTCTCGCTCTGATTCCTGACACTAAGCTCCTGAGGCCCTTGTAATTTCCTGGGCAATATGAGTTTCTTTCATTCTAATGAAGTGACTCTGAGCAGGCTCCTAGATAGCTTCTGGATGGGTGCTGGTCACCAGAAAGACCAAGTCATGATTAGAAGCTTGGAATTTTCTGCTCCGTCCCTACCCTCTAGAGAGGGGAGAGGGGCTGGAAATGGAGTTAATAACAGATCATACCTAAGTATCCATGCTTCCATAAAATCCCCAAAGTACGAAGATCTTAGAGCTTCCAGGTCGGTGAACACATCCACATACTGGAAGTGTGATGCACTCCAACTCCATGGGGACAGAACTTCCTGGGCTCAGGATGCTCCCAAACCTCACCCTTTGTACCTCTACATCTAACTGTTCATTTGTATTGATCCTGTCTTTTAATAAAATGGTAAATGTGTTTCCCTGAGTTCTATGTGCCACTTTAGCAAATTAATTGAACCCAATAAGGTGGGTCCTGGGAACCTTGTTTTGTAGCCAAGTCGAACAGAGGTGTGGGTAACCTGTGATTGGCATCTGAACTAGGGTAGATGCAGTCTTGTGAAACTAAGCCCCTAACCTGTGGGATCTGACAAATCAGTGGCCAGAAGTGTCAGAAGTGAAGTGTTCTATATGAGTAGGAAAGGAGACCCAAAAGAGGTAGACTAATTGAATTTTTCTCTAATCGAGGGTCTTTCCCTCAATACCCTTTCTCCACCTGCTGTGGGGCTTATGGGAGCCCGCTGCTGCACTGCCCATTAAGTTCTGGACTGCCAATAGAAAGCTCATCTCGGGTTTCATAAGTGAGTGTGCATAAGTCCTGGGGTAAACTGTCAGTTCTCAGCTGCCTCGGCCAGGACCCATGGACTATTAGACAAAAGGTGACATTAGCCTGAGCAGCTTCTCCCTGATAATCTTTGCTGAAACAACCCCTCCTGCAGTGATATCACATTCCTACGTGGGGCATCTGGTTCCTTGGCAGAAAATCGCCACATTCTAACTGTGGGAGGCCACTATTTAGGGAAGCCAGCCAAGCTAGGGGTTGTCTGCCCCCTGCAGCTTCCCCTAGTGCTGTCAGAAAAAAGGCAGAGGGAGAAGGAAGGGCCCTTGATCCACAGTGACTCCATTCCTTTCCTTAGGCAGAGCTGAGGACCAGTAATGGCTGCAGGAAGAGGATGTTCCAGGTCTGAGATTAACTACAGAACATCCTCACTGGCCCCATTCCTTCATATGCATGGGTCTGACAGTCCAGTGTTTTTTTGTTTTGTTTTGTTTTGTGTGTGTGGGAGGGGGGAGGGGTGGATAATGACAAGTCCACAGCCTTTGGAATGAAATAGATCTGAATCTGAGTACTAGCTTTGCAACCTTGAGCAAGTTGTTGAGCCTCTCCATATTAGTTTCCGAGGGCTGCTATAACAAAGTACCAACGCTGCTGGCTTACACAACAGCACTGATTGTCTCACAGTTGTGGCGGCTCGAAGTCCTAGATCAACGATGTCTGCAGGGTTGCTTTTTTCTGAGGGATGTGAGGGTAAATCTGCTCCACGCATCTCCACTAGTTTGCTGGCAATCTTTGCCCGATAGGGCTGTGTGACAGTTAAATGAGCAGGGGAGCTGAGTACCTGACAAAGAGCAGTTAGGAATCAGTAAATGTGATTTCCTTTCCCAAAGGTGAGGAGAGACCTCTCTTCCAGACAGCCAATTATCTATTCATAAATTAACCAAACTTAGTACCCTAACATGCTCCTAGTAGGAACTTAAAGATCATTTTATCTAACTTCCATTTCAAATCCTTAGGAAACTGAGGACAACAAAAGGAAAATTGTTTTACTGATTTAATGACTAGCCTTGGGCTTAAACTAATTTTTCTCCTTGGAATAAGAAGCCATTTCATCCAGGAAAACATTTTCTACAGTAAAATATCCTATATATAGCTCCCCACTTCCCTACAATAACACTAATAGTTTATCTCATGTAGTATAAGTTGTCTTTCTCAAACCTTCTCTAGAGCCATCATCTTGTTCAAGCTTTACTACAACAAAATAACCCAGGGCAGGGATAACTTGCTCTCTTTGGACAGATTAGGAAACTGAGGCTCAGATAGCTACAGAACTTGTCAAAGGTCACAGGCCTAATGAACTCAAGTCTTACTAGTTCATGTCTAGGGCTTTCTTCTCTACTTTGTGGTTTTTCATGTGGCTCTCAGTCATTTTTAAATGGCAGAATCCCATGCAAGGTTCAGAGAGGGTTTCTAGGCAAGGCGCTAGCCTCCTGCCTCCATTATTTCAATGGCCTTTGGCTGGTCTCCATGCCTCAAAGATCTTTCTCACAGCCATTCCAGATTACTCTTTGAAATACACATCTTTCACCATGCTGCTCTGCTGCTCAACAACATACAAAGACACTGAGCTAACACATGGTAAACCAAGCCAAGGTCCCAAGTTCTGCTCCTGGCGCAGGGTGGAAACACTCACTATGGTGCCGGGAATCCAAGCCCTGATGCTTGGTCAGGTGGGGCATATGACAGAGGGGCGCCCAGATGGCTTTCTACTTTGGGAAAGTCTCCTAGCCCTTGGCAACTTAAACCCCAAGGTTAGTAGACATCAGGCATCAAGCTTTCCCTCCTCTGGATGAATCAAGAAGAACCAGTCTTGGTCTGAGGAATCAATAAAGGATAACCACAGTCCCCTGTGGCTCTCTACATCTGAGTCTGACCCTAAAGACCAGGACATCACACAGCTGTTCTGGGTGAATCACTTGCAGGATCTGGGTGAATCACTTGCAGGAAATGTCAGGACAGCGTGTGGGAATAAATGAGCCATTCTAAATAGTCCAGAGAAGGCCAAAATCCAAAATCTTAGCATATGAGCTAATAACTTTGATTTATCAATCAACTGACTGGTTCACTCAGCCATGTAACAAATACTGATTGAGGGATTGCTGTGTGATAAGCCCTGTGCTCGGCACTGTCTAGAAGTGAGGTGCACAGCGTGGTCCCAGCCTCAGGGAGACTCTGGTCCTTGATAGCAGAATGTCAGAAGAGGTCCATTTGATCGGAACCAAACAGGTTGTTTTGGGGATAGAAAAGAACAAAATAATTACAGACGATAAGAAAAGCAGCAGAGCCTTTGGCTGCTCTAGAGTCACAATGTTATAAATAACAGCACACTAAAATGGCCTGGGGATACAATCACTGTGGAAGGGTACAAGTCATCTCGTCATGTGAGGGGAAAATAAAAAATGACACCTTTACAATGGCTGCAAATTAACCTCATCATAGAAAAAAAAAATCAGAGGAAGTATTTCATGGGAGCGAGGCTCTCTGTACATAACAACCTCTCAGAGAGCACCCCATAAACCAGAAGCCCTGTAATCAAAATCCAGTGTAAAGCCCAGGATACCACATTTAACAAACACTCAGCCCATGGTAACTACTATTAAGTGTCTATTTAGGAACTGAAGCCTAAACTTTTACGCCCATTACAAGCCAATGTTGGCCAAGTAACTAGACAACACAGAGTCCTTAGTTCCCACCTGTAAAATGGGTATATTCACAACAAAAACTTTGAGAGCCCACTGTGTGGACTCTGTGCTTCCCCTGCATTACCTCGTTTAGTCCACAGCTTAATCCTGTGAAGCTGGTCCTAAATTACCATGATATTTCCACACTGAGAAAGTAACACATGAAAAGCCCAAGCAAGTTGCCATTTCCACAGCTACGAAGTGGAAGAGAGAAGATTCGAGCTCCATAGCCTGAGTTTTTCATACCTTTAGTAAAAATAATAGCTGGTTCCCAGTGATTGAGTGAAGAATAAAATTGTATATGTGAAGGCACTTTTAAAAAAATCACCAAGTATTGCATACATAAGAAGGGGTTTATTATTTCTTTCCTCCCTGGGCATGAACTGACTTCCAATAAACCAAAGAAATTCCATTTTGAATCCTACTCTCCCTTTATTCTTCAACTGTTACAGTAAAACGAGGGTCTGGGGATTTGGGGAAACAGTCAGGAGCCAAAGAACCAGCGATAGAGATATGAGATGGGAGAAAAAGAACCACGGGGCCTCGTTGTGCACACAATTTGCAAGCTGATGTGCAGACTATTTGCTGGGACCAATTATTCTCATCTTAATTAATGAACACACAACCCGCAATCTGTCTGAGAAAGGCGAAAAAATATGGCACGCGTTTGGAGGCTGCAGTGCGCCAGCCCCCAGATCTGAAAGCGTCTTCCTCAAATTGCTGGGCTGGGAGTAGCCATGGAGACCCCGTTTGAGCAATGAGATGCCACTGGAATATTGTTCAAACCACCTCTATAAAGTGTGTGTGTAAAGTGTTTGTTGCGTGCTGACCCTGGATAGGCAGCATGGAATTCTCAGACTAAAGTCAGGCCACTCTCTGTCCAAGAGACCTGGGATGGAGGCTTGCTCATCAACTGATCAGCTTTAATTTTATACCTCCAGACTGCTCAGCATGGTGCCTGGAGCTGCAAGAGACTTGGACGCTGAGGTTGAGGACACAGACCTGCTTTCCACTCAGTGTGGACAATTGCTGATGTCAACAGATAAACTTACCGAGTGCTTACTCTGAACACTGTGCTAACTAAGCAATTGGCATGAATTTCCTCATTTAATCCTCTCAACAACCCTGTGAATGAACTGACTCTTCACTGCTAAGATTTGTTGAGCACTTACTCTGTGCTATGCATGCTGTTGGCCAAGCACTGGTAGGTCACAACATTTAAAAGCTTGTATAAGATCACTGGCTGATAAGCATCACGGTCAGGATTTAAACCTAGGAAGTTTACCTTCAAATGTTGAATGAACTTAACTATGATATAATACTATATTCATTCGCCCGATACTTGAGTGCTTTCAAGGCAAACAAGAATCTTATATTTTAGCAAAGAGAATTGGGGGTAAGGGGTAACAAGCAATAAACAAATCCAGTTCATGATACTCTAACTTGTGCTATAAAAAAAAAAATTGTACAGAGTGTGTTGATATAAAGGTTTAGAGTGGAGAGAGGTGGTCTCCTTCCAGCTCAGAGAGAGCAGTAGACATAGTAGCAGGTTGGTGTGCTCCCCCTGAAATAGGCTCTGAGATGGAGTAGTGTGCAGAATGTTCATTAGGATGTCCAAGGCTCTTGGAGTCCGTGCCCATGGAGGACGGAAAGGAAGCAGGGTTGGCAGATGGAGACATCCAGCTGCAATGCAATCCCAAGGACAGCCCCAGCCAACCCCGAGGGGAGTCTTGGAGCTGAGCCGCCAAGCAGAGCAGCCCTGTTTGGAACTGTATCCCTTCCCATCAATAAGTCCCTGGATGAGCCTTGCCCAGATAAGGGATGACCTAGGAAAAGGCAGCTAGCTCTCTGCAGCTGAAGCAATCCTGGAAGGAGTAGCAAGCAAAGCTGTCTGCCCAATGGAGTCTCAACATCTGGGCCAACAAGTCCATCCATGAAGAGGGACCTAGGTGGCACTTTACATTGTCCCCCAGAAGGGGTAAGGGAGGGGACTCTCTGAGGCTAAATCTTGAACAAGATAGAGTAGAGCAAGTGATGAGGGAGGCCAAAAGCAACCCAAGCAAGGGCGTGCTCTTCTGGTAGGGAAGAAAAGGCAGATCCTCAAAACAAAAACTGGGTAACATAGGACACTGCGAGACACATGACTCCCGTTTAAACACACACCCAGGGACTGGGACACTCAGGAGCAGTGGAGGCATTCAGCATGACCTGTGATGTTTGGCTAGGAAGACAAACTCATCTGTTAGGTTTAAAACTCTCATAAATTTTCATTAATGTTAAAATGATCTTATTGATGTAATTAACCACAAATGCTTTCAAACAACCATGTGTGCAGCTATTAAAAATAAGAATTACAAAAAAAGATTTTGGTATGTGCCAGGCCCTGTTCTAAGTGCTCTGTATACATTAATTCATATAATATTATCATAACTATTTAAAGTAGGTGTAATTTTATGGATGAGAAAACTGAGGCATAAAGAGATTGTGTAGCTTGGCCGAAGTTGTATGCCTCGTAACAAGCAGAGCCAGACTTCAAACCTAGGTATCTGGGCTCTTGGGAAGGGCTCTTGACCACTGCATGTGCCCCATGCATGATCACTGGCTATGTTCACAGACACATAAAAGTCCAGCTGAAGGTACAAGGGTCTTACGCATCAGATACCATTAGCCATTATGATTATCTAATTTTTTTTTTTTTTTTACCTATTTTCTACCTGGAAGTCAGAGTGCTCTTTTCAAAACAAATTCAAACATTCCCTATTTCAAAAGCTAAACTTATCTGGCTTTCATGACTCTGCAGGTCCTGGCCTCTGGGCTTGTCTCTCAGGCTTGCGCTTTAGCTCACTCCCTTTGTATTCCAACGCCACTCAGGGCAGTTGCCCATGCTGTTTCCTCTACTCTCCCCACAATCTCTGCTCACCCTTGGACTAGTTAGTTCCTTCTCATCTCACAATCTTGGATCCCATTGTTATTTACTCTCTCTACACAGTTCACTTTTTCTCTATAGCACTGAATAGAATGTGAATTCCTTATTTAAGTGATTAACATCACAACATAAACTAAATCAGCAATTATGTAATTAGTGGTTAATGCCTATTTTCCCACTACAATATAAGTAGCATGAGGAGAGAACTCTGTCTTGTAGATCACTGTACATCCCAGTGCCTAGCACAGTGCCTGCTGTAGAGAAAGCACTCACCTAATATTGTGGAATGCTAGCATGATGAATGCTTCACCGGTAAAGCAGAAGAGGGAGGTCAGAGTAACTCCTGGCTTCCAACCCCTCAGGTTCCTTTCCTATAAATAATGAGATCTCCTTGCATAGTTCTTGTAAAGGTACGAGCTAATGTATATAAAACACCTAGCAGACTCCAACAATTAGCAGCCCAGCAATAATTGCCATCTATAATAATACTGTTTATAGTATTTTATTAGTAACTACAAAAGAGAGGGGTGGGTTATGGACCAGAGGTTAGGAGTGCAGACTCTGTAGCCAACACCATAGAATCAGACCCAGCCACACCATTTGCTAGCTGGGCTGGGCCGCAACTACATCTGTAAGACTAGGGTAATGAGAGTGCCATGCTCACGGGTTGTGGGTGAGGATTAAAAAATAAATAAAGCATTTAGGACAGATTTGGGCACACATTAAATTTTATCCCAACCAATGCCATATATTACCACAAACAAGAATATAGCAAGAAGAATTTAAAGACAGTCTTAGCATAAAGAAGACAATGGGCACAAGGGTACAAGACTCAAACATTTGAAGTGGGGATGCCTAGTAGAGGGACAACATTTCTACTATGAGACTCCAGAGGGCAGAACTAGGATCAAGAAGGTACGATTCAGGGCAGGCTGATATTGGCTCAGCAGATGAGATGCCAAATGAAATAGCAATGTCTGATCTCGAGAAATATGAACATAGAGGCTGACCAGCGCTTGCCAAGGGTGCAGTCGAAGAAACTGGGTGGAGGTTGTGTTTGAAACTCTTATCTAAGGGTCCTTGTGTCTGTAGATCCTGAGATAATAAGATTCTCTAATGTTTTCAAATTCCGGGCAGCAGTGTTTTCTTTCCTTAATTCAATTATACTTAGGAAAAAAAAGGGGCGAGGGGGACGTATTTATTCACCATTTGTCAAGAACACAGCAAAGCTTAAAAAGATGTCTTTATAGATTTCTGGAACATCCTAGAACCTCTTAAGGAACACTGTAAGTTAAACCATCATAAATCTCTGATTTGGGGGTTCAGTGTTCTTCCTAAATGGACTGTATGAAAATGAGTGGGAATAGAATAAGGCAAAGGCACCTCCAATGTGTTTATTACTGTCCTTTCTGTTTGTTATTGCACACAAGACCACAGTCTCCTTGGGCTTCACGGTCAGCTTTGGCCTTGTCCCGGAGGGCTGGATGTGGGGTCCATCTTTGCTGCATTAGAAGGGCACACAAAGACATGTTGAAGGAGGTTATTCTGACGAGAGATGGCAAGAAAAAGTTAGGCATGCGATATGACTAATCTGCCATGTCATACTATTTCCTTATACACGCCTCATTCCACAATATATAATGCACTTTCTCGTTCCATATAAACTTCAAAATAACCTCATGAAATAACTTTCATTTTTCATTTACTCATTAATTTATTCCACATGTATTTATTGAACACTTACTGTTTCTATTTATTACATTCTTACTGTGTGTCAGACCCTATTTTAGGTGCCCATAAAACTCATCCTCTTAACTTTATATTTGAAAGAACAGACCTAGAGATTAAGTGACTTGCCTATAGCTTCTGAATTGGGCGCTATCCTCTAAGAACAATATTACTTACTGTCCTGATTTAATAAAAATAAATAATTATATCCAACACTATTAGTATGAATAACTAATAACTATCATTAGTATTTTATAGGTTACCAAGAACATATACATAACCTATCCTACAAAGTGTGAGGGCAATTATCCCTGTTTAAAAAATAAATATACTAAGACTCAGAGATGATAATTAACAGTTTCACCCAGACAGTAAGTGAAAAAGAAAGTCTGCTCTGAGGATTGACACTATTTTGTGTCCCTAATGCCTATTCAATATAGCACACCTAATATCAATAATGTCTCCATTTTTTAAATTATATCCTATGTAATTCATTCATTATTTAATTTGATTTTTCCAAGAACCCATTTAGACAAAGAGCTGAAGAAAGTGAGGCTCAGGAAGGTTAGCTGACTTGTACTAGATACACAGAAGTAAGGGTTTGAGCCAGGACTCAAACTCACATTTTCTAATTCTAACACTCATGTTGTTCTCATTAACCCCCACTACCAAACACCCACCTCCTGTAAAAAGTCTCCTGTAGAGAGAGGAAAAGCTGCTAATCCCCCCTGCAGCATCAGTAGCCTAGGAATTTCCCTTTCCTTCCTGCCCTCCATCCCAGGCACAGGCTGAGCATTCCAGGGCAAGTAGCATGGAGAGAAGCAATGTTTTATTCAGTACTAGGCCAGGAGCTTAGAAACTAAACCGTGAGGGAACTGACACAATTTCAAATGCTTGCTGCCCTAATTATTTGATGATCTATCATCACAGAGATGGATTAGGGAAGGGAGAGAGTAGTCCAGCCTGTGCCTCAGCAAAGGAAAGGCAGGTAGAAATGCTTCAGGCTGAGTTTACAGGAGAGACATAGCCACTAAAGTCCTTGATCTAGTCCAAGTGTTGGTTCAGAAAAAAAGGCAGGAAGGGAATTAGCATTTATTGAGCACCCACTCGGTGCCAGACATTGTGCTGGCAAAATAACACGTGTTATATGAATTAGCTCTTTTGATCCTCACTATAACCCTATGAGAGGGATTAATATTTGTTATTTGTAGCTGAGGAAACTCATGGGTAGTTGACGGGCCAAAAAGGTAGGTCAAGGAGAGATCAAGAAGCTTAGACTCAGTCCTACAGAAGTCATAGTTTTAACCAGGAGAGTGATATGGTTGGAATTATGTTATAGAAAAATCACTCTGTTCCTATGAACTGAATGAATTTGAGAAAGTAAAGACTGGGGGCAAAGAAGTTTCAAAGTACATATTCGAGATAGATGAAGACCTATTATTAAGATATACAATTGAGCGGTGGCTAGATTTGTGTCATCAGGATGCTGAATCCACAGCCAGGAAGTTCGGAGCCAGGAAGTAGGAAAAGAGTGAGGAGAGAAAACTCATGGATGGCATGCAGGTTTCTGACCTGTGCAACTAGATAGATGGTGCTGCCATTCACTGAACTAAGAGCGCAGGCTTGAGGGCACAGATGATGACTTGTGGACATGTTGAGGCTGTGGGACTTCCAGGTGGAGATGTCCAGCTTGCAAAGGAAATGAGGAACAGCAGAGAGACTGGACTGTGGAGAAGACCTCAGCATGGAACTGGTAGGTAGAGACAAGGGCATGAATTAAACTGCTATGAGAGGAGGCAAAGTGAGATGTAGGAGTAGTTAGCACAGAGCTCTCAGGACATCAAGAAAAACAAGGAAACCCCTCCCCGCAACGCCCCAAGAAAAGCTTGTGAAGAGTGGCCAGAAGGACAGGAAGTAACATGGAGAATCTGTACTTGCTTATAAAAGACTAAGTCCTCTTTTGTGGGATATTCATTAAGAAATGAAGGTAGCTGCTAACCAGTTGAGAAAGCATTATCTCTGATCTGATCTGTATTATCCTGGGGAAACACACAGTACAATGGGGAAAGATATGGATTCTGTGTGAGAAACAATTCAGAATTCTGTCTAGATCAAAGGACAAAGTGAGAAGATTGTGGAGGCCCAGCTGCTGGCCTGCTAATAGAAGACGGTGCAGGAACTGTGGCTGTGATTTCTCTCCATGAGCATGTGCTAAGAAAAGTACAATGTTTTTGCTTTTGCTTTTTGAAATAGTATTAATGTTTGACACACAAGTGATGACAACCAAATATGGAAGTGGTCATTCCTAAAAAATGAACACTTGGAGAATAAATGCTCATGACTACACAAGGCTTGAGATTCACGAAGTATCTTTGACTTCACCAGCAAAGTAACTGAGACTGATATGTTCACATCATCCTAACCTTCAAAAGTAGGAATGAATGAGAAATTCATGGAAACCCACAGAATCATAGGATCTCAGAAGTGGAAGGGGCCTGAAATGTCATTTCACTAATTGTCAACTGATATATTACTTTGCTAGTTAATTCATTCACTCTGCAAATATTTATTGATAACTTATTTCTCCCAAGCACTGTTCTAGGGATGGGGAACATAAAAAAGAACAAAATAGACTATAATTCCTGCCCTAGTGCAGCTTATATTCTAGTCAGGAATGTGCAAAAATAAAAAGACAAGTAAATTAAATATAGTATGTTAGATAGTGAGAAGTAAGTTCTCTGAGAAAAAATAAAGCAGGACAAGGGTGGTGAGTGCTGGAGGGTTGTAATTTTAACCAGATTAATGATCATGAACTCTTTTTATGGTAGTCTCAATGAATGGTCTTCCTTCTCTACATTTGTTTTCATACCCATTAGTTAATATGATCCTTATTAAAAACACGAGAAAGGCAAATGTTACCATCATAATCAGACCTAATTTATCAAAGATTTATTTCTGGGCCAGTTATAGTGCTGAACGGTTCACAAGCACTATCTCATTTTATCTTCACACTTATATGAAGGTAGTTACTATCATAATCCCATTCTAAAGATTGAAAAAAAAAAAAAAAAAGAGGTAAAAAATCCTTGCTCCCACAGTCCTGGGCTTCAAGTACAGCTCTACCATCTATATGAGAGTAGGCAGGTTGCTTAACAACTCCAAATGTTAGTTTCCTCATGTGCAAAATGGAGGTGACAAGAACTTACAGAGTCGGTGTGAGAACTTAAAGACAAACACATATGACAAAGTAGGAGTCAAATCAGATAGATTTGTCTGATTCCAAAGCACAAACATTTAAGCACAAACCATACTGACTTATTTTTGAGCTGGGGAAATTGCTAAGCAGCAGTTATTATGCTAATGATAAGATTACAACATTGATATAATCTTGCAAAATCCCCCTGACTCAGCAGTCCAGATCATCAATCTAGAAAAAAGCAATGACATTATAGTTCTCAGACTTTGAATTTCTGCCAGGGCTGAAACCAAAAGGAAAACAAGACTGTATTATAAATAACATCAAATTTCCCCAGGTTTCCCATCTACTTCCCAGATTTTGTTTCTTCCAAAGAGGAGGCATGTGTACCCATAATACATTGCTAATACTTTCACAGCACTTCTATGGCAGGATATAATCCAAGTACTTTACACATAATAACTCATTTTGTCCTCACCAATAGTCTTAATTACGTAGTTACTATTATTATACCTATTTTGTAATGGGGAAACTAAAATAAAGCCCAGAGAAGTCAAGTAACTTACCCATCACGCAGCCACTAAGTGGTAGAACCAGGCATTCCAATGTCAGAGTCCACACTCTTGACCCTATGCTATACTGAACCAGCTGCATTACCCGAATCACTGTTCTTTCTCCCACTACTCTGTCTTCACACATACTACACTCTGTGTCTGGAATACCATCCTTTCCTTTCCTCTCTGTCCACATTCCCGCCTGATTAATTCCAGTTTCCCCCTCAAGATTCAGCTCAGCATCCCCTGGAAAGCCCTCTCTGATCCCATCCACCTCTAGTCTCCGAGTGGGTGTCCTCTCCTCTTCTCTGGGCTCATGCAGCACCTCATGTTACCTCTATCATAGCACTTTACAGATGCTCAAATTGTTCTTTCTTGGTCCTTCCCCGCCACTCAATGTAACTTCCTTTAAGCCTCAGACTGTTTCTGGTAGACTACCTGGAGCATAGTCGGCCCTTCATAAATATGTGTTAAGTATACAGACAAGGTTACGTGTTGACTGTATAAGATATATTGATAGTGCAGCCCCGGCATGCATACTTTCATGGGTTCTTTCTTACAGACTTAGAAATTCCAACTAGGGAATTTCAAACTGGGAAATTCAGGTAGGGTTTGAGGTGGGGACGAGAGGCTGACTGGCTTAAGTCTATTAGTCTCTGTGATGTGTTCAGGAATATACTCATAACCCAGGCTTAAGGCATTCAGTATAACCCATTATACTAGCCAGAGTACTGCAGAGTGGGAAACTAAGGTATAAAGGCATAATCAGAGGAAGCTTGGAAATGAGTTCAGAAGCTGAGTGAATAGAAATGTTATCGTGCTCCCTGAGGGGAGCAGAAAGTTTGTAGTCCCTGGGGATATTACCATGTATCTTGAGACCTCAAGGAGATAAAATTGGTTCTATAAAAGGTAGATCAAAGATACAGAAGGAACGTAACTTTGTGATATCAATGAGCCACAGGTTTAAACCAACCTAGAGGCCTCCCACACCTCTGGACTTCTTAAATATATGAGCCAATATACTCCACTATTGTTCAAGTCTTTTTGAGTTAGGTTTTCTATTACTTACAATCAAATGCATTCTAATTATTTTTCACCCAGTTAATTTCAATGATTGCAGATGGGAAGAAGGGTAGCACCTGAAGGAATAACATGGGCAAAAACAAGAAAGTGAAGTACAAAACATCATGGGATATGTTACTGGAATTGTGCCTGAACTGCACTCTGTGGTCACTGGGGACCCACTGGTGGTTTTAGAGCAGAGAAGAGCCACTTTCAGAGCTGTGGTTTAGAAACAGAACTCCATCTGACTAGGCTCCAATTACTATTCTATACCTACATCTCTTTGTCTTTAGTTTTACAGGTTACTATTCATAAGAAAAAATAATAATAACCTGAGATTTCCACTCATAGGTAAAATAAAATGTACCTCTGAAGTTAACTGAAAAATTGTATTCTCAGGGACGATTCCAGGGAAAAAAATGTTTTTGAGAAACAGATGGTATCTCAGAGCCTCAATTCTGTTGGCTTATAACACCAAGGCAACAAACTTTATGCCAACAATTAAACTAGTCTTTCCGGTAAAATGGCAAACCCTTCAATCACATGGCTCCCAATGATAATGCCAAAATGAAGTATTTAGATTCCCCCAGGAGAAATAAGAAGGAAACTTTGCAGAAGCAGTGACAAAGGGAGATCGTAAGTGTAATGAGATAAGGAAAGACAAGCAACGTTACCTCAACAACTAGTCAATGCCATGTAATATGCTAAGTACTTGCCATTCATCACCTCATTCTGTCCCTAAAGAGCAAAAGGATGCAGACCACAGCCTGCATGATCCCAAAGTCTCTCACATCATGTGCAGTTTTAAGTTCTGAAGATTGAGTCCTGAAAGTGCGAAGCAAACACTCTCATTTATCATAGCCCAGCTCAACTACTACCTTCCCTCATCCAGTCTCCATAACTCTGTCCTCCCTTTGATTTGCAACTTCTCTGGTGACTGAAAGAACTGACAGCTTGTCCCAGCCAACTTAACAACCAACCACCTAGGGAACTGAGAATATGTTATTATTCCTGCTAAGTAGGACTTTTTGTTTATTTGCTTTCTTAATAGAAAGCCATTTAAGATGGATTGAGAAGAAAAGAGGGTATGGTGGTGATTAGAGGATATTTAAAAAGTCTGGGTTCCCCCTATTGACACATGGTAAAGCTGTACTTCTCCACTCTTTTAAACGTAAGTGTGGTCATGTGACTTGTTTGGCCAATGAAATTGTGAGCAGAAGCAATCTGTGTCAGTTCCAAGAGGAATGTTTAGTGCCAGTGCACATTTGCCACATGGACTTCCCTACCAGAGTTATTGTGGAAGCACACCAAAAATAACAACTGCATCCCTGAGTAATGAAGATAAGAGCTCCCTGGTGAATATGTAGGTTGGCACACAGAAGGAGCAAAACCTGTGTATTATTAAACCACTGTGATTTGGGGAGCGTTTGTTACTGCAGCATAAATTAGGCTATCCAGACTGATTCAGAGAGATTTGTTATAAGGATACAAGAGCATCCCCCCTGGACCCAAGGTTAGAAATGTGGCTGAGCTTCTAGAAGGCATTAGAAACAAGGGCTCTCAAGCTGCCTGACTTTCTCACACTTGTATCCCATTCTATGTGTGTGCTTCAGTCTCTCTTTTCCTCCTCCCATCTCTGCCTCTCTGTGTCTCTATCCTTGTGGATCTCTCTCTCTCTCTCTCTCTCTCTCTCTCTCTCTCTCACATACACACACACACACACACACACACACACACACACACACACACACACCCCATTACTTGGTTTCATTCCCAAAGTACCAGGGATGGGACTCTAGTCAGCTTCACTTAAGATGATCCAGAGCCTACCCTAGTCCAATCAAATATAGCCAGGGAGTGACAGAAAGAACATGTCGATGAGAGAGGCATTGCTTACTGTGAGTTGGACATATAATACTAGTGGCTAACCCTGAGACAAAAGCTCCAACTGTAAAGGTTATGGTTCTTAGAGCTTTGGGTCTCTTGACTCGTAATTCTCAGAACAACTCTATGAGGCAGGTACTATTACAATCCTTACCTTACAGATGAGAAAATGGAGATTTGTAGAGGTTAGGTAACTTGCCCCAGGTCACAGCTGATGAGTAAGTCCGACATGTGAACCCAGGCAGTGTCACACAGGAGTCCTTGCACTAACCTCAATGCCATGCTGCCTTTATTATAGAGTAAATGACATCATATAAACACCTTGTATCTCCAAGCAGAGGAAAAATCCATGACAAATATCTCCCACTCCTATAAGACTATTTTAACAAAGGAAGGAGCCAGTATTACTGAGCACTGTGCTCAGTGCATCCACATTAAATAATCATTATCGTTTAATGGTAGAAAATGCCCTTCGAGAAGTTAAATGACTTGCCCAAGTTATTATAATTAGTAGATGACAGAGCCATGACTCAGACACAAGTCTTCTGATTCCAAATCCTGTACTCTTTCAGTTCAACTGCACAATTATGACTAAACTCTGTTCCCTTCCCTCTCAGTGCCTTCAAAGGACATTACCATCCATGGCTTGGAAGGTAGTGACGAAGGCCCCTTTCATGCAGCATCACTGGCGGGGGGGGGGGGGGGCGGTCAATCTCCAGGCTTTCCAATGCTACACTTCTCAAGCACCAGGCTTCTGTAGCGTCATCTGTACCTCACACCAAAGAAACAGCAGCCCTGAGCTCTGGAATTCAGAACTGGCAGGGAGCTGAGATCTCACCAGGCTAGGGCTTCCTGGCTGGGCTCCTGTCCCAGCAGGAAATTGGTGCAGAAACCAGGAATTTGGGAGGAGGCCAGGTAGCTAAGAGTGGACACACATGAAGATGTCAGACTGGGAACTTGCAGCCCGATGCTGCCCATGGGGAGGATGGGGGATTTCTTCCTTGGCCATCTTCACTGTCCCTAACTGCACATATGACTTTTCTAGACCTTTTATCTAAGGACAGAGTTCCTAATATTCCATCAGGCTGAGAGGATTGGCTCAGGCCCTGAGAAGTAGAGCCTTGAGGAACAACAACTGTTACTGAGATCCGGTGGGGCTGAGGCAGGCAGGGACTGACCTCATCGACACCCTTTCCCTGTAGGATACAGTAACAATAACAGCAGCAATGATGGTGAGAATCACGTCTGCGGATCACTTGCCATTGGCCAATCACCAGCACATTCATCGCTCACATGACCTATATTTAAAGAGGAAGAGGCAAAGGCTAAATGATTTGTCCAAGGTCACATAGCAAATAAGCCCAAAACCAGAATTTGAATTCTGATTATTCATCAGAATAATCATCTATCTGATTATTCCCCAAGGTCTCCCCTGCACAGTGCTGTCATCCCAGTGGATAGATGATCCACAGTATGCCAGGGAATGGCCTTGAAATTGACCAAGTGGGCTCATTACTCCCTAGATGAGGAGGAAAGAGAAGAAAAGGGGAAAAGTCAGGAAAATAATGAGAATGAAGAAGACAGACAGGGTAGGAAAAGAGAAATGGCAGGAGGGAGAGAGATGTCAGGAGAACAAAGCTTGCATTGACAATCTTATGTAATTCCAACAGGTCTAGAGAGAGAGAGGTGGAGAAGGATTACAGGCTGGGTAATTGTTCTTCTGGCCTTAGCTCCCCAAAGATCAATGGGTGTGCCAGCAGTCTAATTGACTAGGTATCCCCACTATTCCTCAAAGCCAGCTGCTTTTCCAGAAGAAGAAAAAGGGAAAGGAAAGATCAGCAGTTTCCAAAGGCTAAGGACCAAGTCTCCCTCATGCTGTTTTCGTGCCTGGGAATCCAAGCTCTGCCTCTCACTGCCCAGGAGCCACCTCACTTCTCAGAGGGCAGGGTGTAGAGAGTTGGCAATTATTGATCCTGGAGTGCTGAAACGAGCAGTGCTTGAGAGCCCAAGAGTTCAAACACAAGCAGCTCCAGTTTTTCTCTTTAATGATTCATTTTGTCTTTCTGCACTGCTTTTCTCAGAGATTAGCAATTTACAAGTGTCTGCGGACATGCCTGCCAGCCCCAGAGAAGGAAAGAGGTGGATCAAAGAAGGTAAGCAGAGCTCAAGGGACAGGGCACCCATCTCCCACACGCCCTCCAGTATGGGGTGCCTCCCCATACTGGGGGTTAGCCTCCCCCCGCCTACTGCACCTTTCGAGCTTTGAAGAGACACAACCCTGAGAAACCTTCCACTTATTTTCTTCTTAATTCCTTAGAGAACTATGGTCCAGAGTCCCTAATCCTTTCTTGTCTGGGGGTTTGGGCTGGACAACCCCTTGACTAATCAGCTCAGTGGCCTTGGATAAGTTACTTAACATTGCTGTACCTCAGTTTCCATCACTGTAAAATGGGAATGATCGACGAATGTACCTTAAAGTGTCAACGTGAGGATTAAGTAGGTTAATATACATGTAAAGTGATGCGAACAGAGACTGGAGTTCTACAGAAGTGCGATGTTTCCAAGTGCAACGTTTCCAAGAAAAAGGAGGTTAAAAAGTTCCTTTACGTTCTCTCCCACGAGCCTAACCTAAGATGTCAGCTCTTTGCAACTTCGGCTCTGGATCAAACAGAACATCACTGGACATTGAGTGGGAAGAAAGAGAAAGAGAGGGAGGGGCAATAATATTTGCTGAGTATCAATGACACGCTAGACATATATTGAGGCATCCATATGTGTTGCTGTTATTTTTAATATGAATAAATATAATGATTATGACATGACTGTAATGAACACAGTGCCAGAACACTTTGTGGAGGGTAACACCCATCAGAGGGCATTAAATGCACCAGCTCATTTAGTCTTGAAAATAACCAGAAAAAGCAGGTTCTGTTCATTATCTCCATTATACAGAGGGAATCAGGCTCCGAAAATCTGGGACATTTGCTTTTTGGTGGCAAAATTCAAAGCTGAGTCTGTTACTTCTCATCTGCACCACTGAAGCTATGAGATCATTATGAGTCTAGGTCTTCTGGAGAACAGAGCGATGAGAATATTTCACAGATCCACGTAGGGAGAGCTAGGCAGCTCGTTCAGGAAGTTTCTCTTTTCCTGTCCACAGTCAGAGGAGGTTAAAAGCAGATGTGGGTTAGATACCCCTCAAGGTGTCTCCACAGGATGGGTTGCTGTGCTTCTGGTCTTCGGGCCCTACTATCATCACAGAGCTTCCCTCAGACATCACCTTCTCAGAGATCACTTTGCAGAGCACCCCAGCTAAACAACACCCTTTATCACACTCCCCACTGACTGCATTGTCCTTTTCTTCATAATGCTCACCACTGCCACTTACCACTGCATCATGTACTTATTATCGGCCTACAGCATCAGAGGGTAAGCTTTATGAGGCCAGAGATGTCTATTTTGCTCACTGTTACACATATCTCCAGGACTTAAAACAATGGTTGGTAAATAGTTGGCACTCAATATTGCTAAATGAAAAATAATTAATTAATCATATTATAATTGTCTCATTGCTTTTTAAACCTCCACTATTTAAAACCTCAGTGAGATCAGGGGTTGAATCAGTGTTTCCTCAGTATCTAGTACAGTGCCTAGCACAGGTTCATGCTCAATAATTGTTCTAAAATGAGTGAATGAATGAATAAATGAGGTAGAACTGAGTTTTTAACTCTTACCTTCATCTTTGTTTCCCTTCCCCAGTTACTGGAAAGTTCGCTGGAGAGGATGAGGCTGGAGGCAGCCTAGTATAAATGTGGCTTAGCAAAGGGAAGGAGAGGGGAGATGTGTCTTGGGGCAGGTATCTGTGAAATGTAGAGTCTGTCTCTCGGGGTACACTCAAACCCCCAACCACTGCCAATAGTGACTTAGTTGGAAGGGACCCTGAAAGCATGTCCAGTAACTTTGATCTAGGTGGTGCTCCCATTATTTCGATAAAACCTTATGAGTCAATGAAGATTCTGAGGGATAATTTTTTAATACACAAAAGGTCTATGACTTTACAGGGTGTGAAAACAATTCCTCATATCTTCACAGAACATTTTACCAGCCAAGGGAGAAAAAATAAGCCCAGCCAGGTAAGCACCAGGAATAACAGATGTGTTTTTCCAAGATTATGCCCCAGGGATAGAAAATAAAGGTTTTCCTGGATGCAGATGTCCTAAAAGCAGCAAGTTTATCCTGTAACCTTGCCAAGGCAATGCCTGCTATTCTCAATGCTAAGCCAGAGTAAGAGAAAGGAGAAGAATATTCAAAGAATAAATCAACTTGATGCTCTAAGGCAAACAAGAACAGAAATGGGAAGGCTCCCCATGTTAAAGTCAATCATTAAAATTGGGCTGTGTTTCTCCTGTCTCACTGATATAGGGATTTTTGTAGAACTAGTTATGTCTTGGAGGCAGTGAGACATACTGGAAGGAATCAGAGAGGTCTGGATTAAGATTGAGGCTCTGAAATTTACTACATGACCCCAGGCAAGTCAGTTAGCTCTCCAGTTCAAGGAATATTGAGAAGGCAGACCCCACCCAAAAATACCTACCCTGCCACTGATGCTTGATATTATTCCATTAGCAGCAAGTATTCTCTACTGTTAAGAATTTCCACTCTCTGCAGTCTTGGTTAAATCGGAACTCTTAGAAGACCATATTCTAACAACATGCCAAAGACACTAAGCTAATAATGGGCATAGCTGAAACTCAAACTTAGTCTGTGATCTTGATCACTATTCTTTTTTACCTTCCAAAGTCTGTGATCTTGATGACTATTCTTTTTTACCTTCCAAAGATCCATCATGAAAACCAGGACCCACAAGGTGGGCTCAAATGGAATCAAGTTTATTGCTCAATGCTAATCAGGGCAGCAATGTAGTACAAGGAAAATAGCACTAATATGGAGTCAAAAGATCCGAGTTCAAATCACAGGCTTGGGCATTTATAAGGTTTTTATGACCTTGAGAAAGTCTGTTTATTTTACTTCAGTGAGCTTCAGTTTCCCTATGTGAAAAATGGGGCTAATTCCTGTGTCAGTCTAAGATACGTTAAGTTGTGATGCAGTAAGAAATAGCACCAAAATGTCAGTGTCTTAAAACAATAAAGAATTTTTTGCTCATGCTATGTCTTTCTAAGTTCATCTGGGCACTCTTCTCTATCTTAGCCTAACTCCAGAACGTAAGCTGATGGAACAGCTACTGACTGGAACACTTCTGGCCACCCTGGCAGAGGGAAGAGAAAACACAAGATGGCCTCATACCTGCACTTAAATGCTCAGCTTGAGGTTTGTTAACAAACATTACTTCTGGAAGCTCACAATGCTTTGGACAGACTGATTGCATGGAACCCCCAACCACTGCAGACTAAGAATCATGCTCCTACTATGCCCTTAAAAGAATGGAGATGTGGAACCTTTTGGTAAATGGCATTAATGGCGACCTAATTGTTCATCTTGGCTACCTCAAAGGGATGCTGATAAGATTAAATGAGAAAATATGTAGGAAAATACAATATAAAGAATAAACTTTAGATTTTTGAGCCTTAAAAAGCAATTAATGAATACCTCCCAATCCCTTTTCTTTCCTTCCATTTGAATGCATTTTCTCCTTAGAAATGTGACCAGTGAGAACCTCTACGTTTATCTGAGCTCAGAAAGGCTGAATAATGGAAAGGACTGTGAATCAATGTTGCGACCTTGGGATCTGGTCCGTATTTTGTGAATTCAGTTGTGTGAAAGTTCTCACAATAAAATCAACTTATGGTGCATTTAACACATCATTCATTCGACAACTACAAGTATGCTCATCACGTGCCAGGCACTGTACTAGGCTTTTATGGTGCATCAGGAATAAACTAAGCAAAATCTTTGCTTATGACATTTATGTTAAAGAGAGGGGGCCAAACAATGAACAGACAGACATACAAACACAAAATACAATGAGAGGTAGGCTAATTACTCTGAAGAAAAAAAAAAATAAGGCAACATGAAGGGAACAGAGAGGGACCTGGGGTGGTCACGGAAGGTCTCCTTGATGAGGTGGTATTTGGGAGGAGACCAGCATGAGGTAAGGAAGTAAGCTGTAAAAATACATTTAAGCCAAACATTCCAGGGAGGGAGATCAGCAAGAGCAGGGCCTGGAGAAGCTGCCTGCTCCCTACCTTGTCAGAAAAGCAAAAAGTTCACCGTGGCCAGAGAAAGAGCAGCAGGGGTGAAAATGAGGTCAGGGAGGCCCAGCGGGCAGGGGCCTCCAAATCGCCAATTTAAAAGTATGCATTTAAAACCTTTAAATTGCGTTTCAAAGCTTGAGTTTTTAAGTCTAGATGTCCTCATCTGTAAAATAAGAATAGTCGTTTGTACCTCATAGGATTGTTGAGGAGATCAAAAGATATGTTCTTGGCACAAGATAAATTTCAGTAAATGCTATAGTAAAGGTCAGCTATTGTTATTGTTATTATCGTTATTGTCTCTTTGCTCTAGAACCATGGTCTAGAGATTTATATGAAGCTCTGAGCTTCCATCTGCTTACCTTTTTTTTCTGCTATGCATATGGTTGTCGCTGGGAACCACTGTCTCCTTTCTATGGCTGTCTTTCTTTTTGCTTCAGGGAGAAAGGAGATTGCCCCAGAGTTGTTCTTAAACAATCCCATTTTAAAAGGTGACTCTCTGATCAGCCATGTCCAAGTGTAAAGAATGCTACACATTTGGTTGCAACAAGAGCTACACAGTTCTTGTCTTTAAACAGAAGGTGGGAACTGGAACCATTCCTTCACCCAAGCACATGTGGTACGTGTTACAATACAAAAGCCTATATTTTGATTGACAGAGACCTAGGTTCAAGCCTGAGGCTCACTAGTTACTGGCCAGCTGGTCCCTGAACAAGTCTCCCCTGCTTCTCTGAGCCTCAGTTCCCTTCTCTGAAAAATTGAGAAATACACACTTAACTCAGAGAAAAAGAAAAAATTTAAATAAACATATATACATATTTAAGTTACATAAACATGGGATTATCACAGGACATATGGAATAAGTGATAATGATTACATCAGGGGAAATATGTTTGAAAAATCACATACATACAAAGACCAGCATCGCACAAGTAGGTTAACAGCATGTAGGTGCATTTTGTTACATGACTGTGAGGATGCCTTTGAAAGCAGATGAGTAGAATACTCTTGGAATTTTATATTAGGCATTTAATGAGGGCCAGTGAAAGAAAATAATGGTATTTGATCGGGAGGAAAAATAAATGAATCCACTTTTATAGACGATGTTGGCTTGTGAAACTGCCTTTTGCCCAGGAGTAGTGGGTCCTAGTGCAGACAGGACGGATGGTGGAATTGGGTCCACACATCCAACTACCCTATGTGATCTATTCTAGAATCCTCTGAGTTAGAGGTTCTCAAAAAGTAAAGCAAATACCATGAAGCTGCTGCCCTCTGTGTAAGTAAGAGATCCAGTGGCTCTAGGTAATCTTGATAGTTTTCTCTTAATTTAAAATACTATATAAAAGCTCATAGTTTAAATATAATCAGTCTCCTTTAATAATTGCTAACAATCTCCCAGTAAAATGAAATTATTTTCTCCTGAAGTCTCCAACCCTCCTCTACATTTTCTGTTGGGGTATGCTACATAGTTCCACTAAAGTATTTAAATGTTTTTAATTAGATGATGAAAAGCCATTATTTTCCAAGTCTGCCCTGCATGGGGCAGAATCATCACTCTCATTATGCTTCATTTCAAACAGGGGGTCTGGGAAAGGAATTCATTAGCAGAGCCCTAAAATGCTGTGGGCTGATCTCTCTTGATAATGCCACTGCCTATAATCAAATTTCCATCCAATACTTTTAACTGAAATTTGTCATGACACGCACACACACACACACACACACACACACACACACACACACACACACACACATGTCAGGACAAGTTACACACATAAACATATATAATAAACTACATATGTATACATATATATGCACATATATGTATACATATATGGTTTGTGACAAACTATATACACACACACGTACGTGTGTGTGTGTGTGTGTGTGTGTGTGTGTGTGTATCTGTTTGTTTGTTTTGTTTAAAACTGTATTTCTTGGTTTGCAGTCTCCTATCTGTAGGTGTAGCTGGGATGATCTAAAGTACACTCCTGAAAGACTTCCCCAGCTCACACCCTTTCTCTGGTCCATTTGCTACGGTGTATGTAGTTCCACTATTACTAGGCCCTTCGGGAGAAGGATACCATCTAGCCACTTGATGACTAGAAGTCTTTTATAGCACCTCAAATACAAGCTTTGAGCTTCTAAGGCTCTAACCTAACCTACCTCTGCAGTCCTCCCTCCGGCTGCCCTGCACCTCTGTCCCCACAGCCTCAGCCACCCCACATCATTTTCTTGCCCCTGGAACTACTCAGCATTCCTGGATGTGGTGGGCAGCTGCATTGCCTCTGTACTTTTATCCCTGCTCTTCCTCCTGTTTGGAATTTTCTCCCCTTTGTTCTCTGGCCAGCAAACCCCTATTCACTCTTCAAAGCCCAGTAAGATGTCTTCTCTAGAAATTGTTTGCTCTTTGCCCTTTGTCCCTTTCCCCGTTGTTCTTCAGCAACTCTTGGCATCTAGCTTTCATAGCATCTCCCACCAGATATCGCCATTATACACTGTGAAGTCCTTGTGGATTGCTGTTAGCTAGAGTGCAAAGGACATGAGCTTTGGAGTCAGACAGCCATTGATTCAAATTATGGCTTAATCACCTCCTAGCCATTTGACCTTAGGCAAATATGTAATTTTCCCAAGTCCCAAGTACCTCAAATATATCATGAGAACAACTTCACAGAACAATAATAATACCTACATAGCATGTCTGAGGTGAGCATTAAATCTCATACTGTATGTAAGGTTCTTATTACATAGAAGGTATCAGTATGTAGTAGCTATTACTGTATCCCCAGTTTTGTAATGGGACTCAATGACTATATTCTGAAACGTATTACTCTCTATGCCCTCTTAAAGGCAATTAACACTTAAAGGAGTAGCACTTTAAAAAAGAAACCTTACCATGAATCAATTAATCGGAAACTGAAAATAACAGATTACTGTTCTGTTATTGCCTACACATCAATTCTCATTATATGCCTGTGAGGTCACTCTGCCAAACACGGGCTTTTTAAGGAAGGCTCCAAAGATGGGAAGAACCCAGGACTGAAGGAGCTTGATCTGACTTTGAGGCTCAATGAATGCCAATCACATCTGCTGGGCGAATCAGCTCTGAAATAAGCATGATCCTGACACAAAACTAGAATGAGTGGAAGGAGCTTGAGGGTCAATGGACCTAAGAGTAGGATTTCAATCCAGGACAGGAAGTTTACTCTGTCAGGAAATAGAATGTTATTTACCACTTAGAAACAAAAAGCTGAGATTAAAAAAAAAAAAAAAAAGGGGGGGGGGGGGGGGGGGGGGGAGGAAAGATAGAAAAATTTGCACATATTTGTCAAGGCCTCAGTGACAACATTTATGGACATTAGGGCCTGCTCGAGCTCTTCAACATTAGGTTTATGCATTCCTTTCTACTTTTATTCATGTATTTATTGAACACCAACTATGCTTCCAGTGAGGAGATAGAACATGAACATGAATTAAGTTTAGTTCCTGCCTTCTTAGAGCTCACATTCTACTGGGAAAGGCAAACATGACTACTTTTACTGTTTCTATCAACCATTTTCTCCATTGTTCTCCGAGCATATGTAGTAAGGTTCTTTTTGTAAATGTCAGCCTGGCATTACTGTGCTAAGGAAATCAAGAGAGAAAGCCAAGTTCTTCTCATTCTTAAACCACAATTTACAACAGGGAACACTCGCAGCTCAGAAGTCAAAATTGAGGATTCCAATCTCTCTCCAAGAAGACTTTCTTATTTTAGAACTCTCCTCTCTAACCTTAGAAGATTAAGGTATGTTTGAACAAGAGCTTTGCCTTAATATTTTTATGGAGAATATCTTGAAAGACATTGAAAAAATGAGACACAAGATAGGGACATTTTGCTGAGAGGAATCTAACTGGAAAAGAAGGACCTATATTTATTCAGCATCTGCTTTGTCTTAGAATTTACAGGCATTCAGTCATCTATAAAAACTCATCTGACTAACACTAATGAATGAGGTCCTTTGGAGGCACTGTTCATATCTTCTTTAACAGAACCCTTTTGGAAATAGGCATCAGGGAGGAATATTGAGCACCCTCTTGACTCCATCTTAGGGTAGAAAATAAGAAAACCAGAGACACCCACTCGAGGAAATAAGTGTGATTTTAGAATTATACTCCAGCAGGTGTGATGGGAAATAATATTAACTATCTCAATGGTGATGATACGGTAGGTTGTTACCTATCTGTTTATTCACTTCGATCCATCGAGCATTCAATAAATGTTCTTGAGCACCATCCATGAAGCAAGCACAGTGTCAGGCACTAGACCGGGATGTCAAATAAGATATGATCTCTGCCCTCAAAGAGCTCACCACCTGGTAGTCACAGCTATCAAGGCTATAGAACAATGTGATAGCACCATGAGACAAGTTAGCAAAAGCGCATGGGAGGGGCTGATTATGAGGTCAGAAACAACTCCCAAGAAGGAACCC
>NW_011889086.1:1553549-1571203 GCF_000151845.1 Pteropus vampyrus | reverse complement strand
TGCTAAGGAAATCAAGAGAGAAAGCCAAGTTCTTCTCATTCTTAAACCACAATTTACAACAGGGAACACTCGCAGCTCAGAAGTCAAAATTGAGGATTCCAATCTCTCTCCAAGAAGACTTTCTTATTTTAGAACTCTCCTCTCTAACCTTAGAAGATTAAGGTATGTTTGAACAAGAGCTTTGCCTTAATATTTTTATGGAGAATATCTTGAAAGACATTGCAAAAATGAGACACAAGATAGGGACATTTTGCTGAGAGGAATCTAACTGGAAAAGAAGGACCTATATTTATTCAGCATCTGCTTTGTCTTAGATTTTACAGGCATTCAGTCATCTATAAAAACTCATCTGACTAACACTAATGAATGAGGTCCTTTGGAGGCACTGTTCATATCTTCTTTAACAGAACCCTTTTGGAAATAGGCATCAGGGAGGAATATTGAGCACCCTCTTGACTCCATCTTAGGGTAGAAAATAAGAAAACCAGAGACACCCACTCGAGGAAATAAGTGTGATTTTAGAATTATACTCCAGCAGGTGTGATGGGAAATAATATTAACTATCTCAATGGTGATGATACGGTAGGTTGTTACCTATCTGTTTATTCACTTCAATCCATCGAGCATTCAATAAATGTTCTTGAGCACCATCCATGAAGCAAGCACAGTGTCAGGCACTAGACCGGGATGTCAAATAAGATATGATCTCTGCCCTCAAAGAGCTCACCACCTGGTAGTCACAGCTATCAAGGCTATAGAACAATGTGATAGCACCATGAGACAAGTTAGCAAAAGCGCATGGGAGGGGCTGATTATGAGGTCAGAAACAACTCCCAAGAAGGAACCCGAGGCAAAAGGAAAGGGAGGGGCAGCACATTGGGAGGACATTGGGGCAGAGGAATGAGACAAGGGATAATTTAGCATTCAAGTGCTTTATAAGCCACAGTTCAGCAACATAGGGCATGGGCCTCCTGCTCTACTACCTATCACACATGTCATTTCTTTTAATGTGATTGTAATTTATGGACTTGTGAAATCCACACCATCTTCTCCATCAAATCCTAGGAAAAACACAGTCCCAAAGTATAGTAGAAAAATCAGGGTTCCTACCCTCTCTTTGCCTCTCTCTCTTACTGAGTAATTTGGGGAGGAAGGCATTTAATTTCTCTGAGTCTAAGCATTCTCTTCTGCTAAATAGAGCTACAATAACTGCCCGGCAGTTGTTGCAAGGGTTAAATGAGATAATGTGCATGCGGCTCCTAAGACTGTGTCTGTTACATTTTAATGAGCACATGGCCTTTTTCTGCCACTATTATTGCTACCACTACTGTTATTATTTGAACAAAGATTAAGGTTTTAAGTTAATGTCTGACTGCAACTGTTTCTGGAAGGGGAAATATATTAGGAGAAAGATTGCCCCTCAATAAAAAGGTTTTCAATGTTCTCTATTAGGAATCATGAGCAATCTGACCTTGTAAAAAAGAAAATGGTCTGAATTCTTTACATCCTGGCTTGATTCCTGAAGGCAGCTAAAATGATATTAGAGACAAAGAGAAACATTGCAGGGAAGGCAGCAGCCTTAATTTCCGAGGTGAATGAGATGGATAGCCCCAGTGCCCAGCGGTAAACCTCTTAGTATTTATGAAACTAAAATTACACTATTCCAATAAAAGGGAAAGTTAAAGAAGGGTGCACTCTACATAATGGCCTCTTATTAGGCCTTCTTGATTACTTGGGCTCTGTTTTCATGAAAACCCCCCAGCACCCCATGTTTCAGGGCCACCAGCCACTGGGGGCAAACGGGAACTGTTTATTTAACCAAACAAAAATTTACACTTAAATAAAAAATACTAGTGGCGTTTGGGTTGGAGAAACAATTACCTAGACTCAACATCGCAGCTGCAAATTACATGGCAGTAAAAGCAAGTCGGGGGCACAGATTACACCGCTGCTGCTGCCTGACATCAAAGGCAGCCAGCCTTGTTTCTTCATCTGCAGTTTGAACAATATTTCTCTTTGATCTTGGACACCAAGAACCAGCGTGGGGGAGGCGGCGGCGGGGAGAGGAGGTGCCCCTGTTGATGTGTAACAACATGGAGCCCACTGATGTTGCCTGGTTGAAATGCCAAGCAAGGTCAGAAAAACACCATTTAAATAAGCCGCTGAAATCTAGGAAAAGAATCAAGACAAAATGATTTCACTCAATCAATCAACAAGTCTTTTTGGAGAGGCAGCCCCATGCTCATCCCTGTACAGGCCACTGGAGGGAAAAAGCAAAGGGAGAGGGGAGGGGTGGGAAGAGGGGCTGCATGTCTTAGAGTCAGATACCTGGCTTGGAGTCCACTCGATGCTGCTGCCTGTAGGATCTTGGACACAGTACTTATTGCATCTTATTTTTCTCTTCTAGTTCTATCAGGCCCCTGTTCCCTTTCACTTACCACTAGGCTTCTGCCCCTTAGGGTTTAAATTTAGTCTTCAGTATTTGTGCTCTAACCTATCCCCATCTCCCCTTCTCTTGCCCTTAACCAAAACTGTGACTTCCTTGGGGTGGGCATCCAGTCCTACCTCCAGCCCTTAGGCCCCAGTTCTTACATCTAAACCTTCAAGCTGGCCCCTCAGTTAAGCCACCCATTATTCATTTAGAGGGACAATTCAGACAAGTGCAAAGTACTAAGCTGGCACTGTTGGGGCATCACAGATTAATCAGACACAGGCCAGCTCAGAGTCAGGGAGGAAGACAGACTAATAAGAAGGTAATTTCTCTAGCAGAGGAGGCACAGAGGAAGGACACCAGGGGACTGGTCAACGAAACCTTCCTGGAGGAGGCAACGTTTGTGCTATATTCTGAAGAATAAGTAGGCGTTCTCTAGGTAAGAGATTTGAAAGTTTAGTTGAAAAAGTTGATTTAGTGTTACACATATTTATTAACCGCTGCTCCCTCAAAGGTGCTCCTCTTGAATATGTCACACTCTGTTACACCCTCTCCACAGCCATTGTCCTCAGTGCTTCCTGTCTGTATTAGCAACACCCAGCCTGCTTCCCACAGAGATCTATAGACTCCTTGGGTCAGAAGTTACTAAGGTAAGGGTTGGAGGGGAGATTGTTATGGTCCCCTCTTTCTCTACTTCTTATAAAGCAGCTCTGTTCTTATCAGTCTTATTTATTTGCTCTTTTGGATAAGCTTTCTTTGCAATAAAAGATTCAGAGCCTATGGGATATTTGACAACTACTGGTCTAGACCTTAGCAGTGACTTTTGACTTGAACTTCCTGTCACCAGCCTCTGCTCTCCTAACCATGTTACAGCCCTCCTGCCAGCTGAATTAGGTGCAGCCCTCAGCATATCACAACCCAGAGCTCCCCTCATGTGTCCCATTAAATAATAACTGTTATATTTGGTTTAGGTATACATTGCATTTCATCCTTACAATGTTACATTATTAGCCTCATTTTATTGATTAAGAAACTGAAGCATAAAAAAGTTAGGCAAAATGCCCAAGGTCACAGAGGTGATAACTAACAGACCTCAGTTTAACTAAAGAGGCAAAAGATTTGTACTCAGAAAATTATAAGACATTGAAGAAAGAAACTGAAGAAGATGCAAATAAATGGAACCATATACCGTACTCATGGATAGGAAGAATTAAAATTGTTAAAATGTCCATACTATGCAAAGCAATCTATAGATTCAGTACAATTCCTATCAAAATGATATTTTTCAGAGAACTAGAATAAATAATCCAAAAATTTACATAAACCATAAAAGACCCCAAAAAGCCATAGCAATCTTGAGAAAGAAGAACGAAGTTGGAAGTATCACACTAATTGATATCAAACTATACTATAAGACTATAGTAATCAAAACAGCATGGTACTGGCATAAAAATAGACACATAGATCTATGGAACAGGATAGAGAGCCCAGAAATAAACCCACACCTATATGGTCAATCTATTACAAAGGAGAAAAGAATATACGATGGGGTAAAAACAGTCTCTTCAAAAAATGGTGATGGGAAAACTGGACAGATACATGCAAAAAAAATGAAACTAGACCGCCTTCTTACACTATATACAAAAATAAACTCAAAATGGATTAAAGTCTTAAATGTAAGATCTGAAGCCATAAAACTCCTAGAAGAAAACATAGGCAATAAACTCTTTGACACTGCTCTTAGAAATTTTTTTTTCTGATATGTCACCTTGGGCAAGGGAAACACTAGAAAAAAATAAACAGATGGCACTATATCAAACTAAAAAGGTTTTGTAAAGCAAAGGAAACCATCAACGAAATGGAAAGACAATCTAATAAGTGGGAGAAGATATTCGGCAACGATATACCCAATAAGGGGTTAATACCCAAAATTTATAAAGAATTCATACAACTTAACACCAAGAAAAAAAATCCAATTAAAAAATGGGCAGAAAGACATTTCTTCAAAGAGGACATACAGATGACCAATAGACATATGAAAAGATGCTCAATGTCACTAATCATCAGAGAAATGCAAATTAAAACCACACCGAGATGTCACTTCACACTTGTTGAATGGCCATCATCAAAAAATCAACAAACAAGTGTTGGTAAGGATGTGGAGAAAAGAGAACCCTCTTGCACTGTTGGTGGAATTGCAAATTGGCATAGTCAGTATGGAAAACTATAAAGAGATTTCTCAAAAAATTAAAAATAGAACTACCATATGACCCATCAGTTCCATGCTCGATATTTTCCAAAGAAATCCAAAACACGAATTCAAAAAGACACATGCACCCCCATGTTCACTGGAGCATTATTTACAATAGCCAAGACATGGAAGCAACCTCAGTTCCTATCAACAGATGACTGGATAAAGAAGAAGTGGTACATATATACAATGGAATATTACTTGGCCATAAAAAATTAAAATCTTAGCATTTGCAAAAAGATGGATGGACCTGGAAGGTATTATGTATGCTAAGTGTAATAAGTCAGACAGAAAAAGACAAATGCCCTATGACCTCACTTATATGTGATATCTAAAGAACAAAATAAACAAAGCAGAAATAGACTCACAGATGCAGGGAACAAGCTGATAGTTGCCAAATGTGAAGGGAGGTGGGGGGCAGGGTGAAAAAGGTGATGGGATTAAGAAGTACAAATTGGTAGTTATGAAATAGTCGTGAAATGTAAAGCATATGGAATATCATCAATAATATGGTAATAACTATGTATAGTGCTTGGTAGGTACTAGACTAATCGGAGAATCACTTTGTAAATTACATAAATGTCTAACCACTATGCTGTACACTTGAAACTAATATAAAATATTGAATGTCAACTGTTAATTGAAAAATTAAAAAAAAAAAGAGGGGAAAAGGTGAAAGGAAATAAGAGGTTCAAATTTCCAGGTATAAAACAAGTCATGGGGATGTGGTGCACAGCACTGGGAACATTGTCAGTAATATCGTGATAGCATTGTACGGTGTCAGATGGTTGTTGGACTTATGGTGGTCACTTCTTTAGGAATATAAATTTTGAATAACTATGGTGTACACCTGAAACTATTAAATGCTGTATGTTAGCTATATTTTAATAAAAATCTTTAAAAAAAATAACAGGACTCAAGATCCATCTCACACATATGACAACTTCCCCTTCCAGTCTCAGTTCACCATAATCCTCTCTACATATCCTATACACCGATCAAACTTTTGTTTTTTCAAAACATGCATGTTTGACCCAAAGACGGCTAAGCATGCAATTAAGAAAGCTGAGGACAGTGGCTAGGGACAGAAGGAGATTTGGGGACAATTTATATAAAAACGTGCATCCAGAGAACTAAAAGAAAAAAGGAAACTAGAAACAAAGCACAAGAACAGCAATCTATGTGCACTAACATGGGAGCATGGAGTTTTGAGAGGCTGCCTGAGACTTTGGAGAAGAGACCTATGATAGTGACTGGGGCCTTCTCCTTGCATGGGGAGAGGATTAAGGGCACTGTAAGTCCTCCTGGGCCCTTTGCTCGCAGGTCCATTGATTGCCCTTTGCTTGCTCTGTTCTCTACTGTAGAATCCTGCTCCCTGCTGGCAACATTTTCTGGGCTCCTACATGAGCTGGCTTCTAGTGAGTGTGGAAACAGAGGGCAGGAGGGAGAAGCTCATTACTCCCCTCCAGCTCTGCCTTGAGCAGCACCACCAGCAACTCCGTGTCCCCATGGTTAGGTCCTCTGCTGGAGGGGCCCACGGGGGTTCAGCTTTCCACAGGTGGCTCTGGATGCCCAGCTCTAAGGACATCATCCCCTCACTTTGTCCCTTCAGGCTAAGGGTGTAGCAGCTTCTTGTCGTTGCTAATGACAGAATGTCTCATAATCTCGTGATGGTTTTCCAGCTTCTCTATCACTGTGTAATCAATTATCCGAATTAAATTTCCTCTGTTTTACATTCTTTGAGAGGATTTTGTTTTCCTGATTGGACCCAGACTGATGTCGGCACTGAGCCAACTCGGTAAGGTTCTCTGTGAAATTCCTCCTTATTCCCGCCTTTACGTTGCTTTTAAGAAGCAGATTAACATGATGGTGAAAAGCAAAGGGTCGGCAGCCCGGCAGACCAGAATTCAAATTGCAGCCTCGCCTTTCGCTAACTGAAAACCTTGGTTAAAATCACCTAGCCTCTTGTCTGGGTCTTTTTCAACTAGGTTAAAAGTAGTATCCTCCTCTTCACCATTGTTAGGATTATATTGTATCCAACACATTTAGGCCAGCCCCTGACACAAAGTAACTGCTCAAGAAATAGTCCCTCATACATGCTGAAACCCTTTTTCTCTGCACCTAGGTGACTGATTTATTTAAATGTCTCTGACTTACCCCAGAGCAGTGCTTATTAAACTTTAATGTGCATTCAAAGAATTCAATGATTGAATTGACCTCCTTATTCTCATCACCCAGCACAGAGCCTGGCACAGAGCAGGCACTCATTAAATGTTAGATGTGTGATTGAGCAAACTCATAGATTACACTCAGTCTTTATTGTAGAAACGGAAATCTAAAGTTCATATTTATTATTTACTATGTTCCAGGAAACATTCTAAGTACTTGATAGATGTTATTTTCTTTAAGGCTCACAACAACCTTAAGAAGTAGGTATTATAATTATCCTCATTTTACAGATAAGGCTCATGGAGGTTTGACCTGTCTCCACAGGTCACAGGAAAGCCAAATTTCAAGTCAGGGAAGATTTCCAAGTCTATGCTCCTTACCACTCAGCAGTCAGCTTGGCCTGGAGTCCCTCTCCCACTATTTATTCTAGGAATATCATAATTTCCTGGACAGCTGGAATCACATCAGTCCTTTTACTTTTTCCTATCACTCTAAATTCTCATAATGGTGTTGGCCACATGGAAGGCACTTACCAAAGTATTCCTGATTGGTATTTTTAAGTATCCTACCCTAACAGACATTGCTGTGAATCTGGGTCACAATCTCTGTGTCCTCAGGTCCTTATATGTATATATGTAGTAGAAGTTGAGCCTGAAGGTACCAATTATCATATCTAAAAATGCCTAAAACTGTATTAATAATTTAGCATTTACATTCATGCAGAGAAAGATTCCTGACAGTTTGTAAGTCCCCAGAGGTCAGAGGCTCTCTGTCCAGTAGAGACTTGGACATTTAATGGTGTTTATTGTATATATGTTGACTAATAAAAGGAATAGCAAAGTAATACAGTTAGAAGAATGGGGATTTGGGACTTTAACCCTGACTCAACTACAGGCTAGTTTTGTGTCTTCGTTATCCTAAACCGTAAACTCCCTATGAGAGAATAAGGGCATTTGGACTAGAGCATCATTTGGATCATCCGGTTTTAAAATGATAATGCTTTAAAAAGCAACGATACTATCAGAACTATCAGAGAGATGTTAAAGAATGTTTGTTCTTAAAGAAAATGACCCCAAAGTACCAGGATTTAAATATTAATGTCAGTTCTGTGTGTTTGGTGTCCCTGTTTATGGCAGTATCATCTCTTTTCCATTGGCTCCTTTTGGTCCGCCATGCCTGCCAAGTTCTAATTTGTTTCAAACCAAGAAACTAGATAATCAAGATTATTATAATTGTTTGCAAAGAAGGTGTAAACTAATCATAATAGTCTTAGAGACTTCTCTGACTAATGAAGATGAGGTTTAATTCACATGCTTTGTAACAGCTATTTCAGCTGTGGTGTGAGAATGTGTGTGTGTGTGTGCGTGAGCGCACATATGCACTTATTTATATATCTGTTAATGAGATCATTAGACACTGGATAAAAGTAATCAATAAGACAGTGATACTGTGTTGTTGTCCCTACTTAATGAACAAGAAACCCATAAATTTAGATGGCTGAACAACTTCCACCAAGATACACACCCAGAAACTAGGTCTCTTGATTTCTAGTCACAGCGTGAAGGCACATACAGAACATATAAACAATTTGTGGCCTTCAAACATTCCCCAAATTACCTATGTCTAGAAAGCGAATATCTCCAAAATCTCTGCTCCCTTCTCTCCAAGGCTGCCTTGTACCAGATGCGGATGGGTCTAAGGTTGCATACACTGCACACTGTCCAGATGATGGATCTAGCAATCCCAACCAGAAGCGACTGGCTAGGATTCTCACTGCTGAGACTCCATTATGTTTACAGACTGTCCCACCCCCTAGCACAATAAGTGTTGCCAAGGAGCCTCCCTTGTCATTAGACACTGGATAAAATGAAAATGTCATGAGAATCTGAGACTATCTGACAAGCCACAGAGACTACCCTGAAGTGGTTAGACCTCACCTTAGCTTTGTCCCACAATCTACTCTTAACCACTTTACATTCTACAGATATTTGTCAAGGGCCAACTGAGAACTCAGTGGCAATTGCTAGCATTTGTGTGGCAGGACAATGAGAGGTTTACCGCATTTACAGTTCACAAAGACCCTATGAAGTAGGTGCTATTCTTATCCTCATTTTACGAATGAAGAAACTGAGGCACAGAAAGTAACATGCCCAGGATTATGCAACTAGCGAGTGCTGGAGCAGAATAGACACCTAGACTATTTGCTCTTTACATTATCGTGACTATTATAAGAAAGACACAACCCCTGCCTGCCCTCCTGGAGCTTTCATGTACAGTCATGTGCCACTTAACAATGGGGATTCATTCTGAGAAGTGCGTCATCATCAAGAGATTTCATTGTTGCACAATTATAGAGTGTACTTACACAAACCTAGAGGTGACAGCCTACTACACACCCAGGCTATATGGTATATAGCCTGTTGCTCCTAGGCTACAAGACTGTACAGCATGTTACTGTACAAAACAACATGAAATTAAAATAAGCGCAAGAGAAAATGATGTAGTTAAGACATGGTAAACATGAGATGTATGAGGCTACAGCCTGTGTAACTTGGCATAGGGTTCACAGAAAACTTATTTTTTAATAAGTAGAAACACTATATTCTAAAATAATGATCAAAAGTATTCTATAGCAAACACATAATCCAATAACATAGTTTTTTGTTATCAATATCGAGTGTTATGCACTGTACATAATTGGCTGTGCTATATTTTTATAAGACTGGCAGAGCAGTAGGTTTGTTTACACCACCATCTCCACGAACACAAGTAACGCATTGTGCCAGGACATCACGACAGCTACAATGTCACCGGGCGATAGGAATTATTCAGCTCCATTATAATCTGCAGGACCACTTTCAAATTTGCAGTCCGTCATTGGCCGCAATGTTGTTACTGGGGGCATGACTGTAATGGGAAACACAGAGACACACCATTCATTTTAAGTGCATGGTTTAATCACAGTTCTAATAATGACATGAAAGAGAAGTTCCAGGAGGTTTGAAAACATTTAATGGGGATCTGATCCTTGTGGGGATGGAGAAGGATGTCAGGGAGGCTTTCCTTAGGGGAAAAAAAAAAAACAAAAAAAACTGTTGGCATTGAGTTCCCAAGGATAAGCAGGAGTTCACCAGGTAGACAGAGAGAGATGAGTCTCCCAGACAGAAGGAAGATGAGGGTAGAGACCTCAAGGCAAAGGGGAGCATGAAATGTAGAAAGATCTGTAAGAAGCCAGTGTGGTGGTGTTCTGAGTGCTAGAGAGTAAAGGTGAGATTGAAGACGTACCCAATGGCCATCACGGGAGGGGGCAGGATGCTGCCATCATCTCTATTGTGCAGATGGGGAAACAGGGCGGAGAACAGAGAAATGACTTGAAAGTCATTCAGCCTAGAGCCTGGTCCCTAACACCTGCGTCTAGCTCTCTTTCCTTGCTGCCGCTGCTCAGAATTCCCACAGGCATTTCCAAAGGAAAGTTACAGCAGGGATTCTGCCTACATAGGAAAGAAAATGAAACATTTATTAAACATTTGTTCTCTCATTTAATGTAATTTAATCAATTCCTCACAACGAAATGTTTGAGGCTTCTATTGCTTTTTCTGATTATGGAAATGAAAGGATAGGAGAGAGAAAGGGACCTGCCCACCACCAAACCATGGTATGTGAAAAAGCTGCCTTTCAGTCCAGATCTTTCCTGCTCAAAGGCCACTCTTTCCACTACTTCCTGCTGCCCCCCAATTTAAGTGCACAAAGCAATCAGTACAGGATGCCACAAAAAGCCCCAGAAAACAAGGTCTGAGAGTATATAGAGGCCGTCTCCTCTGCTTGAAAAGTTCACCATAAGCATTAGCAGGAAAGCATTTCTCACTGCGTCCTCCCGCTTCCCCCACAGCCAGGGTCTCAGCAGGAAACAGATGGCACACCCACATTGGGCAGTTCAAAGAGAGTTTAATAAAAAGGCCTATTTGCAAAGGCGTAGGGCAGGTAATCACCAGGTATAGGAACGTTGGGCTCCATTATCACCTTAGCTCTAAAGGATGTGGTTGTAAGGGGAGTGGATTGCTGTGTAAAGAAGGCCACCTGACCTTTAGTCCTCAGTGACACCACAGAGCAGCAACTAGTGGAATAAATACCCCAATTCACTCTCCTCTACTCCAACTTCCCGCTGATGCTCCCCTTTGGCCAAACTCATGCAGAAGTCAGAGGGTGTTATGGGCTAAATTTCATTTCCTAAAAAAGTTCATGTTGAAGTCTTACCTTTCCTGCCCCAGTACCTCAGACTATGTCTATAAATGGAGATAGTCTTTAAGGAAGTAATTAGATAAAGATGAGGTCATTAAGGTGGGCCATAATCCCATACTGGTATCTTTATAAAAAGAGGAAACTTGGACACAGACATGCACAGAAGGAAGACCAAGTGAAGACATGGGGAAAGCAATCACCTACAAGCCAAGCAGAGAGGACTTCAGGAGAAACCAACCCTGCCCATGCCTTGACCTCAGACTTCCAGCATCCAGAAGTCTGAGAAAATAAACTTCTGTTGTTTAAGCCGCCCAATCTGTGGCAGACCTAGGAAACTCACACGGAGGGTAAGGAAGCTGGTTGATGTGGTCTACAAAGGGTAGCCCGCCGCCCCAAGACACAGAATAGAGAAGGAAAGAGAAAGCATATGGAGGGGCAAATGAAAGAGACCCAGCACACTCCTACCTACTCAGACCCCTCGGAAATGTGTATTTCATGATATAATAGAACAATATCAGTAAGCCTGGCAAAATTCCATTTGAGCAATATTTGTCTAGAACTGTGCTCTCCCTTTTCAGTACTTGTGCTTACTCCCTTGCCTGACCACTTACCCCAATCTCAGCCAGGCTGGGAGGCTCAGCTAGAGTCTAGATCCTCTGATAGTCCTTCCCGTGCACTCCTGGCCACATCTCCTCCATCCCTGAGTCCCTGGGGATGGTCTGAGCCCTCACCTGCACATTGTACTACACTGCCTGGCAGTAAAGTAATGAGCATCTTGAGAACAGAGACTATATCTTATTTCTGATGAACAAAAGAATGACCAATGGGCTGAAAAAACAACAACAACAACAAAAAAAAACAACTAACATTTATCAATTACCATCAATGTGCCAAATACTATCTTAAGTGCTTTCACAAATTTTATTACTGCCTGAATCAAATCAGGAGCCAGGGGTGAAAAAAACTATTATTGTTTATTTAGCATTTACTATGTGCCAGGCAGGGGTGACAGCAAAATACTTAACAACCTGTATGGCACAGGCACCGACAAACACATCAGAGCAGATGCTGGTCATAAACCCAGTTATGGCCGGGCTCACACCATGGCTAAAACAAGATCAGCCTAGTGCCAGGCACTGTGCTGAGGAATCTCTTGTACATTATTTTACTGAATACTCAAAATACCAACATAGCTGGATTTTATAATATCCCTTATAAAAACTAGAAACTTGAGGCTCAGAGAAGTTCGTTGTGCAAGGTCATGCAGAAAATAAGCATGGAACTGGAACTCTTACCCTGGATTACACCCAGACCTGGCTGACCAGTCTTACCATACTGCACCTGCACGTGGGGTCCCTTTCCTTGGGATATATTTCCCTCAGAGTGCCACATGACTTGCTTCTTCCTTCCAGTCTTTGCTTAAGTGTCATGTCCTCAGCAATTCTTCCTATTAAAATCAGCCCCCTACCATCACCACCCAACGCTATCTCCCTTTCAAGTTTTATTTTTCTCTGTAGCATTTTTTTACCTTTTTTTTTTTATTGCGGTAAAATATACTTAATGTAACTTACAATTGAAACTTTTTAAAGCATACAATGCAGTGCCATTAAGTAATTCAGTGTTGGAAATTCATCACCACTCCCCATTTCTAGAATTTTTTTATCATCCCAAATGGAAACTGTACCCACTGAGCTGTAACTCCCCTTCTTTCTCCCCCTACCCTTGGAAACCACTATTCTAATTTCTGCTCTATGAATTTGTTTATTCTAGATATCTCATGTAAGAAGGATCATATAATATTTGACTCTTTTGTGTCTGGCTTATTTCACTTAGCACATGTCTTCGAGGTTTACCTATGTTATAGCATGTATCAGAATTTCCTTCCTTTTTAAGGTTGAATAATATTCCATTGTGTGTGTATGTGTGTGCATGCACACGTATTTTTTGTTTATTCATTCATTTTCTAATGGGCATTGGAGTTGTTTCGATCTCTTCGCTATTGTGAATAACACTGCTAAGAATACATGTGTATGAGTATTTGAGTCTGAGCTTTTCATTCTTTTGAATATATACCTAGAATTGATATTGCTGAGTCATGCAGTAATTATAAGTTTAACTTTCGTGAGGAACTGCCAAACTGCCCTCCACCTCCATAGCATTTATAATTGTCTATCATACTATATGTTTTAACAATTTATTTTGATTATTGAATGTCACCACCCACTAGGATATAAGCTCCAGTGAAGGCAGAGATTTTTCTCTGTTTGGTTCACTGCTGTATTCCCTATACCTGGAACATGTCTTTCACAGACAGATACAAAATAAATATTTGTTGAATGAATAAACATATTTGGTGTGGGTCCTGATCTTGAGGTCAAGGGTTCCAGAGACCAAAAGAGTAAAATTAGGTCTTTGCCCACTGTATCCGAAGCAATAAAATCAAAGAGGGGAAAAACTGAGGTAAACCTCGAACATATTTGGTCAAGGGTTCCAGAGACCAAAAGAGTAAAATTAGGTCTTTGCCCACTGTATCCGAAGCAATAAAATCAAAGAGGGGGAAAAACTGAGGTCAAGGAGGGAAATGAGAGATCAGTTTAGGGGAAGCAAGCGTGAGTTGGGTCTGCGTGAGGCTGAAAACAAGAACATCTGTCATCGGGTCAGTTGCTAGGGGGACCAGCAGTAGTACGGGAAGAGGCATTCAGGATGAGACACAGTAAACAGTCCAGGTCAGAGAGTGAGAACAACGTGGGGGTGCCTGGGGGGCCTTTAAAATGGGGTTAGCTGGATAGTGGGTAGGGGAGCCTGCTCAATTTAAGAAACCATGGAGGTTCTTATACAATGTTTTTGACTTTAAGGTTCAGGATGGTGCCTGGAGATATTAAGCATTAACAAATACTTGTTAATTGATTGGTTTCTAATCCCAAGCTATCACTATCTTGACATATGACTTAAGGCAAGTAACTTTTTTCTGTGTAATTTAGTTTATTTATCCGTACATATAATGGATATAAGTATATCAATGAATTAAACATCCTTTTAAACTATAGAATCTTTTTCCCTCCAGTAGACTTCCAAACAGAAGAGTACACACATGGGGCATGTCAAAGAAGAGATGGAAGTCTAAAGCCCCACCATTTCCCAGTGGCTGAGAATTGCTTTTCCTGTGCTCCAAGAGTCTGCAACAAGGTTTGAACACCCCTGGGTCTTTTTTTACTCTTCTGACTCGAGTTTATTCCAGCTCTGACATGCATCTACACAGCAATGGCAGATATTCCCTTTGTAAATACTTTTTGACAGATGCTCTTCTGAGTATTTTCTATGTATTAACTTATTTAATCCCCAATTTAGAGATGAGAATATTGAGAAACGTAAAGGTTAAGTCACTTCCCCAAAGCTACACAGGTAGTCGGTGGTAGAGCCTTCAATCAAACCCAGTTACCAGGCTCTAAGGCCCTGGCTTTTATCTACAACTCTGTATGCCTCCCAAAAAGGTGCACAGAATGCACTGTGTGCTGTTGAATGGGACTGAGGAAAGGGTGAGCTGATGGAAAGAGAAAAGAGAGAGGAAAGAAAAGATAAAGAGAGTAGAAGTGAGTATGATCAAGCTGGATTCCTGAAAGCACTTGAATCTCTAGAGGGGAGGCAGCTTCCCAGTAACACTGGCTGCCAGGGATGAGGAACCAAAATGCTGCCTTCCCCAAAGTCCTAGAACCACCTCTGATGAGACAGTTTCTCTTAGCTACACATTTTCTAATCCAGAGATGGTCAAATCCTATTTTTAGGCAAGATCTTAGAAGAGGACATTCCTTTATAGGACTTTTCCAGAAAAATGGGAGCTATCAGTTTACCAAAAAAAAAAAAAAAAATTTCTTTTTACTGCAGCAAGAAAAAAATCCATGTTTTGTGAATAATAATGGGAAATAGAAAGTTACCCATATTACCATAAACTTTTTTCCTTTAATAAATTTAATAAATTAGAATACATACAACTCAATAAAAAAATAACTGAAAAGCCTAGTATCATTTAAAGCCTTTCAACTAGTCATTTTCATAATTCCTGAAGATAGCATCTCCATTAAAGTGGTACAACCTTATGCAAAAAGAAAAAAAAATTATATATATATATATATGTATGTATAATTATCTCTGGAAAATGATGCAAAAATTGGCAATAGATGAAGGCAAAGGACAAGGATTACCTGCAGGAACAGAGGGCTGCTCAGTGTTTTTCAGAGATCCTACTGCCATTTTGTTTTGAGGGGGGGTATAATTTTTCATTGTATGGAACTATACAGCATATTATGGGGTGTTTAGCATCCCAGACCACGACCCACTATATTCCAGTAGAAACCTGAAATCATTGCAAGCACCAATACCACCCCCCACACACATTTCCAGATGACTATTAGAGAGACAGGACTAACCCAGGCTGAGAAACACCGATAATCAATTCAGGTAAATTCAAGAAACTCTGATTGAATGCCCCCATGGGTCCTCAAGCAGCCCACAGTCTAATAAGGGGAAATGCAACACAGAGTTGAATGCACCAAGCTATCAATCAAGACCTCATGTGGCAATTGATACACTGTAGGTCTTCTATTAAAATTTTTCTAATGTTATACAAGATTCAATGCTTACAAAACATTAAAATATTCCCAAAGGCTAGAGTTTATCTTGCATTAAAAGTAACTAATTAGGGCTTCCAGTCAAGATGGTGGAGTAAGTAAACACTGTGCTTGCCTCCTCTCGCAATCACATCAAAGTTACAGCTCAACTACAGAATAGCCATTGTTGGGAGTCACCTGGAGTCTGGCTTAACAGAAATCCTACAACTAGGAACACACAGAAGAGGCCACTTTGAGACTGGGAAGAGAGGCAGAGACATGAAACAGGCTGGTCCCACACCCGCATGTGGCAGTTGAGGACTGGAAGAAATATCTCAGCTGTGAAGGTCTCCCCGGAAGAGCAAGAGGTCCTAGCCCCACATCAGACTCCCCAGCCCAGGGCTCCAGTGCTGGGAAGAGAATTCCCCATAACTTTTGGCTGTGAAAACCAGCGAAGATTGTGGCTGAATGAGATGGAGGGTAGTGGGAGTCGCAGACATTCCTCTTAAGAGGCCCAGGTGCAGACTTACTGCTGACAGACATGCTCCCTCTGAACTCTAGTGCTGGGGCAGCTGCTCAAAAGGTGCCACAAACATACAGGGAGAAACTGAGTTTTTTGGCTTCAAGGCAAGGACTGGAGGGGCAGCTTTCTCTCAGACAGAAGTACTGGCAGAGGGCACTGATCCTTTACTGAATCTGACCAGCTTGCAGACCCAGGCGGGCGCCGTATCTGAGTCTCCTACAACATAACTAACACTGGGTGCTCCACCCAGGTGATTCCCTGAAACTCTGCCCCTCCCAACATGTGGGCCCACCCAAGCCATTTCCAGTGGATTTTTTATACAAATGTCTTGTCTTACTTGGTTCATGCTGCGGACTTTTCTAAAATCTGTCAAAAGTTCACAAAACCTAAACAAGCGGCACCTGGCCTCGGTATGCCCCATATCTCTTGCTGAGCTGCCCAAAGCCCAGTACTAGTGGCAACTGGCCTCAGTTTGCAGCTTGGCCTCTGGAATAACTTCCAAGCCTAGTATGGGTGGTAGCCATTTGTGGATTGCTTGGTGGCTCATGCCCATAACCTCAGGCAGGGCACAAGCTGCAGCTGAACTTGGCTTGTGATAGGACCCCTCTCAGGAATCCTCTACCTGCACTCCCAGTGGCCAGTGTTGGTCGGAGCCAGAGCACCATCTGAGTCAGAGTACATCTGAGGATGACACACCCAAAAGCAGACAGAGCTGTCACCAGAGCCCTGCTGAAGCAAATCCTGCTCTGTGGGGTCAGCTCTTGGACAACAGCTCCTCCACTGGTCACAGCCAATCATCACAACCAATCAACCTGAGGGTCAATCCCTCCCATTGACAAGCAAACAGCAACCAAGGCTCAGCTACAACAAGAGGGCACATAAAACTCATACGAGGGACATGCCTGGAGCACCTGGCTCAGGTCACCAGGGAACACTGTGACTCACAGCACACCTACTACATAAGGCCACTCTACGAATACTTGGAGACATAGCAGCCTTACCTAATACATGGAAACAAACACAAGTAGGCAGCCAAAATGGGGAGACAAAGAAACATGTGCCAAATGAATGAACAGAACAAAGCTCCAAAAAGGAACTAAACAAAATGGAGACAAGCGATCTACCAAACGCAGAGTTCAAAACACTTCTTATAAGGATGCTCAATGAACTTCGGGGAAGAGTAGATGAACTCAGTGAGAACTTTAGCAAAGAGATAGAAACATAAAAGTGGAGATAGAAAACAAAAAAGAACCAGTCATAAATGAAGAATAAAGTAACTGAAATGAAGAATATCTTAGGAGGAAATAACAGTACATTAGGTGAAGCAGAGGCTCAAATCAGTGATTTAAAAGATAAGGTAGCAGAAAACACCCAATCAGAACAACAAGAAAAAAGAGTCCAGAGAAATGAGGATAGTTTAAGGGGCCTCTGGGACAA
>NW_011889086.1:1550472-1553499 GCF_000151845.1 Pteropus vampyrus | reverse complement strand
CTAGTGCTGGGGCAGCTGCTCAAAAGGTGCCACAAACATACAGGGAGAAACTGAGTTTTTTGGCTTCAAGGCAAGGACTGGAGGGGCAGCTTTCTCTCAGACAGAAGTACTGGCAGAGGGCACTGATCCTTTACTGAATCTGACCAGCTTGCAGACCCAGGCGGGCGCCGTATCTGAGTCTCCTACAACATAACTAACACTGGGTGCTCCACCCAGGTGATTCCCTGAAACTCTGCCCCTCCCAACATGTGGGCCCACCCAAGCCATTTCCAGTGGATTTTTTATACAAATGTCTTGTCTTACTTGGTTCATGCTGCGGACTTTTCTAAAATCTGTCAAAAGTTCACAAAACCTAAACAAGCGGCACCTGGCCTCGGTATGCCCCATATCTCTTGCTGAGCTGCCCAAAGCCCAGTACTAGTGGCAACTGGCCTCAGTTTGCAGCTTGGCCTCTGGAATAACTTCCAAGCCTAGTATGGGTGGTAGCCATTTGTGGATTGCTTGGTGGCTCATGCCCATAACCTCAGGCAGGGCACAAGCTGCAGCTGAACTTGGCTTGTGATAGGACCCCTCTCAGGAATCCTCTACCTGCACTCCCAGTGGCCAGTGTTGGTCGGAGCCAGAGCACCATCTGAGTCAGAGTACATCTGAGGATGACACACCCAAAAGCAGACAGAGCTGTCACCAGAGCCCTGCTGAAGCAAATCCTGCTCTGTGGGGTCAGCTCTTGGACAACAGCTCCTCCACTGGTCACAGCCAATCATCACAACCAATCAACCTGAGGGTCAATCCCTCCCATTGACAAGCAAACAGCAACCAAGGCTCAGCTACAACAAGAGGGCACATAAAACTCATACGAGGGACATGCCTGGAGCACCTGGCTCAGGTCACCAGGGAACACTGTGACTCACAGCACACCTACTACATAAGGCCACTCTACGAATACTTGGAGACATAGCAGCCTTACCTAATACATGGAAACAAACACAAGTAGGCAGCCAAAATGGGGAGACAAAGAAACATGTGCCAAATGAATGAACAGAACAAAGCTCCAAAAAGGAACTAAACAAAATGGAGACAAGCGATCTACCAAACGCAGAGTTCAAAACACTTCTTATAAGGATGCTCAATGAACTTCGGGGAAGAGTAGATGAACTCAGTGAGAACTTTAGCAAAGAGATAGAAACATAAAAGTGGAGATAGAAAACAAAAAAGAACCAGTCATAAATGAAGAATAAAGTAACTGAAATGAAGAATATCTTAGGAGGAAATAACAGTACATTAGGTGAAGCAGAGGCTCAAATCAGTGATTTAAAAGATAAGGTAGCAGAAAACACCCAATCAGAACAACAAGAAAAAAGAGTCCAGAGAAATGAGGATAGTTTAAGGGGCCTCTGGGACAACATCAAGCATATCAACATTCGCATCATGGGGGTACCGGAAAGAGAAGAGAGAAAACAAGGAATTGAAAACCTATTTCAAAAAATAATGACTGAAAACTTCTCTAACCTGGTGAAGAAAATAGACATACAACCCCAGGAAGCTCAGAGAACCCCCAAAACCAGGAATCCAAAGAGGCCACATCAAGACACATCATAATTAAAATGCCAAAGCTTAAAGACAAAGAGAGAATCTTAAAAGCAGCCAGAGAACTACAAGTGTTGGAGAGGATGTGGAGAAAAGGGAACCCTCACACATTGTTGGTGGGATTGCAAATTGGTGCAGCCGCTATGGAAAACAGTCTGGAGGTTTCTCAAAACATTAAAAATGGATATACCTTTTGATCCAGCAATTACACTTCTGGGTATTTATCCAAATAAAACCAAAACAATAAATCGCAAAGATCTATGTACTCCAATATTCATGGCAGCACAATTTACGATAGCCAAGATATGGAAGCAACCTAAATGCCCATTAACAGACAATTGGATAAAGAAGTTAAATATACATATATACAGTGGACTATTACTCAGTCATAAAAAAAATGAAATCTACCATTTGCAACAACACGGATGGACCTGAACTAGAGGTTATTATGCTGAGAGAAATGTCAGACAGAGAAAGATAAATATCATATGATTTCATTTACATGTAGAATCTAAGGAACAAAAAGAACAAACTAATTAAAAACAGACTCTCAAATATAGTGGACAATTTGGTGATGGACAGAGGGGAGGGGTGGGGGGCTTAGAGAATGGGGTGAAGAGTTAAAAAAGTACAAATTAGTAGTTGATAGATGGTCACAGGGATGGGGAACACAGCATAGGGAATGCAGTTAGCATTAATATATTGGCTAGGTAGAAAACCAGAGGAGAGAAGGAGCAATTAGGGGGATCATCTTATAAACTATATAAATGTCTAACCAATGTACTGTATACGTGAAACTAATTAAAATAAATTAATTAATTTAAAAAAAAAAAAAAAGCAAGAGAAAAGCAGTTACTTACCTATAAGGGAGCTCCCATAAGACTTTCAGCTGATTTCTCAACAGAAACTTTGCAGGCCAGAAGGGATTGGTGGGAAATATTCAAAGCGATGAAAAGCAGGGACCTACACCAAGATTACTCTACTCAGCAAAGCTATCATTTAGAATCAAAGGACAGATAAAGGGCTACTCAGATAAGAAAAAGCTAAAAGAGTTCATCATCACCAAGCTGGTATTACAGGAAATGTTAAAGCAAAGAAGAGATTAAAAAAACATATGAATGGCAAAAACTACTTTAAATATAAATAAACTAAATCCTTCACTCAAAAGATAGGGTGGCTGAATGGATAAGAAAATAAGACCCTTACGTTTGCTGCCTACAAGAAACTCACTTCAGATCAAAGTTACACACAGTCTGAGAGTAAAGGGATGAAAACAGATGTTTCATGAAAATGCAAACAAAAAAAATCTGGGGTAGCAATATTTATACCAGACAAAATAGACTTTATTTTATTTATTTACTTTTTAGGCGAGGCAATCCTTGGTTGACCTCATAGATTGCAAGGACCTTGTCAGCTTATAATCCCTTATTTTTTTTTTTT
>NW_011889086.1:1546778-1550422 GCF_000151845.1 Pteropus vampyrus | reverse complement strand
TTTTTTTTTTTTACTTTTTACACCCACAGCATCTGGTCTTCCTAGGTGGTCTCCCATCCAAGTACTAACCAAGCCTGATCCTGCTTAGCTTCTGAGATCAGATGGGATCAGGCTTGTTCAGGGTAGCATGACTGTAGACCAAAACAGACTTTAAAAGTCTATAAAGAGAGACAAAGAAGGACCCAGTTATCCAATTTCTGTACATTTATCTGAAGAAATCCAAAACATTACTTTGAAGGGATACGTGCATCCATATGTTCATTGCGGTATTATTTACAGTAGCCAAGATCTGGAGGCATCCTGGGTGTTCATCAATGGATGAATGGATAAAGAAGAGGTGGCATATATACATATTGGAATATTACTCAGCCATAAAAAAGAATGAAATCTTGCCATCTGCAATAGCATGGATGACCTAGAAAGTATTATGCTGAGTGGAGTAAGTCAGACAGAGAAAGACAAATGTCATATGTGGAATCTAAAGAACAGGATAAACAAACAAACAACAGAAACAAGCTCAGATACAGAGAGCATTTCAATGGTTGTCAGATTGAGGGGGTAAAGGGATGGGTGAAGAGGGATGGGTGAAGGGGGAGGACATTAACAGGTACAGATTGATAGTTACAAAATAGTAATGGGGCTGTACAGTATGGAATGGGGAATATAGTCAGAAGTATAGTAATAACTGCATATGGTATCAGATGAGTAATGGATTTATTGGGGTGACCACTTCGTAAGTTATATAAATGTCTAATCACTCTGCCATATACCTGAAACTAACATAATATTGTATGTCAAATATAATTGAAAAAAATAAAAATATAAAAATTTTTTTGAAAAGCAACTAATTAAATCAACTGAAAACACAATCTTCAAATATCAGAACCAGAAGGGAGTCCAGTGATCAACTATCTAGTCCAGGAGGTAGAAAACCTTTTATGTAAAGAGCCTGGGTATAAATAAATATTTTAGGTTTCGTGGGCCATACAGCGTCTGTTACAACTATTCGAACTCAGTGTTGTGGCTCAAAGGCAGCCATAGACAATCGACGGTCACCTGTTGTCCAATAAAACTTCTTACAAAACAATTTAAATAAATGTGAAATATTTAAATAAAGAAAAGATCAGTATTACTGTTTTCTTTTGCCTCAGGCTCCAATATGGCTCCACGTAGCACTGTTACCGATCTTGTCACCATTTCAATTTTTGATGATGTGCTCATCATGAAACTGCTGGCGTTGTGATTTTTAAAAAATCACTGCACTCAAATATTACTTACCTGGATTACTGAGTTCCTGGTGCCCTCTTAAACTTTGCACTCAGGGCTGGAGCCTCACTGGCCTTGCCCTAGTTTGGGTCCCGCCTCTTGCACCAAAACCTACACCCCTATCTCTGTTCTTCCTTGAGACAGCCCCCTTGTCCATTTTCTCTCTGTTCCCATTCATGGTCAAATTGGGTCCTCATGATTTGGCTGCACATTTTCATGCTGGGGGTCATGTGCAGGCTCCTTCACTCTCTCACTTTTCCTCTCACTTGGGAGCATTGACAAATCCACCCCCACTTCCCATATCTCTTGTTGGGTAGTTCTCACCTTCAAAACATTTGAAGGATCAGCTTTTGCGCCAAGAAGTCTTATCTAGAAATATTCCCAATGCTGCAGACCTCTCCCTAAAAGAATTCTCCAACAACCACTAAGAAAACTATGCCTATCTCATATCCATGTGTTGGTGCAAAGGCTCGGAGCGGGAAATGCAACAGAGAGCTCTCCCTCACTGGACTGTGAACCTCCATATCCTAATGTCTAGCACACAGTGGGCCCTCAACAAGTATTTGTCAACTTGAAGTGAACAAGCCCTTTCAGCTAGATTTTCAGAGTGTAAATGACTAGGGCAAAAACAGGGAGGCTGGGGAAGACTGATTTCATGCCCTTAAAGTGACAGTAAAACAGTCTATTTTGTGGATTTTGTTAGTTGAAACGAAAGCACTGGGAAAAATTGCTACAGTGGGCATTGTGGATAATATTGGAGTGAGAAAAAAGGGTCATCTCCATTTGCACCTTAACTATTGCAGGAAAATCCATGTGCTTTACCCATTTTTGATTTCCAGTATGCCCCTGTTCTATGGGAAGTGAGAGAGCCAATTCAGAAATAAATTACTGCTCTTAGCTAAACCCCCATTTCCCAAATCCCAAGCCTTCCTTTAACCCATTTATTTAATTCCTCTTAACATATTTAAATTCATTGGAGAAATTATGAGGGAGACAGATGAGACAGGTCGCAAACCTTGGTATGCACATTAAAATAAAGAAAATTAAACGAAAGATTAATAGAGCAGACAGGTAACTGTGTAGCCTGATTTCACTTTGAAGCAATTTATTTCCATTCAAACTGTGATAAATAACCACCAAGTGATATAATAATTACCCATTTCTTGATGTCGAATGGGATGTGGAAATTATTCTCTGAAGTGAAAACATCCCATGGACTTTCAAAAGGGAATGTCTCACATTCAATAAAGCTACAAAGCATGACCCCAAAAGAAATTGAATTGGCCTGTGTGTATTCCCATTGCTACGTCTGAAAAGTATGTTCTGACCCTCCAAGACAAGCTTCTCTCTTTGTTTGATAAAGTCTTGTGATTTGCAACCACAAAAACTCTGAAGACTCTATAAATTCTGTGCTTTGGCACTCTCATGTGAGGCCAAGCCCAGAAAAGGACAGCTGCTGAAGAAGGCAGAGTCTTGACACTCCTACTTTTGGTGGTTAGCAATGGTCATTTCTAAATGCCCCTAGGGCTTAAAAATAATTAAATGCATTTTAAAATTAGGTCTCAGTCTGTTAAAAGCACAACCTCCATTGGTAAACATTTATCAACACCCATTAGAAGAATCTTCTTTGCTGAAGTTCTTTACTGCTCATTAACTTAGGGTCGCCATTGCTTTAGGCCCCGCAGTGTGCTGGGTGCATGAGAAACAATGACGACAAGGGAAGCCAAGAGGCAAAGAAATGAACTCTCTAGTGGGAAAAGCATCAGATGAAGATTGAGAAGACTTGGGGTCTAGTCCTGGGTTCTAGCCCTTGACAGCCATACAGACTTGAGAAGTTCACTTAAACATCTCCGACCCTCAGTTTCTTCATCTATAAAATGGGGATGAAGGTATATACCTACCTTACGCAACTGGAAAATCATCATGTGGGGTCCTAAGTTTTTTTTTTAAACACTAACTCTGAGCAAGGCTCTCGGTTAGGAATTGTGGAGAGAGTTAAGAAACTGTCCCCACTTCAAGGAACTTTTCATGGAGGAGGAAAACGTAATGTGTGTACGCAGCGCATCCCAACAAGGCTGTTCTGAGCCTGTCATTTCTTGCTGAAGCAACCTAGGGCCCCAGACTTTACCTCTCCCTCCACCCATTCAGTTATCATTTTATTTATTTACTTATCCAACAAAAACTTCATCTTGCATTTTCAGTGTATCCGGCACTGAAGAACAGAGATCAATCACATCAAATTTCCTGCCCTCAAGGAGCTCACAGACTAGCAAAGATGACCACAGGCTTGCAATTTGCAAAGCATTTTAAATATATAGTTCCTTATTTCATCCTCAAAACAACCCTTTGGGAACCCTCATACATTGCTGGTGGGATTG
>NW_011889086.1:1528207-1546058 GCF_000151845.1 Pteropus vampyrus | reverse complement strand
AAAGCATCAGATGAAGATTGAGAAGACTTGGGGTCTAGTCCTGGGTTCTAGCCCTTGACAGCCATACAGACTTGAGAAGTTCACTTAAACATCTCTGACCCTCAGTTTCTTCATCTATAAAATGGGGATGAAGGTATATACCTACCTTACGCAACTGGAAAATCATCACGTGGGTTCCTAAGTTTTTTTTTTTTAAACACTAACGCTGAGCAAGGCTCTCGGTTAGGAGTTGTGGAGAGAGTTAAGAAACTGTCCCCACTTCAAGGAACTTTTCATGGAGGAGGAAAACGTAATGTGTGTATGCAGCGCATCCCAACAAGGCTGTTCTGAGCCTGTCATTTCTTGCTGAAGCAACCTAGGGCCCCAGACTTTCCCTCCCCCTCCACCCATTCAGTTATCATTTTATTTATTTACTTATCCAACAAAAACTTCATCTTGCATTTTCAGTGTATCTGGCACTGAAGAACAGAGATCAATCACATCAAATTTCCTGCCCTCAAGGAGCTCACAGACTAGCAAAGATGACCACAGCCTTGCAATTTGCAAAGCATTTTAAATATATAGTTCCTTATTTCATCCTCAAAACAACCCTTTGGGAACCCTCATACATTGCTGGTGGGATTGCAAATTGGTACAGCCACTATGGAAAACAGTCTGGAGGTTTCTCAAAAAATTAAAAATGAATATACCTTTTGACCCAGCAATTGCACTTCTGGGTATTTATCCAAATAAAAGCAAAACAATAAATCGCAAAGATCTATACGCTCCAATATTCATGGCAGCACAATTTACAATAGCCAAGATATGGAAACAACCTAAATCTCCATCAACAGATAACTGGATAAAGAAGTTATGGTTCATATATTCAATGGAATATTACTCAGCCATTAAAAAAATGAAATCCTACCATTTGCAATGACATAGATGGACCTAGAGGTTATTATGCTGAGTGAAATAAGTCAGACAGAGAAAGATAAATACCATATGATTTCACTTATATGCGGTATCTAAGGCACAAAAAAGAACGTACTGATCAAAAACAGACTCGCAAATATAGTGGACAGTTTGGTGATAGACAAAGGGGAGGGGGGTTGGGAGGCTGGAAGAATGGAGTGAAGGGTTAAAGAAGAACAAAATAGTAGTTGATAGTTGGGCACGGGGATGGGGAGCACAGCATAAGGAATGCAGTTAGCATTAATATGATGGCTAAATGAAGGGCCAGGGAAGAGAGAGAGCAATTGGGGGGATCATTTTATAAACATTATAGATGTCTAACCAATGTACTATATACTTGAAACTAATTCAAATAAATAAATTTATTTTTTAAAAAAATCCTTTGTAATAGATATTATAAGCTCTATTTTAAAGATGATAACACTAAAGACCCAGAAAACTGAAGTGACTCGCCAACCTTATGGAGCTTTCAGTGACAGGGCAACATTGAAATTGTGATTTTACTATTCAAATCCAGTGCCCCAGCTCTCTCAGGCCATGGGTGTTCTCTAGGGAAGAAGTCCTGCCTTAAACTAAGCCCTCTAGCTGAGAACATGACTCCACCTAACACTTATAAGTTCTTTTCTCTGTAGAGCTTGATCTTGTTCTCTATATCTTCCAACACTGTCTAGAGTCTGGCTGAAATAAATTTCCTTCTTTCTTTCTTCCTTCCCTTCTTCCTCCCTTCCTCCAGGGAGGGTTTCACAGAAGAGTAACAGACAAAAGGAAACCTGAAGGGCCTTTGGCCAGGAAAGAGGGTGGGGCTAGTGTGTTTTAGGTAGAGGGGACCAAATGAACAAAGCCTGGGAGGAGAGTGTGAGGCTTTGGGGGACCTACAGTTTGTTTAGGGAAGTTGGACTACGTTAAACAAGAGAGAAAGCTGCTGTTAGAGGGGAACTCATGAGTCAGACTGTGCAGAGCACAAGTGAGAAGTTTAGACTTCATTCTGAAAGCTGCGAGAGACATGGAGGGATTTTCAGCAGAAGGTGATACTATCAGATCTGATTTTTAGTAAAACAACTGACTGCTCTTTTGAGAATGAACTCAAACAAGGAGATTGAAGTCAGAGAGAACAGTTGTAGGGAGAGCTGTGGTGATGACACAGAGGTGAGATGATAGTGAACTTAAACCAATGTAGTAGAGGTAGGGAATACACAGAATCGAGAGAGACCTCCCTGAGTGTTGCATGTTGATTTCAACACCTGCTTGAATCAGTACAGGATAAGCCCATTGACACTATATCACAAACAAAGCTAACAATAATAATGGTTTTACTTACCAAGTCCTTAGAATAAAGCCAGGTAGTAGGCAAAGAACTTTAAATGTGTTACTGCATTTAAGAATGAAAACAACTTGATGATATTGGCAGTTATTCTCCCTATTTTACAAGTATAGATTCTTAGAACCCACTGGAACTATACTAAACCCAAACCTTCAAATGCCCAGAAATCTGCATTTGAAATCCAGCACTCTTACTTAACGTGTGCTAAATCTTCAGAGCCACCACTGTGAACTCCAAAGCACGTGACAGTTTTATTCTGGCAAACAGCTTCAATTAATAAAAAAAAATAATAATTTCAATTCCAAAAATAACAATTTCAATTAACCTGGGCTGCCCCATGCTTAATGACATATGAATGCCCCAAATAGTATGAAATACCCCAGTGACAAGTACACATAAAACATTTAGCTGAGAATGAGACTGTCAGACACTTTTAAGTAGAGATATTACTTTAGAGAAAGGTGTCTTTGGGGGGCCCCAAATGGAACAGGCTTGAGATGTAGAGAATGATTCTGGGTTGAAGGAGGATGATTACCCAGGATTCAATGGAAGCCCTGGCATGTGGTCAGAGTGCAGAACCTTAGTGCTGGAAGGGACCTGAGACAGCCTCAAGTCCAGAGGTTTTCAAACTGTGTCCCAGAGACCTCTAAGTTTCCTTAAACGCCCCTAAGGAGCAAAGTAGAGGCCAAACCTTCAGCGTTTGGGCTTTCCTCAACCCAAGTAGCCCAGCCTCTCTTTTAATTATTTTACATGTTGGGATGGGAAAAACAAAGAGAAGTAAAAGAAAGGAGTTCATACAGTCAACACGTCCCCCATACCCCTTCTGAGCATGTACATACCAGGTGGAATCAGTAGGAGTGTGATGGATACTAATATGAATAATATACAGCCCGCTCCTGCATCAATTAAGGATCTTTGTTCACAGCGGAAATCAACTCCAGCTAACTTAAATGAGTCATCGATTTCTTAGAAGACAACTTAGGTCAGCTCTAGAATGGATGACAGAATTGAACAATCAGACTTCAGGTTGGGCAAGAGCCATGAAGCTCTGGGGATCACAACAGGGATAGCACATGGATAGACTTCTTAAGAAGCACGCCAACAGCATGATTCTGCTCTAATCCATGAGTTACTCCTGTCAAGAACCACTCAGGAACAAGCTGGAGTCTGAGCGACCTGACTGGAATGATGCGCACCTGGGCCAAAAATGTGGGACTATGGAAGGGCTAATGTAGGAGTAGACTCAAGAAAAGAAGGTTTACGCCTCCAGCCAAAGCACAGGGGAAGGGGCAGGGTAGTTCTCTAATGCCAAAGATGATATTATTGACAAAGGATGGTGGGGTAGAAGCTGAGCAAGCAAAAAGAGCAGCTGTCCCCTAGACTTCGCACAACAAGCTTAGTTTCGAAAGGGAGATATTAGAGAACTATATATTTTTTTCCTGTCAGACAGCTCTGTCTGAAGCCTTCTCCCCCACTCGAATTGTGATATGAATAAATGCTGGTATGTCTTCAGGGATTCACTCTTCATGGTAGCAGTCGATTAGTCCTGGGGTGAGCACCTGACACATTCTAGGCCAATCAGGGGCTCTTCCTGGGATATTTAAACTTTCAACTGAGTCTTGAAAGATCTTTGGCAGCCATTCCCCTCCACTCAGAAAGCTGATCACAGAGAAGGAAGACACAGAGCTGAGAGGAAAAGAGAAGTGTGGCTACGTTTGAATTTCAGGTTCTAGCTGCCCCTGAAGCCAAACTACACCCCTGCCCTTGCCACTATGACATAAAGTAACTTAATATTTTCCACAACAAATAAGCAAAACACGACACTTCTTCTTTGGTCTAAGTTAGTTCAAAGTGGGATTCTGTCATTTGCAATCAAAAGTATCATCACCAATTTAAGTGCATAAATAGCACCAAGTCCATTTGGGATAAAGGTCATCAGAATCATCTGGTGTTCAGAAAAGAAAGATACCACATACATAATTCTAATAACTTTCATTTACCAAGCACCTAGCTTGAGTCAGGCATGCTAGGTACCTGGCATTATTTGGTTCACTTTTTACATCAGCCCTGCAAGGATATATTATCTTCATCTCATAGGTAAGAAATTGAGGCCAGAGAAGTTAAGCAATTTGCACATAATTGCCCAGACAGGATTTGGCAAAATCTGGATTAAAATCTGACCTTGAAACACACTTTCTATGCCCTGCATGCAGTCAGAAACAGAGACACTCTATTCTTTCAAACAATGGTCAGGTTTCCCAGGAGTTTATGCAGAATTACAATCAGGTTGCATTCTCTGCCCTTAATTTTTTTTTTTTTTTTTTTTTTGCTGAGCCTAGACTCTGTTAATTATCACCTCATAATAGTCCACTGTTATTTAGAATGTTGCTCAGGAGCAGAGTTTGCAAGCATATTTCAGTATGTTTCAATATTTCTCTAAACCCCTCAGGCCACCATAACTGTTGCATTTCTCTCTGTGTGCAGTTTTTACAACTCTCTGTTGTTCATTAGGGTAAGAATTTATAAGCCTGACACCTTGACCAGGGAACAGTGCATCACTATTTCTGAGTTAGGGCCCTTCTGGGAGGGTGGAGTTTGGGCAGAGTGCTTAGTTCGTGCAGCAGGCAAGGATGTGTGTTATTTGAAGTCAGAACCATATAAATACAACAGCACAAGTCTTCTCTGCAGATGCAGATGGCACCCTGGGGTAGAAGAAGCAGTGTGTCTTAAATCAGAGAAGCTATGATTTTTGCCAGTCTCTGCCTCTAACAAGCCGTGTGATCATGGTCAAGTCATTTCCCCACTCTGGACCACCATTTTGCTATATAAATAATTTAAAAAAGCATTGTCTTAGATCATACTGTTTCATCAAACCTTCTCCATGGAATGCTGGAACAGCACAATATGTTCTGTGAAAAATGAGTTCTGGGATCAAATAAACTTGAGAAAAGCAAATTAAAGTTAAATTGGTTTCATTAATAATGAGTTTCCTAGAGCCTCCTATAAACTATCTGCTCACCATTACTCTGCAACACAGGATGCAGCATCGTCTAGGCTTATTATTATTATTATTATTATTATTAGGAAGGAATTTGATCTTTTTCTAAGAACAACTTTTAACATCCCACAGGACATAGTGTTTTCTTGGAACACAGTTTGGGAAAACTTGGATCAGAAGATGAATACATGTTCCTCTGTGATTTCTTTTGTGCCTCAGAAAGCCTTTTACCTCACTCGCTAAGTTCTATTTCTCTGGTACCATCCTGGATCTGTCCATTTCTCTCCATTCCCACTGCCCTTGGATCCTCACACCACTTATCCCCTTGCAGGTCTCAGCTCAAGCATCGTCTCCTTAAGGAGGCCATCCCTGACTCTCCAACTGGAGTGTCCCTGCATGCCCCAGTCATTCTTTTACACATCCCAGTGTTTTCCTCACATATATGTTCACTTATTTATTGCCTATTTCCTTTCTGACAGAATAAAAATTCCTTAAGAGCAAGGACCTAGTGTGCTTTGTCCAAGGCTGTATCCCAAGAATCTATAATAGTGCCCATCATTAACCAGGTACTCAATAGATATTTTTTGATTGAATGAATGTTTTCCCCAATAGACACTAAGTTTCTTAAAAACAGAGGCCATGTTTTATACACTTCCACTTCCACCTGTGCGGTCCCACAACTTTCTGAAACTCTTTTCTCTTCTGTCAACTGGAATAACAGTAGGCACCTCATAGAAGTGTACTGAAGATTAAATGGAACCTTTACTATGTTCGTAGCAAAAGTGCCTGCCAAATATAGCACAGAGATGATAACTTCACTTCTATGTCATTATTTATGAAATCCACAGTTCTTAATGCAGTGCCCAGCACAGAGTAGACTCTCAATGATTGTTTGCCAAATAAAATAATGAATGAAATAAATGATTTTTCTTAAAATACCCTAGCTAAGCAGATAAATGAAACATCACACGCATGTTCCCAAAGTCTACCACGATCTCTCCAAGTAGATGGTGTGATCTAAATCTGATGACCCAAACAGAGAACACAAGCTCTGAAAAGTTGTGGGACACTCTCCCCCAAAGCTCTTAAAAATAGGGAGAAGCTGCAGCTCGGAAATACAGTCCTGCCTGTGAGAAGAGGAATGAAAAAACTGTTGATTGACTTCCACTTGAGTAACAGTCACCATGCCAGGCATAAAAGATAAGTAAGACGTATGTGTCCCCTGTCCTCACAAACCCACAGCCTGGTGGGAAAAACAGACAAATATGCAATGTCAATATAGTAGGAGATGCCATCCTGGCACAGAGAAGGGTACATGAAACAGGTGTAGGAAGTTAGGAAATGCTTCCTGGAAGGACTGATACCCAGACAGAGTGAAGAATGAGGAGCGTTCAGCAAGGAGAAGAGGGGGTGGGTAAAACTCTGGTCAAAAAGAACCAAGCTTTTGATTGGTTGGAAGGTACAAGGGAGAGGAACATGTTATGGATGATGCAAAGAATTCTGCTATGGCTTGAGGTGTCCAGGTAATGGCATGCCTTCCAAACACATCTATGTGACTGGCTAGCCTACGACTGACATAAGATCTCCATAATCTGCCTTTAGCAAACATCGGCTTCTTAAAAGTCCTAGCTCTTTCTCTGCATCATCCATTCTGCCATCATAAAGTGTCTGCTGTCAAAGGCTGAGACACAAACAGCAAAAACTTCCATCTAATGAGAGTGTATGAGTATGGGTACGTGTTTATGTACTGGAATCCCTAGGGGGTTCTTGTAAATGAAGAGCTCACTTCAATGACCCTATTGTGGTAATTAATGCACTCCCTATGCAGACTGTACTGCCGAAGAAAAGATAAGTCGTGCTCAAATAGGGGCAAATGTGATGCCAGGAAATCTGAACAGTCCTTGCAAAGTATAGAAGGTCCTTGAAGGTCCATGGGGAACATCTGCAGATAAGAAGGCTGTTCTACGTAAGAGTTTTCATATACTGCTTTGGAGCTGACAAACCACTTTCATAATTATTATTTTATTGAATCTCCCAAGCATTATGACTACTCAAGATGACAATATTTGGGTAATACAGGAAGGTGCCCCCAAAATGAAAGATATAGATTGAATTTCCATGTCATTATTTATAGTAGGCATATGGCAGAGGTACGTAGAGCCCAAAGGAGAAAGAAACAGCCTCTATTCATTAGGAGAGAAAGAAGGATTATCCAGTCCAAATGGAAAATTGTTAGCAATGCCCATTTGGATACCTCTAGAAAGAGACAGCTAAACGCAATCAACTTCTGGTATTCTAGTCTCATTGCCAGAACATCCCTCATGTGGAGATGGATACAGAACAGGCATCAGCAAAATACAGCTCACAGGCTAAATCTGGCCTCCTGCTTGTTTCTGTGAATAAAATTTTATTGGAACACAGCCACGCCTATTTATTTATATATTATCTACGTCTGCTTGTACACAATGATGACAGAGCTGAGTAACTGCAAGGAGATCATGAAGCTATAAAGCCTAAAATACTTACTACTGACCCTTTGCTGACCCTGACACAGAACATTATACAACACTACACACTACTGAGACTTACTCAATACCCATTCTCAACACTCTTCTCCCTGGTAACCTTCTACAATAGGCGAAGCTAATATTTGGTCAGTATATATAGTTAAAACTGTGCCAGTTACTTATGGTTGGCATCCATTGTGATTGGTCTATGCCTGTGCCACACTGATGATTAAATTTTTAAAAGTATTATCCCAATGATAGGGGCTAGAAAGGTAAATACTCAGTTTCCCAACCTCCCTTTAAGTTAGATGTCACCAGGTGACACAGTTCTTAAACATTAAATGGAAGTGGAAGTCTCCCGAAATAATTTTGGGAAAGCTTTAGCTTCAGCTTTTCCTCCTTCAGTGACATGATGCCTGGCACTGAAGTAGCCATCTTGTCAACCAGAGGTAGAAAGATAGAAAGAGCCTAAGTCTCTGGAGGCATCTTGGAACAACTGAATGAATGCTAACAGCTTCTATATTTAGACTTCTTCCTAGGTAAGGAATGTAAAATTCTATTTGTTTAAGCCAGAAGGAATGATTTGGTGCTTCACACATTCCTAACTGTTATAGTAGCATGGACCTCAAGCATTCAGGTCTCATTAGCAAGGTCACCCCTATGGTAAGATGGCTACATTAAGCTCTTTCAATATACATTAGACTCATCTAACTCTCTTGACTTGCTTCAACACTCAACACATAACTTGGATTAGAATTTGCTTGTGAATGAACCCTGAGTCAGAGACAGCAATTCTAGTCCTAGTTCTGCCACTGGCTGACCCTCAGCTTCTGAGCATCTTCCTTGTCCTTTCTGGATTTTTGATTTCTTCATCTGTAAAATAAAGAAGCTAAACTTCAGTCTCTACTCTCCCCTCCTGTTCCCTCATTCTCTAATTCAATTTTTTAAATTCTAAAACTGCATGAAGAATAGGGTGACAACTTCAAATGTGCATTAAAATAATTATAAGTTTCCTGGTGGTCAGGGGTGGGAAGGGAATGATGATATAACTCTTTATTGTTTGATAACAACTAGAAGATTATATGCAGGATAGTTCTTGTTGATACAATTTCAAAACAGAAAATTTGAAATTTAGAAAGAAGACAAAAGACAACCTGAAAGGATACTTTTACTAGCAGCCTTCTAAGCCTTCTTTTCAGGAAGCCCCAAAGGAGACTGCCACACTAGCATACTCATTTACTCCTTGAAAATGGTCTGTTCACCCATCAATGGATATCAGTAACATATTTACAACATTCTTTTTCGCCACTAAGACAAAAATGATGACTAACATTTAATAAGCAATGTCAGTTACTAATACACACCAGATATTTCTATTTGCCATCTCCCAAAGCTCAGAGACTTCCCTTCCTACCAGAAGAAAAGTGTTGCCTATACTAGTGAGTTACTTGTGTGTGCTCAGTGCTTCAAAATTTGAAAAGTGTTTTTAATCTACTTTGCACTTGATCTTCATGACACGTGAAAGAGATGGAATCAGAATTATTACCCCATGTTGCAAATGATGGCACTGCATCTCAAAAAGCTTAAGCACCATGATGTGGTTTCCGAGGTTTGGTTCAGCACTGCAACTGAACCCCAGCCTGGAGGCCCTGCAGCAAACATTACCATTACAGTTGCTCCAGACCAGATGTTGCTCACATCTATATCCAGGCACATCTGTCAGGTACCTCTCTCCAGAGTGATCCAATGCCTCACTGGGTGACATCTAGGCAGCAGCTCCACTCTATTTGTTTCGACCGCTGTCAAACAGAATCAATGAAGCTTCAACATATTATCTCAAATATATTGTCCTGACAGCAAGTTCAGTGCCTTACAATAGCCTTGTTATGGATGATTTTAAAAAATTAAGGTTAGAAACAGGAAAATGGAATAAAATGGAAAAAAAATACATGAATTAAGTCTTGGTCTGAGGAATCAATAAAGGATAACCACAGTCCACTGTGGCTCTCTACATCTGAGTCTGACCCTAAAGACCAGGACATCACACAGCTGTTCCTTGCTCTTGGCTTCCAGGTCACCATTCTCAGACCCTCCCGTTTATTCACCCATTCACTTATTCAGCAACACAGGAGCATAGATGAATGAGACAATTGTCTGGAGAGGCTGAAGCATGTTTAGCTTAAGAGTAAGAACTTGGGAGGTAGAGTTTAAAACATCTTTCTGTGCCTTGATTTCCCCATCTTTAATAATCATAATAGATTAACGGTTATTAGGAGATAACTTCATGGCAGGCACAGTTATGAGTGCCTTATAATATTAACTCAATCTTCAAAACAGTAAATGAGATAGGCACTGTTTTTAATCCCCTTTTTATAGATGAGAAAACTGAGGTGCCAAGGGGTAAAGAAATTTGGCCAAGATCACATACTAGGACATGGTGGTGCTGGGCAGTACAGTTCCAGAACCCATGCTCATAACCACTATGCTATACAATAAGCAGACCAGCACTGCCCAATAGAACTCTCTTCTCTGAAGGAAATGTTCTACCCAATGTGGTAGGCACCGGGCACATACAGCTGATCCAATATATAGCCATTAGCCACATATTAGCCATACATACTTGATAGTACAACAAAGAAATCAATTTATTTTATTTTATTTTAATTAGTTTAAATTAATTTAATTAATTTAAACATAAATACCCAAATGTGGTAGTAGCTATTGATTGCATGGTGCATCTCTACACTGCAAAATGCAGACAGTAACACTATATTCATTATAGGCTCTGAGGCTCTTGTGCAATAAATGTCTGTAAACTGTTTAGTACGGTACCTGGCACATAATAGGCGATCAATCAATGTGAGCTACTCTTTTAGCAGTAGGAGGCATTGAACAAATATTTATATGCAATCTCTTATCTGAATTATAAAATCCAAAAAGCTCTGAAAACTGAATTTTGTGTGTACGTGTGTGTGTGTGTGTGTGTGTGTGTGTGTGTGTGTGTGTGTGTGTAAGTGTATAACACATTTTGGTAGCAAATCTAAGCTGATCTGAATTAATTTGGTGGCACAAACTGACCTGAACTGACAGAACACTACTTACAGTGTTTATTCATCTTACATTTATTTATTATACATTTTACTGCAGAGATGTTAATGTGTTTAATTATGGGTGCTGCCCCAAGTCTGGCAGGGGGTGTCACATAATATGTAATATACATATCACATTGCCTTTTTCAGATCTGAAATAGTCTAAATTTCTGACATACATCTGGCCCCTAAAGTTTCAAACAAGAAATCATGGCTTTACATTCACATTTTTATACTGGGTCAGCTATGATGGACAGAGCAGAGAGAACAGGTCCTGACCTGGAGGGCTGAGCTCTCACCAGTGTTGCTGTTGGAGAGAAAAGTAGCCATTCCCCAGGCGAGCTGGAGCAGAGGTGGGGCTGGAGCCACCTTGGTGGGGAAGAGACAGACTCAACCATGAGACAGTGGAGCATCTGCAGCAGGGCACTTCCTGAAGCAGCCACATGTCCAGTCACTGCTTTATGAATCCGCTCGATAAGTTTATTTAAATAGTACAGGCAGGAAAAGGGACATGATGTTCTTATTAGTGACTTAGTTATTGTAGAAGCTTTTCTAGGGCTCCCGACTGATGACGCACAGGGCTAACACCCCCTTGTACAGACTAGCCTCTGATCCCTTCTCCTCACATTTCTCCCCACTCTACCCCTACATTTCAGAATGTCAGTGTTTCAGAAAACATGGGCCTGCCTTACAAATATCTCTCTCATATTTCTAGCTGGCCCTATAACAAAAATGTTCTTTATTGGATTTATCCTTTGAGATTTGGTATTTTATCCTGTAGAGATCTCAACTTGAAAAGCAATGGAGTAAAACGGGAGTCTGCACTTCCTAACTGTGTGGTCTGGGGTAAATCACTCAGACTCTCTGTTCCACAAATAGCTCACTTATAAAAAGAAGCAAATGATACCACTTCAAAGAGTTCCTGCAGGAATAAATAATGCACCTCAAAGTGTCCTAGTAAAGTGCATGGGACATTGCAAGATACTCACTGAGTGGTGACTGGTGGATCCAAGCCTCCTGTCAGTGGATCCTGTTAGTATACAAATCTAGTCATCATCTTTATTACAGTGTGAAGGAAAAGCGTGGGTTTGCAATAAGCTTGGAGGACCTTATACAAGTCCTACAACCCTTGTGAGCTTGTTTCCACATCTGAACAAATGGGAATGATGTTTCCCTCTCATGGTAACATCCTGAAAGCATCAGAAGGGCACCAACATACCTAGAGAGCTCCTGACAGTGTCTAGCCCACGGTGGAAACTTCTCTCCTCTTGCCCACCCTTCCCTTCCGCTAACAAGCTAACGGCACTAAAAAGACTATGACATATTCCTTTCAACTTCAGCTACCTAATAATACCTAAGTAAGAATGACAGAATTCAATACAGAAATCAATGAAGAAGAGCCATGTGGCCCCTCTTAATCAAAATCTAAAACGATGACGCCATCGCCTACAGCAATATCAGAGGAAGCACGGGTGAGAGAAGAAGCGATGGAAGAGAGTGCTTTTCAGAGAAGCAAGAGTCAGGCAGAGTTGGCCTCAGTCTTTAATGATAGGATATAATTCCAATTTCACAACTTAATTATGACTGGATGAAAAGGACAACGTGAAAAACTAGGTGTAGTGTAGGGAGTTTCATCTCGTTAGGTTCACTGACACCTCATTAGGGACTTTGAAAAACATTCTGCTTCCAGGCAATTTTGCTACTATCTTGATTTTTTTTTTTTCACGTTTATCTGGCTCCATTTATTTGACTTGACACAAGTAGGAAAATGGAATCTTTGATTTTTTTTTTTTTTTTTTTTCAGCTCATCAACTAACACTTCTAGTTTCCCGCTTTGACCGGCAAGGTTCTTTATCAGGTTATGATCATGGACATCATAGGATCCGAGCTGCCAGAGTAATCTTCTAACATGAGCTGGATCATGTCATGCCCCTACTCCAAATCTTTAGTGGTTCCTGTCTAGAGGATCACATGCAAACACACTAGCATGGTGTTCAAGGGCTGCCTACTTTTCAAACCTCAATTCCATATCGCCTTCTTTCAATGTCTATTCTGGTTGTAACAGGGCTTTTTAACATTCCCCCAGACCCAACAGAAAGTATTGTGATATTCATGATGTTTCTATTTTTTTTTCTCAATTTCCCCTACACTCATCCCTAAAGATTCAAATCAAAGATTCAGTTTTCTATCAAAGTTTAGTTTATTTTCCTAATCAGAAAACACCCTCTCACTCCTTCACACTGCCAGAACAAAGATTCTTGGTACTAGGACTTCCTGTCTTGAATGATCGTCAACAGTCCATATTTGCCTACCCCTACCACCTGTAAGCTCCTTGAGAACAGAGCCCTGATAATTAACTATCTATTCTTTACTACTGCATCACACAACACAGTTGTGTCCCATTGAATTGTGAGACGTGTCAGAAGATTTTTCTAAGATATCACACTTGGAAAAAAAAAAAAAAGAGCTATTCAAAATAAATTTAAAAATTAATATTTTCCTTATTCTCTTGAGTAGAAAAGTATCAAATTAAAGTTAAAACATGGGGAATTATGCACATCCCTAATTTCTCCCACAAGTGTGTGTCTTGTGTGTATTGGAAGAAAAACAAAAGGGTTGAGAAGTGCCACTCTGTAATACCAAGTCAAGTCCTATAACAATATGCTAAATACAGAGATGACAAATGACTGTTCTTGATCATATTCTGAGGCCTAAGACACTTTTACCTGACTATGATGTGTGGCTCTGTTCACTGTATCATATGGCCAAAGAAGTAAAACTCTGATGACATTGGGAACCACAAAGAATGTCTTGGTCTCCTAAGTACTGTGCACAGTTTATTTATTTGGGGATTCTTCCATGATTGCATGTTAAACTGACTGTGGACCTGAATTAATTTTTGCGACATGGCAAAGGGATTTCGAGTTAGGAGATGTGAGTTTAATTTCCTGCAAATTGCAAACTAGCAAAATAGTAAAATAGCAAAATAGCAGGGTGGCTTTTGGCAAGTCCCTTCTTTGAGCCTCCATTTTTCAACTGTAAAGCAATAAACTCTAACACTATAGAACAATTCCAACTTGCAGCTTTGTTATATGGATCGAATGAGATATAGATGGAAAAGTGCTCTGTAAATCATAAAGCATTCTATCAATGGCGTTAGTAATTAGTTATTGGTATTAGGAATAAGCTAAGGGTAAAATGCATCCAGATCCTTTGTTATTAAAAAGGCAGTTTCGCACCATAGCAGAGAGACTGGCCTTTGGAGGCTGACCTCCCCGAATTTAAGAATTGGCCCCATCACATACTGTACAGGTCATCCTGAGTAAGACATGTAACCTCTCTGAGCTTCACGTTCTTCTTTATAAAATGGGGATGATAAGATTTTTGTGATCATTATTAAAGACAAAAGCATTTCTGAAAGATAGAAACATATAAATGATTAATTCATGGCAGAACAGCTTAAACATTGTACCAGATATAACATAGAAGTCACAATGAGAACACCAAGTAAGTTTCATCAAGGAGCTGGTTTTAAAGTATGAATAGGAGCTTTCCAGGAAAATAAAGTGGGGAAAGAATATTCTAGGAAAAAAGAACAAACCACAAGTACAGTAAAGGGCAGAAGTTAGAAAATCTTGGAATCTCTTGATTTCTCTTCATTCTGCTTTCCTATATACAAAATGAGAATAGGAATGTCTGTTTTTCTCCTATTTTTCTGAGATATTCTTAATGTCAATGAGATTATGTCTTTATAACACAATTCACTCCAGGACAGGAAGAAATAAATACCCTTCATTTTGGCCCCCTTCCTTTTTTGGGGTTGGCTTTTGCTTGGCACCCCCAGGGGCAGTTATCGCCGTGACATTTTATGCCAATGGAGAAATGACTCTAAGGGAAAGAAACAGTGCCTATCGTTCTTCTACTCTCCTCCACTGTGTTTCCCCAAGTGGATTCAGGTATGTCGAGACATTCAGAGAAGTAACACACAGGTGTAATATGGCCCCGTTGTCTCTCACGGCCTTCCTGAGCATGTTTTTCTTTAGCCCCTGCTCCACCAGAGAACATCTTTAAAACCAGAGCCACAGATGGAATGATAAAACTATTACAGGATTTTCTAAGCAGAAGAAAAAGGTGATGCGGGTAGGGGTGGGAGGGAGATGAATAATAGCTAAGTAGGTCAAAAGAAAAGTATTTTGGGAGCTCTCTTGTTCTATCAAAAACATTTTACCTTGACAAAGCTCTCTGGGTTTAGCAGCCTTGTAATTTACCCTCTATAGAAGATATAGCCCCGTTGTTCTGTGAAATCATGCATTGTTGAGTGACAAGACCTGCTTACAGCCTAGGTGTGCCCTTACTAGCTGTGTGATCTCAAGCAAGGTATTTAGCATTTCTGGTCCTCAAATTTCCCACCTAGAAAATGAGGAAATTTGACTAATTGATTTGTTAAGTTTCTTCTGGCTCATAAAAGTCTTCTTTAGCACATATCTGAGACCCTGTACTAAGTACTGGGGCAAGGAGAGGGAGAAGGAGAGAGACATTTGTAAAATGAAGGCTGGGCCATGTTCGATTTGCAATCATACATAGGAGGGGAAGCCAGAGGGGAAGCCAAAGTCACCACATATCTACCATGTAAAACACACTGTGTTAATTTCTCAATATCCACGTTGTTGTTTTAGCCATCACATCAGCCCCTGTGAATGTCAGAGTGTTAGGTGATGATCAGTACTCCCTGCCACACTTCCAAGTCCAGAACCAGTTGAGAGAGATCCATACAAAAGTCAGCCAGATAGAGATCAAACTCTCAAAAGTATTGTTGATGAAGCTGCATTAAAGAAAATGCCAGCCTGTCACCAAAATCAAGCTTCCTATAACTTTTCTCTTCCCTGACTCCCTTGCAGAGAGACCTCTGCTTGAAGGTGTCCTATAATCTAGCAGATGCAAGAGGGCTGAACGCTCTGGGACAGTTCCTTCACTCACACTCAGGAAGCAGGTAAAGCACTCCTGCTCATTTGGGAAGCACAAGGAGCAAGTGGAGAGAGAGCAGAAGTTTTCTGTTTCCACTTTTCCTCTCCTGGGGATGGAATGGAAGCCCCCTCCTCTGTAGAAGTGGGGACCCTCATGCAGGAAAAGCAGCCTCTACAAAACTATGATTAACTTCATTTACAAGAGCTTGGTGGGGCCAAAAAAACCTGACCAAGGCGACCCAGTTAGTAAAAGCCAGGGTTTGTACTCAGATCTGCCAAGTTCCTTTTTCTTCCCACTCTACTACGTGAAACCACGTGCAAGTGCTTGCGTACATACATGCACACACACAAATACACACACACACAACTTTAGTGCACGACAGTGTCATGAGTATCATATGAATGGTAGAAATGCCACAGACTTTTAAAATATTAGTGTAAACATCTAGGTTTCCACAGTAACTTGACATCTCAGCATCCTAGTTACTATGAATATACATACATACGTATATGGATGTGTGAGTGTGCATGCCTATGTATATATTTCTCTGTGTATATGTGGTATGTAGCATCATCTTGTAACGCTGTAGCAATAAGTTTTAGAATGCACATTAACAGCATGGGGAATAAAATGGTTGCTATCAGATTATATATACAGTAAATACTCACTTAACATCATCTAAAGGTTCTTGAAAATAGTGACTTTAAGTCAAACAATGTCTAATAAAACCAATTTCTTCATAGGCTAATTGATATAAACAAGAATTAAGTTCCTATGGCATATTTCTGGTCACAGAACATGGCAAACTTCTAAATAAAGACCCAAAGTAATTCCAATATTAAACATTGAAATAAATGCGAGCTATATATACATTTGAGAAAGACTGATAAAAACAAGTAAGAAGTTCTTTTCCAACCTGTTTATCCAGTTCAGGGTCACAGGTGGCCAGAGCCTGTCCTGGCACCTCAGGGCGTGATGGGGGACCCACCCTGGACAGAATGCCCTTCTATCACAGGGAACACTCATACCCTCACCCACACTCACTCAGACTGGGACAATTTAGGCACGCCAATTCACTTAACATGCACGTCTTTGGGATGTGGGAGGAAACCCTAGTACCCGGAGAAAATCCACATAGACATGGGGAGAATGTGCAAACTCCACATAGACCATGGCCCTGGTAGGAATCAATTTGTTTCTCATCAACATTATCATGAAACATTTTTAAAAATGATATTATTTGATGACCTGCTACGTTATCTTAGATTTCTATACATAATACTCACAAGACCTTATTTATCCAGACACATGAACTCATACAGAAATGAGCAATTACAGATTTAAGCACGAGCATTCTAAAAGGTTACTTTAAAAAAACACACACACATTCTTTCTATAATATGTTATTCTTATCCCTGCTTCTTTAAATATGGTTTTAAAAGTCGAGTCAACAGTATCAACATCAGCTGCTACATTGGGCTGTATCTCAGTAATGAATTAGGGGCTATATCATGTTAGAGAGATGATGAGCTACCTGTGTCTAGATGACTACACTTTGCCAAGACACTTGTCTACCTGAATAATATTGGGATGTCTACTCTTTTGAATTTTAATATTTTTTATTAATTACAGGCAATGGGCTAGATATTAAGAATTACCAGATACATGAGATTAAATATTGGACACCTGATTTCTCCTTGGATTCTCCTCATATTTCATGCAATGAAGCAATTTAACATGGTAGTTTAAGACTTTGTACTATGGAGTTGGGTGCAACCTGCTGCTTGTTCACTGTGTGTGCTTAGTCAAGTGTCTTTGCCTCTCTGAACCTTAACTGCTTTATCAATATAGCAGGAGTAATAATGGCATCTTCCTCATAGATTAACTAACCTGAAGGTTAAGTGAGATCAAGTAAGATCATTCATCTAAAATAATTAGCAATGTGCTGAGCATATACTAAGCACTTAGTAGAAACATGGCCACCATTATTATATGAGGCAGACAATATGGTGATAAT
>NW_011889086.1:1515415-1526656 GCF_000151845.1 Pteropus vampyrus | reverse complement strand
GCCTAACAAAAAGCTCCTCAATGATGACATAATTAAAGTGGATTAACAAAATGTGATACGAGCCCTGAGACCTCCCTGCTCTTTGAGATCTGGGTAATGTTAGCTCAAGTTCATGAATCTCAATTTGAAGTTCTCAGTAGGATTTCTTCTGTATAGTCCCATGAGCTTATTCTCTCTAGGGGATATATCTCAGCTTATACACAAACTGGAAGACCATTATTGGTTGTTATTTCTTGAAAACTAAACGTGTCTTTGTCTCCTTCTTCCATCTCTAATTCTTTTCATCAAATTGCTATGGTGTAGAAAAGGGCCTAGTTTGGCACATACAGGCTCTCGGGTCTCATTGTATGATTGCTTTTTCAGTCTCAACACTTGCTTTTTCTCCACCATGCATCTTATACCCCTTCCTGGTTAACATGTTGCTATTTCATGCCTCTGTGCTTTTTCTACAGAGGTTACGTTTCTTTTACTTACTCTTTTTGTTACTTGGTTAACTTATCCTTTGAAACTTTACTCAAGAATTGCAGGCTGCAAGATTCCCAACCCATCTGACTTGTCTGGGTTAGATACCCTTCATCAGAGAACCCACAGCACCCTGAATTTTCTTTCATACTCTGTTACAGGGTCTCATCCTATGTGTCTCTCTCCCATCTTTGGCTCTAAGATCCTTGAGGATTGGACCTTGTCTTACCTCTCTGCCTGTTAGTAGGCTCCCAGGGCCTGTGTTTCATACATTTTTCTTTCATTAATTTATTTAGTAATTGAGCGATTCATTAATTGATCTCTTTTAGTTGCTCGAAGACCTTTCATCCTCATTCAAGACTTTCAGTTGTTTTTCAAATAGATGAAGTTGCTGTACAAATGAGGAACCTCCAAGTTAGTGCAAGTGACTGTCAAGTTTCCAAGTGTTCTACTTTGATCCACCTCCAATTGGCTGCCAGGTACTGCATAAGGATAGCCAGCTTGGTGGCATCAGTGAATGCAATTATTCCTCACAGGGCTAGTAATAAACAACACTGCCAATTTCACCCTTGATAGCTTTCAATTTCCCCCTCTCTTCATGCTATGTACTTATTTTCAGGCTTACTTTTCCACCCCCAATGCACACAGGGCCCTCATTCTCAACTGGCTTCTCAGAACCTTGAGACTCTGCTTCTAGCTCCATGACTAACTAGCTGTGGGCTCTTGGGCACATCATTTCCCCTCTCTGAGTCTATCTTTGTTCTCAAAGACAAGTAGGATGGAAAATGAAAGTCTATCATTGAAGCAAAGTCCAGGAGACAGACAGTGCCTGGCCAGTAGAGGTGAACTAAGGAAGATGGGCTTACTACTGTGAAAATTAATAAATAGAAACCTCATTTAAAATGGAATTGTGAGGCTAGAAGAGAGGTCTTATATGTCACTCAATGCACACTACTGGCCCCCAAATGAAGAGAAGTATCTTACATCTCTGACAGGAAGTGATACTGCTTTACCACCTCATCAGGAGGAAGAAAAGATTTCTCAGCAAAAGCTCAGCCAATAGGAGAATGCAATAACTCAGCCAATCAAAAGTCTCTATACTTTGAACTTTTGGTTTCCTTCAATAGACCCTTTGTTTACAAGAGCCCCTCCCAAGTCCAAGAAAGAGCAGTCCTATCCTTTGTTTCTCTGGATTTGTATGTAGTTTGACATTAATTGCAACTCTTTGTTGTTCTCAAATAAACTCATTTTGATGGAGAAATATCCAGCTGTCTGTTTGTTAAAGGTCAGCACCATGAAGAGGAGGCTGGAAGAGTTGGGGACCACGAGATGTGCTATCTGAAACCTATACTGCAATCTCATCTCCCATCTTCAGTCCTGTCAGTCAAGCGTCTAAGTCTGTTTTTTGTTTTTGTTTTTTGATGAGGACAATACATTATTATCTGCCTGATAGGGTTGTTATAAATCAAAAGGGATAATGGGTGTGAAAAAGCTCTGGAAACTGAAGTTCTGTAATCATGATTATTATAAAGCAAACCATAAATACAAATGAGGGTGCTCAGTATCTTAAACCACCATTTACCAAAGTGTATTCCATGAACCTGGTTCTGTGAGGTATTTACAGGAGTTAAAGAGTGAAAGAGTAGTGAAAATAAGGTTCTGTGGTCCAATCAATTTGAGAAATAATAGGATAATAAAGTTAAGTGAAGTTTCTTTGCTGAGTAAGGCTCTGCTTTGACTAGCTACCATACCATACACTGTGAATATAAAAAGGGAAACATATTTTTGCAAGCTTTCTCAATCCTTTTTGGCCTCAAACCCCTTTTGCTTTATAGAGCATCAGATGAACATACTTTAGGGAATGCTGCCTTAAACCAAAGGAACAACGAGATGTAGGAATTTTGAATGATATTAAGGAATTCAGAGGAGATACCTCGGGGCAGATCCCTTTGGGAAGACAGTCATAGCTATGGAATGCTGAGGGGGTTGTGACTTGGAGTCAGGACCCCTGGGTTGTAACCCTAGCTCTACCATCAACTCCATGGTGACCCTGGGCCATTCTCCCAGGCTCAGTTTGCTCATGTGTAAAATGCAAGGCTTGGACAGCAGGAGCTTCAGGACTGCCAATCACCAGTCAGATATGCCAGGACCACTGCAATGAGGTGCTGAAAGGAAAGGACGAACAATGCAGCATGCATATTCGATGTCACAGAAAAACACAGCAGTGTCTAGCTCCCAGATCATCTATTCAGGAGCAGGTCATCTGAACTTTAGGTTCCCTGGTAATAGTGCCCCAGATGGTAGAAACTGAGGTAAGATTGTGAGCAGCCCATGCAAAAAGACTATTGGTGGGGGCGGTGTCCTTACCACCGGCTTCCTGTTTTAGCTCTTAATACTTCCAATGTGACTCAGATGCAAGTTTTCTGGGGCTGGGTCCCTTTCTGCACTGTCTGAGTAATTTTCATACATCCCCCATCCCCCACTACTACTAGCCTCATGTCCACACTCTATCAGACCCAAGGAGGTCAATGTCTGATGGCCTCCCAATACCCAGAGGTGCATTAATATCGGGCCAAATGACGTAAAAGCTGAGCTCACTATTCATAGCCATGCTCTCAAAATATCAGATTTATAATGTGTGGAAACCATCTCCAAAATTTCACATTTGCATTTCATACTCTGCTGGTAATAGATTGAAAGCATTAGTTGCAAAGCAAGTAAAACCCAGGGGCTGCTGGGTGGAATTCAAATTCATTTGATTCAACAAGTACTTTCTGAAACACGTACTTTGCAACTGGTAGCTTCTCCACATAGGGCAGAGGGTAAGGGAAGACTTAACAGGTTATCAAGACCTATTACCTTCCTGACATAGCTGTTCTCCTTAATCCTCACTATGAGGCATCTAGTGACACCATCAGGTAAGGGGGCCTGAGAAGTAAGTAACTGCCACATATCACAAATAAGTACAGAATCCAGAATTTGATTCTAATATCTGTCTGGTTCTAAAGTCTGAGCTACCTCCACTAAAACAAGCTGCCTTATCATTTACAAATGACTAATAAGGAATTGCAACACTTAGGAACTAATGAAGGTATAGAGAGGTGACACAGGACAGACAGGGCGGAATGATGGGAGGAGTACAGAACCGAGAATCAGGAACTGTGTGTGTTTGTCTGCTTTGATTGCTGAGAAAACAACAAAACTAAATGCTTACATACTTATATTTTTAAGAGCATATGAAAAATACATATACTGATCTACACCTACTTCATGAGTCATAGAACTATAGACTATCATCTTATAAGAAGCCAAATAGATCATCTTATTTAAGTCTATTGTTTTACAGATAAGAAAAGAGATCCTCAGACACCTTAACTTGCGCAGAGTAATATATTAAAGAAGCCACAAAAGTTCGCCTGAAACCTGTGTCCCTGCTTCTTAGTCCACTGGACATCCCATTACACAGCTTCTCTGACTTCTAACCAAACCCAAGAGAGTTAGTGTCTCATTCATATTCATCTATCTATCCATCTATCCATCCCTCATCTATCCATCTATCAATTCATCTCCCATCCATCTACTCACTTAATCATCCTTCCTTTAGCTAACTCTAGCCTAGCACCTACTCTAAGCCAGATCCTAAACCAGATCCCAAAAGACTCCAAGCTTCCTGCCTGTTCCAGCAGCATGTTCTTACCTCTAAACACAATATAAGGGTGAATTTGAACCAGAGTTCTACTCCTTGATAGCAAGCTACATATCCAAGTGTCACAAAGAATGATGTACCAGATGAGAGGAAGGTTCTACAAGGCTTGGGCTGGTCCTCATTTTCAGCCTAATGTACCTCCAGAGGTATCCTGGTGCTGAACTGATGGCACATGCATTCATTTGAGCCAGGAATTGTGAGAAGGTAGTGGTCTAACTCTTACAGTTGGTCGACACCTGTAGCTCTAGCCTAGAGTGGGCCTGAAAAAAATATTTCCCTCAAAAAAACAATATTAAACTTCATTAAAAAATACAATAATGAATATTGGCAAAATTTTGGCCTGACTATATGAATCCAATAACAAATACTTGTTGAGCACCAACTATGCATTTTCATGTCTTCCTTTAATGCCCACAGTAAGTTTACATGGTAGATATTAATATCCCCTCTACCTTCATTTTATGAATGTAGAAACTGAGCTCAGAGAGATATGTGACTTTCCCATAGAGATATGTGACTATACTTCAAAACTCATATGAGTCTAAGCTGCCTCCCCAGATAGTTTGTGCTTATAGGAAAAAGGAGTAACTCCTTGTTATGGGGTTCAGAGGAAGACTCACAGAACACAATTCCAATCAGAAAAGGTAGAGATCTGGGAATGGAAAGGGTCAAGTAGGGTATCCCCAGGAAGAGAAATAACTTGGGCAAAGACATGATACAGAAAAGCATGGGCCAATTTCAGGATATAGTAAGTGGGCTGTGGTGATGGAGCAATGAGCTGGGAAGAAATAGACTGCAGTCATGTTGTGACACTTGATCTTAACCCTAGGAGCAATGGGGAGCCATTGGAGATTTTTGAGCAGAAAGGTAATATAATAAAACCCATTTTTTCAATATATTAATCTGGTGGTGAAAAGTATGAAAGCTTGATAAAAAAAAACTTTAAAAGGATAATGTTTAGAGATCCCTCTAAAAAAGAAAGAAATGAAAATGTAACAATGGTGGTGATGGTGAGGGGAATAAAAAAGAAGAGAAGAATGTGAAGATGCTAAAGAAGTGGATAGATGGTTGAGTGGATGAGCGTTTGGATGGATGGATGGATGGAAGGATGGATGGATGGATGGGTGGGTGGGTAAATGAAAAGATGGTTACTTGTGTGAGTGCTGGAATTTCTCTATAGGGATACATTTCCCTTCCTTTGAACTCCACCAAGTGTGTATAATTTGGGGCTTTTTCCCTAGAGACTTCAGTAAAAACCAGTCATCACAGACCTGGCAATCTCAGCTTCGTTCCACTTTCTGGGTAGAAAGGCCAGAATATGGAAACCTATCCACTCATCTACTCTGCATATCGCCTTGTAAAAAACATTATTTGTTCTGTCATTTCATGACACTTACTGAACACTGTACTAACCATATGATATAAAGCCTGTGAAAAGCATAAGCTTTGCTATCAGGCTTAATTTGATTTGAACCTGGCCAGACCACTTCTTAGTGTGAGACCTTGGGCAAATGACTTAATTGTATTCAAACTTATCTATAAAATGGTTGTAAAACTAATTCACAGGGATGTCATGGGAATACATGAGCTAAGACATATAAAGTAGCCAACACATAGTAATTGCTCAGTAAATGGAAATACATAATTGAATAAGATATCTTGGGGGTCTTTTTTTTTTTAATGTTTTTGTAATTTTTTAAATTTCATTCTGATTTTAGAAATGAAAAAATTGAAAGTAAGGGAGGGTAAATGACTTGTTCAAGGTCTCTCTAGCTCCAAAGCCCATTTTTCACCATAGCTCCCTTTTTTCCATCCTAGGCAAGATAGCGGGGCTCTTTTAACACCTTCCTTTTTCTCAAGGATCATTGGGTGTCTAGGTTCCCTTAAACAGAGACTCGTTCTGTAAGGGCATATGTTTTACATCTGGAAGATTAGCCGCCCCCTCACACACACCACCACCACCATCACTCTTTATTATAAATCAACAAATTTAATGTCCTTTTTTTCAATATTTAACAATGGGCACCCCCATTTCCAGGTCTTTATCTATGGATGCAAATTCTTATTGTTTGGGTAAGATGCCACGAGGTTGCATAGAAGAATTGCACTCTGTAGCTTTCCCAAGCGTTCTGCAATGGAATCAGGTGTCACAACTATATCTTTAGCACTGACATCGAAGAGAAGTGTCATATTTAGCAGAGCTTGCAAGAGACAACTCTATGATCAGGTATCTGTGTGTTTGTAAAGAACTGATGGTCACAGTCTTTGTCTCCCTCCATCATTCCGAACAATATCGCAATAGTGAAAGGATGAAATAATCCTTAAAAGCATGAAAATAGGAAGGCACCATGGACCAAGTGAAACTACTTCCTTTTGCTCATGTCTTCCCTCTGACCAGATGCCTCTCCTCTGGCTTCTCCACTGCTCCCCTTCAGGAGTTCATAGGAGAACTGAGAAAAATTTTAATTATATACCCATTTTGGTATTTCCCTATGTAATGCCTATATCCTCCACAGCCCAATGAGTCTATGAAGGAGGAGACTGCTTGGTTTGTCCCATATCCCCAAGGTCTAGCAGAATTTCTGGCACAGTCAAGTACTTAGTATATATTTGTTAAATGAGTGAATAAATGATTGACTGAATAAATAATAAAGTGATTAGTGAAGGATAAGTAAATAGATAATTCTAATGTTAAATAATATGCTAGAAGGAAATATAATGCACAATAGGAGCCTAGCAGAGAGTTATTGAAATGGTATGGAAGGGTATTCTAGGCAGAGGGAACAGCTGTGCAAAGGTGCAGAGGTGTGATATATATAACATGGCACATTCAGAGAATTACAAGTAATTTGTTTGAACTAGAGAAAGTATATTCCCCTTTCTTTCCCTAATAGAATTTCTGACTTGATTTACACAATCCCAGTCAGATACACCTCCACTCAGTTCTCAGCACATGATTGGCTCTTGTCAATCACCGTATCTTTGCTCATGTTGGTTCCTCTCCCCTTTTCTGCCTGTCTAAATCTTTACTAACCTTTACAAGCCAATGTTATTGTCACTTCTTCAGGAGCCTCCTCTGTTGGCTCCATCTCCTGATGGTAGTGGCCATGGACACCCCCTTTACAAGCTGAATTGTCGATAGTAGGGCAGGGGTCATGCTCTCACCCTTTTCATCACTCCTGCCAAGCTCCAACCATACCTCATTTATCCCCCTGCCACTTGGCTGCCCTTTGTACTTCAGTCAGACCAGATGAATCAGGAATATGATGCCAGGAGCATTAAGCTGATGTTTCAGAAACAGTTTTCATGGAACAGTGAGCTAAGCATATGATTTTTAAAAAGAAGGTTTCCAGATGAACTGTTAATTCCATTTTTAATTCCTTTGAGGTTCCCTGGGGGACTGAATGATGGTGTTTTTGTTTCTGCAGGAAATGGAGTTTCTTCATCCTTGATCTAGGGGAGATGGGCACCGCCATTAAAATCGCAGTCTCATTTCTGGCCCACATAAGAACAGAAATTAGAGCTTTTAAATACAAAGGGGAAGATCTCCTTGGATCTAACCCTTTGCTCTTTCATTCCCCCAGGTCAGGGAAGAAAAAAAAGAGCTGGAAACTTTATAGCATCTTTTTCTGTCTCCCTAACCTGCAATATATTTCAGAGAAACTTCTTTCTGCATCCTTTATAACCTGCCTAATTCCTTCTCATGCTCCTACCTCTCTCCACCTTTCCTGATTATCCCACTGTGCATAAACTGCTCCCTTCTCTCTGGAGCCAGACACTTTTCTTTATGCTTCCATCTTAATAGTGTGATTTTTATACGAATCCATTGTCTGCATTTCATGAGTTCTTTAAGACAGTGGTTCTCAATGTGATCCTGGACCTATAGCATCAACCTCACCTGGGCACTCATTGGAAATACAAATGATTGTCATTTTCAAACCAATCCCCAACCAGATCTACTGAGCCAGCAATGTGAGCTCCAACAAGCCCTCCATGAGATTTTAAAGCATGCTACAGTTTGAAGACTACTGTTTTACAGGTAGAAAGAGGAAACTATAGCACCTGGCAGAGTATCCCCCGCCATATACACACGAAGTAGACCCTCAATAAATGCTTTGTTGAATGGAACTGTTTAGTGATACAACCCCTAACATGCTAATTATAATCTATAGCAGAAAAGAAGACACATAAAGAAGCATCCACTCAAGAATAGAGATGAGCTATATATATATATATATGGAACTGACCAGCTCACCATTACACTAGTGCAGCTAAAAACCAGATAAAATATTTCAAAAGATCATTCCAGATAACAGCAGGTGTCCATTCCAAATCAATTGACAACTGCTTTGTTTCTGAGATGTTCCTGGAATATTTCTTACAGGGGCTCTTCATTTTTAAGGATTGTACTTGGTTGGACAGCCTTAAGACCTCTGTTTGCATAAACTGTTTCACAGACTTACAGAATGGAGGCTTCGGTGTTGGGAGCCTGGTCAGAGGAGGCAGGCAACAACAGTGCTAATTATTCTATGGATCCAATATAGAGTGGGTCAAAATTCTCTTTCTGAGAACATAAAAACTACCTAGAAGAAGCGCATAAAATAACACAGCTGTCCTATAAGCTATTATTATTTTCTTCCAATTTCAGCACCGCAAAGGGTTTCACTTTACTTACCTTCCTCAAGGAAGACTCCTAGCTTCAAAACAAAAGATTACGGTCCTCTGACCCAGAGCCTTTCTGCCACAGATTGCCCCCACCCCCGTAGTACCATATATCTGTTGTTGTTGGTTTTTTTTCACACCATTAGATTTTAATAGAATGGCATCTTGCCAGAGTATCTTTTTTCCTTACTGCTTTTTTTTTTTTTTTAGTTGAATTTTATTTCTTTAAGGAGGGTCAGTGCATTTTAATCACAATTTACACTGGCTTGCTAGAGCTATTGATGAAAGAATTCAAAGCTCAGGCCAGTTAGTTCATTTAGATGTGAACTACCAAGTTCAATGAGAGAAGCAAAGGGTAAAATAAAATTACACAGCCTTTTGGCTGATTTCCCATTTCTGAGTATATAAAGGCATGGGATGGCCGGCCTTTGATGCCCTAGATTTTGGAACAATAATGCCCTAGAAGTAGTTCATACAATATTAATACCATGTTATTGGGGGAGATAAATATAAAACTCAAATTAAAAAAAAAAAACAAAACTGACTTTAGCAAGTAAAGATTATCAAAAGTCCTTCCTTATTTCAAAATAACAATCATCATCAAAATAACAACTAACATTCGTACAGTGCTTTACAGTTTACAAAATGCTTTTACATCCATTAAGTCGGTTAACCGGCACGGTCATTGCTAATAGCTAATATTTATATATGGTGCACGAAACACCAGGCATTGTGCCAAGCACCTAATATAGATTATGTAACTTAATTTTCATAACAATCATCATGTATGTCCTCATCTTACATAAACAAAACCTGAGGCTAAGTGACTTGCAGTAGGTCACACAGCTAGGTAAGTGGTAAATCTAAGATGTAAACCGAAGCACTGTGACTCTACTAGTATTAATAGCAGAATCTTATAGAAAAGAAATTGAAATTCAGGCTCTGCTTAGGTGGGTGATGTGTCCAAGGTCACTCAGCTGTAACAGCCTGAACTGAGAACCCAATTCAGGTGTCCTGATTCCCAGTTCAGAGACAGCCCTTGCAACTTCGTGACACAGTGTCTACAAATAGGCCCAGGCAAGACAAAGACAACTATTCTAGCCTGCCTCCTCTGCAGTCAGAGCTCCTTGTGTTTAGTAGAACTTTCCTTCTATAATTAACACAGAAAAAAAAAATAAAAGGAAGAAAAAGTCGTGAAGAATGAGAAATAAGTGCTACTGAAGAACATAAACAGAAGCAAAGCAATAGTCACTGAGGGGGCGAGAGCTTGGAGTGGAGTGTGAGAATGCAGACAGGAGATGAAGACCTTCTGTACTTGCTAAATTCAGAAAGTCCACACTGTACTGCAGGACAGAATCATCCCAAACTAGCTTCACATGCCAGGGAATGCCACTGCAGATATTCCCTTCACGGCGATGTGTCCTCCCACGGGAGTATGCGAGAACAATCAGACTTCTGCCTGGCTCCCCAGACTCCTAAATCTGGGCCTTTTGAGGGCGAGGTCCCAGCCTGCAGCTACAGGGCCTACACAGTGCCTGGCACATTTAGAACTCCCAAAGAACTCTATCGAGTGGAACTGCTGTTACTGGCAAGACATGATGCTTTCAGTTCTCCGCCTCAGTTTTTCATCTGTAAAATGGGAACAATGATAGTACGCCCTCTACGGGACTGTCCTAAAGTTTATATATAAGGCATATAGACTATTGTCTGGTCCCCAGTAGGTGTTCCAAAACTGATGACTGCCTGTTGATGTTAAAACTAATGTTGGCATCAAATGAAGTCGTCACTATCTACTATAACTACTTACGCTATCTAGCGCAGTTTACTCATTTGACAGATGAGGAAGTAGGAGGGATAGGGGCTTATCCAAAGTCACTTGGTAGAAAACCAAGTCTATGTACTGCTTCCCAGTGCAATGTTTTTGTTTCCCACTGACATGTGCTTCAATGATGTGAGAGGTGGAATTCAAGCAGAAACATCTCACCTCCGATCCCAATCTAGGAAGATGGAAGATGGAAGGAGATAATTCAGAGTGAAAGCCAAATAACTTCATTGAGAGCCTACTATGTGCTAGATATTTTCACAAATACTATCTAATCTGATGCTTCAGCATAAACCTACAAGAAGCAGGCTTTATTATTAAGTCTGTTTTGCAGCTAAAGAAACTGAGAATTGGAGACAGTAAATTAAAAAGCTACCCAGTCAACCATCTAGTTACTGTTGGAGCAAGGATTCCAATCTAGGTCTGTCTCACTCCAAAGTCCACGATTTTTCACTAAGAACCATTACAGCTGGAGATAAAAAACAGCAAAATCCAAAAGTGCTGAAGAAAGCAAAGACACTATCACTTGTGCTCCCAAGAACAAGTAGAGTTCAAAGTTCAAGAAGCCAGGGAAAGTATTATCGAGTCA
>NW_011889086.1:1500411-1515365 GCF_000151845.1 Pteropus vampyrus | reverse complement strand
AAGAACATAAACAGAAGCAAAGCAATAGTCACTGAGGGGGCGAGAGCTTGGAGTGGAGTGTGAGAATGCAGACAGGAGATGAAGACCTTCTGTACTTGCTAAATTCAGAAAGTCCACACTGTACTGCAGGACAGAATCATCCCAAACTAGCTTCACATGCCAGGGAATGCCACTGCAGATATTCCCTTCACGGCGATGTGTCCTCCCACGGGAGTATGCGAGAACAATCAGACTTCTGCCTGGCTCCCCAGACTCCTAAATCTGGGCCTTTTGAGGGCGAGGTCCCAGCCTGCAGCTACAGGGCCTACACAGTGCCTGGCACATTTAGAACTCCCAAAGAACTCTATCGAGTGGAACTGCTGTTACTGGCAAGACATGATGCTTTCAGTTCTCCGCCTCAGTTTTTCATCTGTAAAATGGGAACAATGATAGTACGCCCTCTACGGGACTGTCCTAAAGTTTATATATAAGGCATATAGACTATTGTCTGGTCCCCAGTAGGTGTTCCAAAACTGATGACTGCCTGTTGATGTTAAAACTAATGTTGGCATCAAATGAAGTCGTCACTATCTACTATAACTACTTACGCTATCTAGCGCAGTTTACTCATTTGACAGATGAGGAAGTAGGAGGGATAGGGGCTTATCCAAAGTCACTTGGTAGAAAACCAAGTCTATGTACTGCTTCCCAGTGCAATGTTTTTGTTTCCCACTGACATGTGCTTCAATGATGTGAGAGGTGGAATTCAAGCAGAAACATCTCACCTCCGATCCCAATCTAGGAAGATGGAAGATGGAAGGAGATAATTCAGAGTGAAAGCCAAATAACTTCATTGAGAGCCTACTATGTGCTAGATATTTTCACAAATACTATCTAATCTGATGCTTCAGCATAAACCTACAAGAAGCAGGCTTTATTATTAAGTCTGTTTTGCAGCTAAAGAAACTGAGAATTGGAGACAGTAAATTAAAAAGCTACCCAGTCAACCATCTAGTTACTGTTGGAGCAAGGATTCCAATCTAGGTCTGTCTCACTCCAAAGTCCACGATTTTTCACTAAGAACCATTACAGCTGGAGATAAAAAACAGCAAAATCCAAAAGTGCTGAAGAAAGCAAAGACACTATCACTTGTGCTCCCAAGAACAAGTAGAGTTCAAAGTTCAAGAAGCCAGGGAAAGTATTATCGAGTCATCAAATCAATAAAATGACCTCCCCAGCATGGGTAAGACTCCTGATTCTAGAGCCACGCTTGTCTACAGTCTACCCCAGCATCTGCAACCCCTCTACCGCCGTCACTAGCCACATATGCCTTAGTCCAATTGGCAACTGCCTATCACCAGGACTACTGCCTACCTCTTCCTGGTCTCTTTTTTTCACTCTCTCACCCCTATAGGGTATTTCCCACAAGGCAGCCGGAGTGATCTTTTCAAAACGTACATCGAATGATACTTTTCTGCTCCTTAAACCTGCCAATGGTTTCCCACTCTCTTAGAATAAATTCTGAATTCTTCATCGTGGCCTTCAAGATTCTACATGATTTGGCCTCTATCTACCTGCTTCTCTGACTTCATCTGCTATCTCTTTCTCTCCTGTTCTTGACAATTAGACCACTAACCTTCTTTCAGATCATCAGACAGATCATGTTCTTTACTGTCTCAGGGTGCCACGTGTCCCACTGCCTGGAATGCTCATCCTCCCAGTACTTCACAGGGCTGCTTCTTCTTGTCATTTAGGTCTCAGCTCACATGCCCCTTCAACAAACGGTTCTTCTCTAATCGCCCTATGATAGTAGCAGCCTCCATTACATTACTTCTTTTATTTTCTTCACAGATTTTTCCTTAAGTAATAAAGCATCTTGTCTGTTTGTCTACTTATTTACTTTCTATCTCTCTCTGGTCAGCAGGTAGTAAGCACCTACAGTTACAAATTTCATGAAATGGACATGAACAAGAGATTCTAATAGTGGCTGCCTCTTAGGAGGAGGAAGAACATAAGTGCTCATTATCATCACATAATTATGGCGAGGGGAGATGAGGGTTACTATCTACAAAGAGAAAAAGAGACTTTCTTCCCTCTGTCTTCCAAATAGGTAGTGATGGGGAAGGGTGCTATTTTTAAGACTGTTTAGAAGAGACACAAAGCAGGAAGGAAGCCATCTACTGTCTATCCTTGGTGATAGTTGCCCTGACAGCAGCTGCTATGGATACATTTCTTGAATATTAAAATGGGTTCATACAGGGCCTTGGATCCCAAATTTGACAAGAGTCCTGAACTATCAACCTGACATAGCTTGAGCAGTTCCCCAAGGCAAAACGGCACCTGTGGAACCTTAAATTGACAATAGGGTGTTGAAACCAACAGCTGTGTGTATGCATACACACCTTGCTACAAGGTAGGAGGTGATTTTTACCAAAGAAAGAATTTTCACAAAGCCCACTTCTCTGCTCCCCTCCCCAGGCTACTACCACTATTATTTTTGCAGGGTTTTACTGATAAGCAAGGGTTTAATCTCCAAACACCACACTTTCATTTTGAAATCAAGGTAGCTAGCATAAAGGATAATAGAAATAGTTGCAACTCCTTTTTAGTAGTTCTAAGTCAACTGTCACTGGTGATGCTTTCAGCCACAAAGAAACGTTAAGTACTCTTCACGGCAAGTTTTTATGGTTGATCAAAAACAAGAGGGAAAGAGCCAATGACCAAATAGCTTCCATTTATTGAAAGCTTTCTGTGAAGCAGGCATTTTTAAATGCATTTTCTCTAAGTCTTAGGTATCCTTGCAAAACAAGTGGTAGTATCCCCATTTCACAGATGAAGAAAGAGAAGCTCAGAGAGGCTAATAAACAAACCCATGCTTTAACATCAGGAAGTTGCAAAATGAAGATTTCAGCCCAGGTGTACCTGGCTCTAGGGCCCGCAGATTTTCTGCTATGCCCCCATCATAGTCCATTTGGGCTGCTATAACAAAATGCCTCAGAGGGTAGTTTATAAACAAATTTATATCTCATAATTCTGGAAACTGGAAGTCCAAGATCAGAGTGCAAGTACAGTTGGGTGAGGGCTCTCTTCATGGTCTCATTCTTCTCACTGTGTTCTCACGTGGCGAAAGGGTCTAGGGAGCTCTCTGAAGCCTCACGAAATTTTTATGACTTAAGCACCTCCCAAAGTCCCCATTTATTAATAACCTTTGCCTTTGGGGGTTAGGATTTCAACATACGTATTTGGGGGAGACACAAACATTGAGATCATAGCACCCCTCAAACCTCTAAGGGTCCAGATCTTGCACTCACAGCCTCTACGATCCTACAAAACCCAAAAGCATTGGAGAAATTAAAGAATGCAGCAGTTAAAAAAGTGCCCCCTTTGTCTGAGCAAGACACCTTCTTAGTTCTTTTCTGTCCTTTATTCACAGCCAAGCTTCCTCCCCTCCCTCCCATAGCAGTACTTCACCAAAAATAACTCTATGACAGGCTAAAATGGAAAAATGAGCACAGATAAAATGTGGCAAGTTGCCCAAAGGGATTTCCTCCTGGACTCACACTCTCCAAGGCAGTGAATTTGCCTTCAGGTAAAACATAAAGATATATAAAGTTAAGGCAAAGGGGGAACTGGGGTGGGATGCCTGCCCTGCTGTACCAAACAGGCTCAAGGTAAGTACCTCCAGACCTTGAATGAGAAGACCATAGCTTTGGCTAAGCATTTCTAAGTCAACCAAAAAGAGTCAACGCTCTTGACAATTTGTATAGAAGAAACTGAAGTTGCCCAAAAGAGATGGGGTGGAGAAGGAGACCACCAAATGCATCAGGTGAACACAATGTAAAATAAGTACTTTTCTACCTATTTTCATGTTAGCCAGTGATGTACTGAGAAGGTTACAAGTAGGAAGGAAAATTCTCACAAGCCCACGGAGGATACACAGCTCTCTCGCACTCTGCAAGGTGGATTTTCATCATTCCTGGATCCCTGTCCCTGTATGTGAGGGACTGATTCTTCGGCAGGTATTTGCCTAATGAGATGCTCCACTCCACCACTGCCTCATCAGAGAGAAAGATAAGAGAAACATCACGGTGAACCTTTACCCTAAACAAAGCCGTGGGGAGAAGGAAAGGGAAGTAGGACCTGAAGAATGGCATCGCCATTGCCACACCGGACACAAGGTTTTTTCTTGGTCACCTCTTGGCACCTTTAAGTACTACCTGCATACCTTGGGAAAATGTAAGAAAATCTCTCCTCTCAGTCTCCCCATCTGTAAAATGTAGAGAATGTTTATTGCACAGCGTTATTAAAATTACATGCGATTTATCATGCTAACGTCTATTGCAGTATCCCACACATAGCATTTTTTTTTATACATGTTAGATACCATTCCCTTCTCCTTAATGAAATAGAATTTATGATAATGGCCATGGAAGACAATATTGCCAATTTCTATTATTCTTAATAAATGATCCACAACATGTGTGCAGTATGTTACAGTTTTAAAAGCACTTTAACATCTGTTAGCTGATACAGTCATCTCGGTAACCTTCCAGTTAGATAAAAGGAGTCACATCAGTGATACATGTGAGGAAAGAATTGACTTGCCCAAATTCACAGTTATCACACGGCAGAGGAAAACTTGCAAGCTCATACTTTGTCTCTAAAGCCCAATTCTTTCCTTACGACCTTACAGCATTGCCTCTCTGAGTACTTTTCGGAAGTCCAAGATCAGAGTGCAAGTACAGTTGGGTGAGGGCTCTCTTCATGGTCTCATTCTTCTCACTGTGTTCTCACGTGGCGAAAGGGTCTACGGAGCTCTCTGAAGCCTCACGAAATTTTTATGACTTAAGCACCTCCCAAAGTCCCCATTTATTAATAACCTTTGCCTTTGGGGGTTAGGATTTCAACATACGTATTTGGGGGAGACACAAACATTTAGATCATAGCACCCCTCAAACCTCTAAGGGTCCAGATCTTGCACTCACAGCCTCTACGATCCTACAAAACCCAAAAGCATTGGAGAAATTAAAGAATGCAGCAGTTAAAAAAGTGCCCCCTTTGTCTGAGCAAGACACCTTCTTAGTTCTTTTCTGTCCTTTATTCACAGCCAAGCTTCCTCCCCTCCCTCCCATAGCAGTACTTCACCAAAAATAACTCTATGACAGGCTAAAATGGAAAAATGAGCACAGATAAAATGTGGCAAGTTGCCCAAAGGGATTTCCTCCTGGACTCACACTCTCCAAGGCAGTGAATTTGCCTTCAGGTAAAACATAAAGATATATAAAGTTAAGGCAAAGGGGGAACTGGGGTGGGATGCCTGCCCTGCTGTACCAAACAGGCTCAAGGTAAGTACCTCCAGACCTTGAATGAGAAGACCATAGCTTTGGCTAAGCATTTCTAAGTCAACCAAAAAGAGTCAACGCTCTTGACAATTTGTATAGAAGAAACTGAAGTTGCCCAAAAGAGATGGGGTGGAGAAGGAGACCACCAAATGCATCAGGTGAACACAATGTAAAATAAGTACTTTTCTACCTATTTTCATGTTAGCCAGTGATGTACTGAGAAGGTTACAAGTAGGAAGGAAAATTCTCACAAGCCCACGGAGGATACACAGCTCTCTCGCACTCTGCAAGGTGGATTTTCATCATTCCTGGATCCCTGTCCCTGTATGTGAGGGACTGATTCTTCGGCAGGTATTTGCCTAATGAGATGCTCCACTCCACCACTGCCTCATCAGAGAGAAAGATAAGAGAAACATCACGGTGAACCTTTACCCTAAACAAAGCCGTGGGGAGAAGGAAAGGGAAGTAGGACCTGAAGAATGGCATCGCCATTGCCACACCGGACACAAGGTTTTTTCTTGGTCACCTCTTGGCACCTTTAAGTACTACCTGCATACCTTGGGAAAATGTAAGAAAATCTCTCCTCTCAGTCTCCCCATCTGTAAAATGTAGAGAATGTTTATTGCACAGCGTTATTAAAATTACATGCGATTTATCATGCTAACGTCTATTGCAGTATCCCACACATAGCATTTTTTTTTATACATGTTAGATACCATTCCCTTCTCCTTAATGAAATAGAATTTATGATAATGGCCATGGAAGACAATATTGCCAATTTCTATTATTCTTAATAAATGATCCACAACATGTGTGCAGTATGTTACAGTTTTAAAAGCACTTTAACATCTGTTAGCTGATACAGTCATCTCGGTAACCTTCCAGTTAGATAAAAGGAGTCACATCAGTGATACATGTGAGGAAAGAATTGACTTGCCCAAATTCACAGTTATTACATGGCAGAGGAAAACTTGCAAGCTCATACTTTGTCTCTAAAGCCCAATTCTTTCCTTACGACCTTACAGCATTGCCTCTCTGAGTACTTTTCTAGAAAAACCGAGAGCATTAACTTGGCAGCCATTAGCAACAATGCCCACCTTACTAAATGCGATAGTAGTAACAGTCCCCTTTAAATTAAGTGACCCTTCTCCTGTAGCATGGCAAATATCGGTGTCAAAGCTTGTCAGTCCATCTAGAGATATGAAGGACTGAGACCAGGTCTTATTCATCCCTGCATCCTGACCCCAAGTGCCTGCCACCTGTTGTAATAGACAAACTCAAAACATGTTTGCTAGATAAATGGATGAATTTTGTAGGCACTTAATGAGTTGTAAAGTACTTCTACATCCTTCATCTTATTCGATTTTCCAAAAAGCCCTAGAACTTAAAGGAAAACTAGTATCATTACCTGCATGTAATAGATAATATGCAGGTCATACCCAGGCTGCTGTTGGTTTCTTTCTTTTAATAATGGACTCATATTCCCTCCTGAAACAGAACCCAGCTGAATTCCACACACTGCTGCTGGCCCCACCTAACAAGTCTGCTTAAAAGCCAAGATAGACAGTGTTTTGTTGTTATCTTTCACATCTTACAAAACATATCAAATCTGAAAAGTGTGATAATTAGACCAAAAGAGAAAAAAAGCAGATGCTGAACCATTCAACCTGGGATAATTGTTACATTCCTATTCTTTCCCTTCCTCGCCTCCTTTTGGTCTCCGTTGTCTATAGCAAAATGAATCTACTTCCTAGAGAATAGAACTGTCAGAATTGTGGGAGCCTTGCCCTCTGTGTTAACCCTTGGGTTGTATAGCACACAGCTTTTCCCAGTGGCTTCCACCACCAGTTTCCCTTCTAGCACTTTGAGGGTTGTTCCCAAAAGTAGTCTGGTAATGCCACGCCCTTGCACCAAGACTACTGGACCACCACAGAAAATACTGCAAACATTGCTCAACCCAGTTCTCAGGGTATCCAGAATCTAAGTCCTGCTTACCTTTGTAGTCTCATCTCCCAAATTTCCTCTGCATGTGCTTTGCACTCTACCAGACTAAAAGAGTCCACGACCCCCTAAACGACGTCTCTGCATCTCCCCACACCGTTCCCACTCCATCATGACTCTCAAACATGAAGCCTCCATTTCTAAAAACCCTACACATGTTTCAAGGGCTCTCCCTTGACACCTCCCCTAGTTGCCTTCAGCAATTCATTCAACATATATTACTAAGAAACTCCTCCATGCTCAAAAACCCCAGACCTCGAGGAGCTAAATATCTACAGAACACAAGAGACTCAGCCAAGAGAAACTCAACACAGTGAGGGTGCTTAACGGTATCATTGCGAAGCGATGGGCCAGGCACTAAAGGGAATGCAGGAGAGTCTGTCCTGACTCTCACGGAGACTGCAATCTAGGCATCAAGTGAGGAGGGGGAAAATAGCACCAGACCAGGCTTAAAACAGACAACAGTCCTGTGGTATGCGGTCCTCTACTCATTCATTCAAAGACAGGCCTGAATATGTGCACAGCGCTGTGCTAGGAATACAGAAATACATGTTATGTGGTTCCTGCCCTAAGGAGTTTACAGTCTAGTGGGAGAAACAGAGATATATACACAGGGCTCTAGCATAAGTGAGAAACACTATACCAAGTGCTAGGTGACTGTGGGAGAGTGGCTGGCTCTGCCTTGCAGTGTCCAGCGAAGCTCCAAAAAAGGGTGATATTTATCAGAACTCTAAAAGGGAGTAGGAGTTTACCAGGTAGAGAAGAAAAAAGAAGGGTAGGGAAAGGAAAGGAAGGGAAAAGAGAAAGAATATTATATCAGTCAGTCCAGTCAGGAGAAAGTAACTATCTCAGTTATTTTAACCTAAAGACTTGAATACAAGAAAGAAAGAGTTTAGTTATGAAATTATGAACTAAGTAACTGAAATAGTGAAAAGAACTCTAAGGCATCATGAAGGTAGCAGTTGCAAGAAGCAGCGACACCCCTACAGCTGAAGAAACAAAAGAAAACCCAGTTTAGAGGAGGAAGCCTATTAGAATGTGGCGGTGTGAAACTCAGATTCCCAGGGAGGGGCACCACTCAGCTGGGGCTCCTGTCTGAGCTCAGAGGAGGGGTCCCATGGGCTGGCCCAGACTTCTGAGGATGAGCACTGGCCAGTCGGTGCTAGTGTCTCCTAACTGAAGCATAACAACGCTCAGTCTGCAAGTGTTGGGAAAAGTGCGGCCTGGATTCAGATACCGCCGCAGGAAGGAACGGCAGCGGACAATAAAGGAGCGTCTGTACCCAGACCCCAGGTCCGTGGTTCTGAACCAACGGTGATTTTGCCCTCTAGGGGACATTTGACCATGTCTGGCGACATTCTTAATTGTCACGTCTGGGAGGCTGCTATTGGAATTTAGTAGATAGAAGACAGGGATGCTGCTAAACATCCTACAGTAGAGAAGACGGCACGCCCCCGCCCCGCGCCCCAAAATTACCAAGTCCAAAATGTCAATAGTGCCAAAGTTGAGAAACCTGTTCCAGGTTAATACTGAGAGGAACAGGAAGAAAACCAGAAGGAACAAGTCCCATCTTCCCCCATGGAGCCATGGTGTCTCCTTTTAGCACACCCTATTGGGAGAGCCTAAGAGGGAGCCAGCGAGCAAAGGGGCTAGGTTCTTAAAGTATGCTAAACCCTTTAACTTTTCCTCCTATGCCTCTATCCCCTCTCTTGCAGAATCAATGGAGCAATTTAGGATGTTAGTTTTCCACCAAGGAACCATAGTCTAGTGTGAAAGACAGAAGAGTCAATGGATGGGGTCAAGGCACGTGGTATTATATAGACAGGGCAGGGAACCCAGCCCTGAGAAGTCCCTTCAGCATGAGGTGAGACCTGAAGGAGAGAGGAACAAATGAAGGGCAGGCTGGACAGGAAGGAACAGCATATGCAAAGTACAGAGGTAAGAAAGAACATGATGAATTAAGAGTGTGCAAGTTGACCATGGAAGAAGTTTAGACTGAGAAGAAAACAATGTTGCAAGAGGAAGATTTGGGTGATAAATAGGAGCCAGAATAAGGGATTCGTAAGCTATGTGCAGGAACTTGGACGTTATAATGGTACGAGCTAATTCTGTGAGCACGGCCATTTATTTTCTTTGAGTTTCAGTCTCCACTGTGTGAAATGGTAGTAACAGCATCTGCTCTGACTACAAAACTGGGTCTGAGTTGTTCAAATAAAACACACACACACACACACACACACACACACACACACACGGTCACGTGGAGATTTGCTTAAGAAACTGTTACACAGTTTCCCAAGTCAGCTTCAGAAAACAGAAGCAGCAGCCTTCTCTTTCCTCCCATTTTTCTCAACCCCTGTGGAGGAAAAAGCCCCCTTTGGAAAATAAAGTCTCTCCTTAGTCCTTTGCCAAAGCTTTCTCAAGCAATAATCTATAATGCAATCTTCATTGAAATTGTATTTCAGCCCCTCTCTGCTAAAAACGTAAATACGTGTGACTTCAGCCTTGGAATGGCCTTTGTGCCCTTCTGCCCCTGGTGTGTGCCTTCCTAAGTGGCTGTCCTCACCATGGGTGCCAGCCTGTGTGATAACATAATATTGTGTACATTGTGCTCTCAGAGGCCATGCTGAGGCCAGCACGAGAAAATGGCAATTGACAGCAGGCCTGGTCTTCTTTGTGAAGATCTGTGGCTTCTTTCTCTGTGGGTTCATTGAGTTCAAGCCACTGGATTTGGGTGGCTGGGCCCAACCGGTGTGGGCACAGGCGCCATTACACCTCCTGTTCAAGAGCTTTGTAAAGAAGGAAGCAGCTTGAAATGAGGATTTCCCAGGCAGAGAGAAGTGGTTTGGGGAGGAAGGCAGGCAACAGACCCAGAACCCAGTGTGGATCATTTGGATCACATAACCTCTGAGTTGCTGGAATCCAGAATCAAACCGGAATAGCTTTAAAAACCACCAAGGTTAATGGTTTACATCCTCTTTTTACCCCCATGATCTTTCTATTACTACACTGCAACAGCTCCCTAACTGAATAACTTTTACACTGCTAATGAATGACTGCAAACATTTGAGAAATATTTATTAAATGCCTATTCTGAGCTAACACTTGTGGGCACTGGGGATACAGTGGTGAACAAGGTGCAACTTATCACGTGTGCAACTTAGACTAGGTAAGGAATCAATTGTGCGATCAGTGCAACTGCTAATCTTTCCTGATTGAGAGAAGTTGCTAAGAGACAATGGCCCACAACGAGTTAAATGAAAAGCCATATTCTGCTTGTCCTAGTGACTCCGATGCCAGTATTCAAAAAGGTTCAACTTCCATCTCTTTTTGCCTTCACTACTCTCTTCATTTGCATTAAGGAAAGCCAAAGCCTCTTACCAATTACCCCATGCACTGAGCCACAGACCCAAAGCTCAGATTATCTATTTAATTCTCCAGCCTGCAAGAGGGCATTTACCCATTGTCTAGGTCTCAGCCAAATGTAATGGATTAGCTCAGAGCCCGGGGGAAAGGCGTGAATACTATGTTTAGAAAGAAAGCTAGCCATTAAGGAGATATGAATTCTGAGGATGAATTTATAAAAGAGAAAAGTCTAGTGAGGTTATAGGCAACCCCTGTGAGCTCTGGGGGTCAGGCCTGAGCTATCTGTAGCCACAATTCTCAACCCATGTCTCAGATGGTCCCTGCACTCTGCCAAAGGCTGCCCCACCCCCTAAGCTCATCCTAGACCAGGGCCATCCATCACCCAGGGGATAAGGTGAGACTGGAGGGTGGGAGGATAGCAAGTCAGGTTACACAAGAAAGAAAGAAAAATCGACTTCGGTCCTGTTTCCTTAGAAACTCCCACAAGCTGGGAATGGAAAAGTAGCCACACAGTGAGACAGGGCTACTTCTGATTCCTTTATCAAAGATCACATCCCAGAAGGGAGAGGAAGACATCCTTAAGCAGCTTAACCTTTCTGGCAAGGCCTGAGAAAGCAGCTTCCTATAGCGCAAGCCAGATTGGGTCCTGAAGCCATGCAGCCACAGAAGCAATCAAGTTAGATCTAGGCCACATCCCTGAGAAGCCCTGATGATGAAGCAAGAGGGAGAAAACATTCTGATGGAATGAGAGCTCCCATAGAGACCCCTTTGTGAATAAGCACGAAATAATCACATGACTTTCTATATAAACCGGAAACAAATTAGATTGAATCTAATTCTGAAGGCACATCAAGCTCTCGCCCTTGCTAGGGAGCTCCTGCTGGGTAACCAGAACTGGTTCTCTACAACTTAATAGCTCTGTGACTTGAGGCAAGTTACTTAACTTCTCTGAGCCTTATCTGTGAAAGAAAGATAGAGGTCCCTGCCTCAGGGTAGTGTGAAGGACTGAGATAATCACATAAAACAAGAGGGTTTCTGGTCTCTCTGAGGACTGATCCCAGTCAATAGGTAAGAATGAACCCCACTGAGGTCATGTTGACCAAAAAAGCTGGAGACAAAGAGAACAGACTATATAATTCCATTTACTAAGTTCAAGAACAGGCAAAACCAATTGATGGTCAGAGTCCTGGATACCTCAGGGGGTGTGGACTGGGAAGGAGCATGAGTAAAACTGCTAGGATGCTGGAATGTTCTATATGTTGATATGGTTGTTATATGAGTGTATACATGTGTAAAAACCCCCAGGCTGTACACTTTGAGCACTCTGCTGCTTATATAACACACTTCAATTTTTTTTTTTTTTTTTAAAGAAAATGCAAATAGGCCTGCAGAGTGCCTAGCACAATGTCTGGCCCAGAGGAAGTATTAAATAAGTGTTAATTTCACCTGGGGAAAAAAAAAGTCAAAAGATAGCATCATCGATACCATTACCACTATCATTAGTAGAAGCAACATGATGGAGCCTATGGGTCATCAGCCTTCTCCTTGGTCATCACCATATGGAACAGCAGTCAAAGGGAATAAGAAAAATTGGGTTTAATTTAGGGTACATGTTGGCCGATGTGTTCTGCAATACATTGTATCTAGAGGTTATTAGAAGACCAAATCTTCCAAGCGGGACAGAGACTAACTTCCAGTGAGCTAGGCCACAAAGGCAACCCCATTCCTATTGCTCAACTGAGGAATTCAGGGTGGTGAAGACTCAGGGTAGTGAGGTCATCTGTCCATGAATGCTGCTGGTGAAGGCAGAGGCAAAGACAGAAGGCGAGTCTTCACACGCCAAGATATTTCAATCTGTTTCAAGAATTTCTTTCATTCTATTTAGAGACTTGTTCCCCAGTACTAAATGGGAAATAAAAACAGGTCTATTTTTTTTTTTTTTGAAGGAGTCCTCCCACAGAGAAACAGCAGACCTTCCAAATATGAATGAACAAAAATAAGCTTAATTGCCACCTGCTGCCTCCATGATATCCCGTGGCAAGTAGAAGCAAGACGGTTTGTGGTCTGAGGCAGTCACTGTCAGCATTCCCACTACCTAAGGCAGGTGCAGCAGCAGGAAGGGTCAAGAGGGTAGGAGGGGTGGTAGGAGCTATTTGTGGTCTCTGAAAAAGTCTGGGTGCTTTCCATGGAAAGGAAAGAACTTGGTTCTATCAGCAAGTTTCAACAGGCTTAAAAGCAGAGCAGGGTAGTTGCCTGTCTCTTCAGACTGCTCTAGATAAGACGACAAACATCGTGGGGCCTCCTACCATGCCCAGCACCATTAAAGGAGCTCAGGATACAGCAGTGCCCAAGACAGAGGCAGACCCTACTCTCATTGGGCTGATGAGAGAGACAGATATTAAGCAAGAAAAGAAATAAAGATATATTAACTGAAGGGGTACAATTAAGTGGAGCAGGTAAAGGTAGAGAGTGATGGTGAAAGCTATGTATTTAGGGCATGCAGGAAGATCCTATCTAGAAGTTGGTATTCTCACAGCAACCTTTCAGAGAACTGAATGGGGTTGAGTTACAGTTCTAAGTTCTAATGAGAAGCAGACAGACAGATATGTGTGTGTCAGGTCTCACCAGAACAAGTTTCCCTCCATTGCTCTTAACTACATCACTGAAAGCCAATCACACTCTTATCATCCAAGCATAGCATTTGCACCTAAAACCAAATCACAGGGCTATAAAAAAGTTGTATCGCTTTGTTATGACATAGGCCCTACAGGCTTCACATAATTTAGGACACAGTTACCAGACTAAAAGGAGGGAGTCTCTTTATAAAATAACATATGCTTGGAATGCCCAGGCCCCGAGACATCTTCCAATACTAGCACAGGGTTCTTTCTGTTATGTTGCTAATATATGCCGGAAGACTGGGAAACAAATGAACCTGACTTTGAAAAAAAGACACAGTTGAAGAGAAGAACTAGTCACATGCACAACCAACAACAGTATAATGTAGGAAATGCTGAATCCATAGAATATGGACAGTATTGAGCCAATGTAGGGTGTATCTACAGTCCTAAGCCAGTAATGGAAGGAATATATAAGGGTTGTCCATTGCCCAACTACAAAAGAGGTTATAATCTAGGCAGGAAGATGAAATGCAAACTAGAAGTAATGTAGGGAGGTGGCAAGAGAATTAAAAATGTTAATCAAGCCTCATTCAGAGACTACAATATGCTGATCAGCCCTGCAGCCAGGCCAGGGGGACAACTGCAGAACAAAGGAAAAGTTCTGCCGAATCACTAAGGACCCATTCCCCACACCTGTGAAGGGGAAACAGGAACCAAGAGTCGTTCCCTATGGCTAAAACCAAGGGGAACCTATGGATTAAAGGCTGGGAACTGCCAGCAGGCCTTTCACTCTACATATTCTCACCTTTTCTCTGCTACGTGTTCTTCCTCTTCCTCTTCCTCACTGTATATCCATATCAAAGGAAATGGGAACTAAAGAATGACATATAAACTGAACTCCCTGAACACTCAGGATCCTCTCTCAGTGCCTTTACTCTGTCTCTCTCACTATCTGTCATACTTTCTGCCTGAGAGGAGACCACACTCTCTGTGGAGTGTTATCCCTTTTCTAATAAACTTTCCTTTTGACTCTAACTTTGGCGTGTGTGTTGAATTCTTTCTACACTCTCCACCAAAGGATCCTCTTCTTCTCTCAGTGCAGGGCTTGGTCTCCCTGCCCTACTCGAGGAAATTTGCCCTCCCCTACATCAGAAGCAAGTTTTATTACCAAAATCAGTACCATAGTGCTCAACAGGTCTCAAAGAATGGAGTCTTCTCCTTTTTTCATCTACTTAAAGAAACATTTACTAAATGCCAACCATGAGCCAGACACTTAATGGGCACTGTGATGAACAGGCTGAGGTCCCTGCCTAGGGAGTTCAAGTCCAGGAGAGGAGAAAGGCTTGTAAACATTCGCGGTGAATAGTCATGAATGTATGCCAAGAGAAGCCCAGGGACAGGGACAGGAGATGTTATTTCTGGGACATAGAGATGCTTTAAGCAGAGAAGACAAGGGTCTGGACCTTGCATATTGGGCAACAGACACAGCATTATTCAGAATCAAAGAAGTTTAAAACAGCGAGGTGCTGTAAAAAATGGTGGTGTAGCTGAAGTACACAGAGTGAGTGATGGCGATCCATGGAAGGGAGGCAATAATAAAAGCTAACATTTATTGAATACATACTGAGTGACAGACACTATTCTC
>NW_011889086.1:1495871-1500361 GCF_000151845.1 Pteropus vampyrus | reverse complement strand
ATGCTGATCAGCCCTGCAGCCAGGCCAGGGGGACAACTGCAGAACAAAGGAAAAGTTCTGCCGAATCACTAAGGACCCATTCCCCACACCTGTGAAGGGGAAACAGGAACCAAGAGTCGTTCCCTATGGCTAAAACCAAGGGGAACCTATGGATTAAAGGCTGGGAACTGCCAGCAGGCCTTTCACTCTACATATTCTCACCTTTTCTCTGCTACGTGTTCTTCCTCTTCCTCTTCCTCACTGTATATCCATATCAAAGGAAATGGGAACTAAAGAATGACATATAAACTGAATTCCCTGAACACTCAGGATCCTCTCTCAGTGCCTTTACTCTGTCTCTCTCACTATCTGTCATACTTTCTGCCTGAGAGGAGACCACACTCTCTGTGGAGTGTTATCCCTTTTCTAATAAACTTTCCTTTTGACTCTAACTTTGGCGTGTGTGTTGAATTCTTTCTACACTCTCCACCAAAGGATCCTCTTCTTCTCTCAGTGCAGGGCTTGGTCTCCCTGCCCTACTCGAGGAAATTTGCCCTCCCCTACATCAGAAGCAAGTTTTATTACCAAAATCAGTACCATAGTGCTCAACAGGTCTCAAAGAATGGAGTCTTCTCCTTTTTTCATCTACTTAAAGAAACATTTACCAAATGCCAACCATGAGCCAGACACTTAATGGGCACTGTGATGAACAGGCTGAGGTCCCTGCCTAGGGAGTTCAAGTCCAGGAGAGGAGAAAGGCTTGTAAACATTCGCGGTGAATAGTCATGAATGTATGCCAAGAGAAGCCCAGGGACAGGGACAGGAGATGTTATTTCTGGGACATAGAGATGCTTTAAGCAGAGAAGACAAGGGTCTGGACCTTGCATATTGGGCAACAGACACAGCATTATTCAGAATCAAAGAAGTTTAAAACAGCGAGGTGCTGTAAAAAATGGTGGTGTAGCTGAAGTACACAGAGTGAGTGATGGCGATCCATGGAAGGGAGGCAATAATAAAAGCTAACATTTATTGAATACATACTGAGTGACAGACACTATTCTCAGTGATTATATATATAGATAGATAGATTCATTTCATCTCAGTAATTGTACAAGTAAATATTATCATCATCTCCATTTCACAGAAGAGAAAATTGAGAAAGTTAAGTAACTCAAGGTCATTCAGCTAATAAGTAGTAAAAACTAGGATAGAACTCCAGAATTAGTGCCTTTGTCACTTCATGGTCACTGAGAAATGAGAGGCCAGGTCCAAGACTGTTGACTTCGTTATTTAGTGATGGTGATCCATTAAAGGCTTTTAAGCTGGGGAATAATATAATAGAATTTACATTTTAGAAAGATTGAGCTGGCTGCAATATGTAGAATGTGATGTGAGCACTACAGAACCAAAAACATGATGACCAGTTAGGAGGCCTTACAATGGTGCAGGAAAGAAGGGCTGAGGATCTGATGGTAGGAAGAATCAATGGGTAGAGGGGAGCTTGGGTAGGCTACTTAAGGGGAAGAGGTAATGGCATTTGGTAGCAGACATGACAGAGGGCATAAGAGAAAGGGAGGTGTAAAAGATGATTCTTCAAGTGCAGATTCAGTCTTGACAGGCAGATCCTTCCCTTAAAGTAATGAGAAAAGAAGATAGTCTTACTTTGGCAAAGAACATAGTTATCCGAGACTGAAGACATTCTTGTCAAGTTTCTGAGCCCAGGTGTGTGAATTTAGAGGGTTGATCCAAGTAACAACCATTCTTAAGCAGCCCATCAGCCCCCAAACGATGCTGTTTTCTTCCCTGCCTTCCTCCTTCCTTCTCTTCCTCCCGCCCTTCCTTCCCTTTCTTTCAAATGAGTACAACAATATTGTTTATTTTTAATTGTAAAACAACAAATGGACATGCAGAAAATTCAAGTGATAAAGAAAAATAAAAAGAGAGTAAAAGTTACCTTAAATCCCACCACCATTAACACCTTGGTGAAGGGCTTTCCAGGCATACGTGACTGACTGCACAGCACACATGCATCACATGTGTACATACTCATGCACATTGCAACTCTACGTTTTATCTTGGAAATCTGCTTTTTTCACTTTCGCTATTATGCAAATATTTCAACCAATGAATACAATGCTAAGTCATATTTTCCATTGGCTAGGTGGTATTCCATTGCCTCTTATGTAGTATATAGTCCATCATGAGTTCTAACAGTGGCCAAGTAAAGAGATGAGCTAATCTTTTCCCCCTAAAACATTGATAAATCTGGAAAAGATTAATAAAATCAGCTTTTCTAGTACTCTGGAAATCAACCAACAGCATGTACTAATCTGAAAAACCTTTATTCTTGAAAACCTGCCGACCTTTGGGCCACGACAGTGGGAATCTGTTGCTTTCTGCCTGGGCCGGCTCCCATCCCCACCACCTCCCTGGCTCGGTTGCTGTGGGAGTTCTAGGAGGGGCAGGGCGGGCCTCAAAGACCCGCGGCTTCTCTGCCAGGTAGAAGGGGCCCCCTGGACTTCAGGGGGTGGGAGATGTCCACACTCAGGGACTTTTTTAGTAAAAGAAATGATCCTCCAGGTGGCCAGCAAGGATAGTCAATGGCTCCACTAGTCTGAGGTTATAGTCATGGTTGAGATAAGCATATTCCTGGCTGAGGCTGCTCATATGGCCCAACCGCTCACACCCTCTGGTTGATCTTGAGACTGAGCACATTGACATAGGTCACAGGAAAGGGCACAGAGGAAAGTTAAAGCCAGGGCAGCTTTGAAAAATACTTGAACTTTGATTGTGTTCTTCTCCCCACACACAGTTCCAAGGAAGCCTTCCTGGCTTGAAGTGTTTGAATACAACCTCTATCCAATCATCAGATGACTACTAAGCTATGCAAACACAAGACAACTCAGGCTTAAAAAGAAAAACAAGCATTAAAACAAACAAACAAACAAACAAACAAACAATCAAAAGAAACTGAGTATAGATATCAATGGTATTACGCTATGGGGAGAGGGAGACAGATTCTACATGTTTAGCCCATGCAAGTTACTAAACAAAGGAGCCAACAAATAGACCAAAACCAAAACAAAACAAAATAACGATTCGGAGTTGCTAAAATATATTATCTAAAATGTCCAGATTTCAACAAAAAATTATGAGATAAATAAAGCAACAGGAAAGTAGAACCCAGGCTTAGGGGGAAAAAACACTCAATAGGAACTGTTTTTGAATGTCCCAGATGTTGGATTAAACAGAACAAGACTTCAAAGCAGCAATTATAAATAGTCCAAGAATTAACAAATTTCAAAACTTTGCTACACATCTCTAAGCAACAGTGAGTAGAAATAACTAATTATTCCCACTTTATTTCTTCTCCATTTTGCAAGTTCTCTTGGAAAGGATTGAAATTTGTGGTGAGTATAAATAAGCAACACAGGAAAAGGAAAAGGGCAGGAAAATTATTTTAAGAAACACTGGCCAAAATCTTCCCTAATTGGTGAAAATATACAAACTTCAAGTGTTAGAAGTATAACCTACAAGCTTCAAGAAGCTCAATGAACCCTAAGTACGAAAAATACAAAGAGATCCATATCTACATATATCAGTGTCAAACTGCTGAATGGCAAGGACAAAAACAAAAATCTAAGCAGCAAGAGAAAATCTATTATAAGGTACCCTGCATGCTAGCCATGTATTATATTTCCAATGTTTTGTTGTCGTAAGTAATGCTAGAATGAATATTTGCCTGATTATCTCTCAAGGATAAATTCCTTGAGGTGGAAAGGTTAAGCAAAGGATGTCCTCATTAAATAATTCTGCTTTTCCTCTGACCCAAGGTTAGTCCTCTCAAGCGGTACTTGTTATTCTCTGTACTTTTTAAGTCTTAGACGTATGCTGTTCCCTCTTTGTGGAACTCTCCACCACATTCATTCTCCCATAGCTAAATATTTCTAGTCTTTCAAGTCTCAGCTTAAATATTTGCCTGGAGTAATCTTCCAGATGGCTCAATCAAAAGCAGAGCCCACCCACCCCCATTCTTCTCTCTTATAAAACCCTGATTATTTCCTTTATGGCATTTACCACATTTTGGAATTGTAGTCCATTCTGTGATTTCTTGTTTAATATCTCTCTATACCCATGAAGACAAGGACATTGTCTTTCTTTTTCCTCACTATATATTAATACTTAATGCAACGTCAGGCATGTAACAGGTATTTAATAAGTGTTCACTGAATAAATTTGCTTTGTTAAAGCAAATGCATGCTAGAATTTTTAAAAATAAAAATTTCTGCTGTAGCCAGCATAGCCCCAACCCCGCTATCAAAGTCTTTATCTTTGGCTCAACTAGCCTACTTCCTGTCCTTTCCTCTTTGACATGTTGCCCCTCTGTCTCATCTCTCCTAGATCTCTGGCAATAATTTGACAGATATATTATCTGGGCTTTGAAACCCAGCATATCCTGAGTATATTGCTTTAGACCCAGCATATCCTGCTGGGTATACTGGCTTGTCCCT
>NW_011889086.1:1491986-1494391 GCF_000151845.1 Pteropus vampyrus | reverse complement strand
TTAGTAATATTTAAAAATTAGGAGATTTCTTATAAAAACTTAGCTTATTTTAAAGGATCAGAGTTATGGCCCCTCTGGGTCCTATTCCCACATGGAAATGACGGAAAAGGAGCTGATGAGTAGATGCTGCCTTTGAAAGGAGCATAGGCCCTCTGGTGGGGCACAGTCTCTAACACTCCCTAATGTCGACTGGACTACATTAATCATCACACTCACACTGTTGTTTATATATGGTAAAGAAAAACACGTGCCCCCAAACCTCTCCAGGGAATGAAACACACAGTCTGAAAGACCTCTGATTTCGTACATCAAGATCACTCAGTTAAGTGAGACCCTCCTGCCCCACTCTAAGAAAACCGAAAGGGCTCCTTTCCCCTCAGTCGCCTCTGTCCAGCAGTTTGCCATGCAATTCCTGTTCTCTGTGCATCACTTTACCATTCTACAAAGGGAGGCTCTCATTCCCTCTACCTGACAGGAACACTGTAGAAGTCATTTGATAACATCTGTAAAAAGGCGGTGAGCTTCCCAGATGCAAGTACATGCAACAGAGTGTGCATGTTAACACACTGAGTGTTATTAAAGTTGCTTATCTACCTCCAGGTGACACTCTCATATAAGTGGCAAGCAACCCATGGTCAGATAACGCTAAGCAGTATTTCAAGCCCAGACTCTACTGCAGACCTATAAACTGACTAAATTCCATAGAGAAAATCCTGGAGTTGTGGGGAAAGAGTAGACAAAGAGGAACTCTATTATAACCACTGTTGCTTAAGACAAAGAATAAACAAATAGAAAGAATCCAGAAAACAATGTTGCTATCATTCATTGTGGGCTTTTTATATGCTACACACCTTATGTGTACAATCTCATTTAATTCCTTAAAAAAAAAAAAAAAAAACCTCCATAAACTATTATTTTTTTCAGTTTACAAATGAAGAGCCTGAACCTCAGAGAGGTTAAGTAAAGTTTCCAAGGACACAGTTACTGAGCAAGTGAAAAGGGCAGGGTTCAATTTTAGGGCCTGAATTTTTAATTGCAATGCAACTTTGCTTCTCTGTACTTAAAAGAGAAGTTACATTTATTAAGTAAATTCTATGTATCAGGCTAGCTGTTTTTGTTGTTGTTGTTGTTGTTGTTGTTGTTATTGTTGTTGTTGTTTTAGCTCTATTGAGGTATAATTTAGATACCATAAAATTCACTGGTTTTAAGTGCATGCCAAGATTTTTAGTAAATTTCCAAAATTCCACAATCTAGTTTTAGGAGATTCCCATGGCCCCGAAAAGGTGCCTTGTGTCTATTTGTAGTTAGTCCCTGTTATCATTCCCTCTCTCCAGGCAACCACTAATCTACTTTCTTCTTCTATAGATTTGCTTTTCTGGATATTACTTATAAATACAGAATTATATAATATGTGATCTTTTGCATCTGGCTTGCTTTACTTAGCATAATATTTTTGAGGTTCATTCATGTTTCAGCAGTTATCAGTATTTTATGACTTTTTATTCCACTGTATGGATATACTACATTTTGTATATCCTTTTACCAGTACATGAACATTTGAATTATTTTTATTTTCTTTAAATAAATAAATAAATAAATACCACACATGTTTTCATATGATTAGATACTTATGAGTAGAATTTCTGGGTTGTATGGTAAATTACTATTTAACTTTTTTAAGAAATTGCCAAATTGTTTTCTAAGGTGGCTGTACTATTTTACATCTTCATTGGCAGTGTATAAAGCAATGTATATTCTAGTTTCTCCACATCCTCACCAACACTTGTTATTATTTGACTTTTTAATTGTAGCCATTCTTTTTGGTGTGGGATAGTATCAATTGTGGTTTTAATTTGCATTTCCCTAGGACTAATGATATTGAGAATCTTTTCATGAACCTATTAACCATTTATATATTTTCTTTAGTGAAATATCTATTCAAAACTTTTGCCTATTTTTAAATTAAGTTGTTTGTCTTGTGCTAACCTTTCTCACTACCTCACTGGGAAGTGTTAATATTATCCTCACTTTTTTGCAAATAGAGAAACTGAGTCAGATAGAGGTTAAGTAACTTGCCCAAGGTCATCCATCCAGCTAATAATGGTAGTGGTTCTTCAGGCCCCAAAGCCTCAGGTTCTTCTCCCTATAAAGTTACAACCTGAGGGTCAGTAGCTGATTATATCTCACAGATATGTCTGTATGTTCCATGCCATGAAAGAAAAAAAAAAAAACCCTAAAACTAAAAAACTGGAAGTCTGAAAAACATAGAAATCCACAAAAGGGGCTAATGTCCAAAACATATAAAGAGTTCATACAATTCAATAACAACAAAAAAACAAACAAGTCAATTAAAAAATGGGCAGAAGACCTGAACAGAAATGTTTCCAAAGAAAATATATAGATGG
>NW_011889086.1:1482921-1491936 GCF_000151845.1 Pteropus vampyrus | reverse complement strand
CCACACATGTTTTCATATGATTAGATACTTATGAGTAGAATTTCTGGGTTGTATGGTAAATTACTATTTAACTTTTTTAAGAAATTGCCAAATTGTTTTCTAAGGTGGCTGTACTATTTTACATCTTCATTGGCAGTGTATAAAGCAATGTATATTCTAGTTTCTCCACATCCTCACCAACACTTGTTATTATTTGACTTTTTAATTGTAGCCATTCTTTTTGGTGTGGGATAGTATCAATTGTGGTTTTAATTTGCATTTCCCTAGGACTAATGATATTGAGAATCTTTTCATGAACCTATTAACCATTTATATATTTTCTTTAGTGAAATATCTATTCAAAACTTTTGCCTATTTTTAAATTAAGTTGTTTGTCTTGTGCTAACCTTTCTCACTACCTCACTGGGAAGTGTTAATATTATCCTCACTTTTTTGCAAATAGAGAAACTGAGTCAGATAGAGGTTAAGTAACTTGCCCAAGGTCATCCATCCAGCTAATAATGGTAGTGGTTCTTCAGGCCCCAAAGCCTCAGGTTCTTCTCCCTATAAAGTTACAACCTGAGGGTCAGTAGCTGATTATATCTCACAGATATGTCTGTATGTTCCATGCCATGAAAGAAAAAAAAAAAAACCCTAAAACTAAAAAACTGGAAGTCTGAAAAACATAGAAATCCACAAAAGGGGCTAATGTCCAAAACATATAAAGAGTTCATACAATTCAATAACAACAAAAAAACAAACAAGTCAATTAAAAAATGGGCAGAAGACCTGAACAGAAATGTTTCCAAAGAAAATATATAGATGGTAATTAACATATGAAAAGATGTTCAACATTATTAGTTACTAGGGAAATGCAAATCAAAACCACAATGAGATATCACCTTACATGTGTTAGAATGGCTATTATCCAAACACACACACACACACACACAGAGTAAATAACAAGTGTTGGAAAGGATATGGAGAAAAGGGAACCCTCATACACTGTTGGTGGGAATGTAAATTAGTGCAGCCACTATGGAAAACAGTATAAAGTTTCCTCAAAAAGTTAAGAATAGAACTACTATATATGATCCAGCAATTCTTCTGGGTATTTACCTGAAAAATATAAAAACTTATTTGTAAAGATATATGTATCCTATGTTCGCTTTTCTTTATTCTTTTTTCTTTCTATTCTTTGAATTGGATAAATACTATTTATCTAGCTTAAAGTTTACTAATTCTTTCTTCTGACATCTGGAGTCTGTTCTAAAGCCCCTCTAATAAATTTTCCAATTCAATTATTAAAGTTTTCAATTCTAGAATTTGTTTGGTTCTCTTTTTAATTATTTCTACCTCTTTATTGATATTCTCTACTTAAAAAATCGTTGTCAGGGAGAATGGGGTGAAGGGTTAAAAAAAGTACAAATTAGTAGTTGATAGATGGTCACAGGGGTGGGGAGCACGGCATAGGGAATGCAGTTAGCATTAATGGAATGGCTAGGTGGAGAGCCAGAGGAGAGAAAGCGCAATTAGGGGAATCGTTTTATAAACTATATGAATGTCTAACCAATGTACTGCACACTTGAAACTTATAAAACGAAATTTTTAAAAAAGTCATTGTCAGCAGTTTCCTTATTTATTTATTTATTTTTAATTTATTTCTTTTTTTATGGTGACATTACTTAATGAAATCCAGTAAGTTTCAGCTGTATCCCTTATTTTTTTTACACATGGTTTCTTTTAGCATTAACATAGTTATAATAGCTACTATGAAGTCATTTGTTGCTAAGTCCAAATCTGGGTTCCTCAGAGATAGTGTCTATTGACTATTTTTTCCTGCATATGGGTCACACTTTCCTGTTTCTTTGCATGTCATATTTTTTGTTGACAAAAATGACATTTTAGATAATGTATGTAGGAATTTTATATCCTCATCCCCGCCCCCAGAAGTTGTTTTGTTGTCAGCATTTTGTTATGTTGTTTGGTAACTTTATTAGACTAATTCTATAGAACTTATCTTCCCCAAATTTTACAGCTAATGATTCTACACAGTTTTTCCTTTAATTCCTGTTTTTATTTTTAATTCTGTCTTCTTAGGGTTTGGCCTAGCTTGGTGGTCTGAAGTAGTACTTAAACACCTCTATTTATTAAGATTTCTGCCCTTTGCTGATGGACCTATACGTGAGTTGTAGAACACCAAATTCAAGCAGATTTTAAATCTGCCCAGTTTACTATGCAATGGGCCTTTTTGCATTTCCTCTGTGATTTCACCAGGCTTCCTATTCAGCCATGAATGGATAGTTAGCTAGGGCTCTCTCTGGACCTCCTGAGTATACATGCACCCTTGTACATAGGTGTAGCCTTTCAGATCAATACGAATATGTGGCAGCTTAAGGACCAGCAATGCTATCTTGTTCTCTGGATCTCTCTGTTAAATATTTGATTAATCTGTTGATCTGTGGCTTACCCCAACCAGTAATGCAAGTTGGCTTTCCAAATTTTTGCCACTGAGATTATTATTTTTATTAGAAATAAAGATTTATAAACTGCTTGAACTTTGAATGTATTCACCAACGCACGCGTGCACGTGCGCACTTACACACACACACACACACACACACACACACACACACACACACACACACATCCCAATCTACCCAGACTCCTCTAAAAGCAGAGCTACTAGCTTTCAGTTTGCTCTGCCACTATAGAACTACCCCACATGCTTCATCAAGCTAGTCTGTGGTCTTCTTATAGAGGCAGAGAAGACCTGTCTTAGTTCAGCACTGCCTGGGGTGATAGAGGGAAAATCTTTCTTATTCTTTAATTTGCTATTAAGAAACCTACTTGCCTATAGATACAAACCACATTAACCAACATCAGGTTTTTTAGAAATACGGAATTCTTTAAAAAAGTAACATGATCTTTTTCTACATAACTCTTCTCAGAATTGATTAGATTAGATGTTATATAGAAAAGCATTCCTTATAATTGGGACCAGCTCACCTGAACCCTGAATCCTGTATCAAAGCTCTTTCAACTCAAACATTCTGTCTCCTATTCAAGTCTTTTGTTTTGAATGATAACATCAAACAAAATGGAAAAGCAAAGGGTTTTTGGTCTCCTGAGTCTACCATCCAAATACATGGAACAGCTACTTGATATGAAATGCTTGAAACACAGTAACATCAGCTAAAAACAATGTTGTTCTTTAATCCAATTTGATGCTCATTCCAATTGGCTGGAGCATGAATTTTAAGAAGTCACTCGTTCACAGCAGGTGCTAAGGTGAGCTCATGTTCTGGAGAAGGCCATATTTTCTCTGGCTAGCAGATGTTTTGCTAGCTGACATTAGGAAGAAGTCAAAGTTGTCCTTCGTTATTATGTATAATGGATCTCAAAAAATAAATGAAAAGGCTTTTTATTCTAATTCAGAATGCATTTTGTCTCTCTAAAGTCTACATTGGTTGAGTTCTTAAAAGCTCAGGCCTGGGGACACATAGAAGAGAATGATATGACTGAGTCTGTGTTTATGGGAACAGTTAAAGAGACTTGTTATTTTTAGCATGAAGAAAAGCAGACGGCACCCAAATCAGCCTGTTACACTAAGGAATGGGCAAGGCTCCTGTTGCCTTCATGGCTGGATAAACGTTCTTATCCAATATTCTGAGAAAAAAAGTCAGTTATCTCTTCTATTCTCTGGTTTATAATGTAGGAGAAACCACTGCTGGCTTGACGAGAATTTCTGTCTAATCACCCTATTCCAATCTTGGTCCAACTCATATCAGTCTCAAAGCTGATCTACAAGTCTGAAAAATGAGAGGAAACCAAGAGAAGGATGGATAAAGTGCCATGGTCTTATAGTCTCATAATCTGCAGGATATCTGTAGTTTTCAGTCGTGTGCTGAGGAAACATACATAAATGGCACCCCAAGAAGTACTCTCCTAACATATCTCTAAGGCCTGCAGCAAACACATGCTGGGAAAGCATCCTGCTGCCATGCCATGTGGCAGTCACCCAGATTGAATCTTTCAAGCCTGAAGCCCTACTGACAATTCAGGAGGCTAGAATGCTTTTCTAATTGGATAACTGGCCTGGCTATAAGGTCTTGTTTCATGCTGATTCCTGAGGCCTACCACAGCTTTTTTGAAGAATTTGAATCTTTAATGTATGATTTCCCTGTGCCAATACTTCTGGCAAAGTGGCTTCATGCCAGAACTTCAGCAATCTCCTGGAAGCTCAGACCACATCAGCTGTACCCCTTGACTTCCCAGCCAGCAGTATCGACTGCAGCTAGATCGGGCCATCCTCCAATAAACAGGGGAAGCCGCTGTGTTATGGAAAGAACAGAGCTCTTGATATCTGAAGGGTTGTGTTTGAGGGTGCTACCCATTAAAACCTACACGAGTGGGCAAGACAGTTTCTCTGAACCTCAGGTTGCTCATCTGTGAAGTGTAGATAGAATCACTGACTCCAGTGTTTGTGGGCCGAGACTGTGGTTTACCTCAATCAGCACCGATTTAACCCCTTGGAGCTTGCATTCTGTTCTACAAGCAAAACTACATTTCCTGGACTCCTTTCCAACAAGGGTACAAGTCATTTCCTCCATTTATACACAGCCACGCAAGATGACTATACAGAGAGCAGTGGCCACACAGAGAGAACAAATCTTCTGACAATCAAAGTGGCAGAGACCTCTAGTTCTTCTGGAGAAGCCAAGGTAGAGTTTCTGGCTTCAGGCCTGAATGCCACAGAGCAGAGGTCCCCAACCAAGGCCTGTTAGTAACTGGGCCGCACAGCAGCAGGTGAGCGGCGGGCAAGCGAGCCAAGCCTCATCTATATTTGCAGCTGCTCCCCAGCACTAGCATCACGGCCTCAGCTCCGCCTCAGATCATCAGGCATTAGATTCTCATAGGAGCACTTGTCCCTGGTGCTAACAAGGTTGGGGACCACAGCTAAAGGTCAAATGGCAGGCAAAAGATTTTCCACCAGAATGGGACCACTGAGTGACTAGAAGGTTTTCCTGGCCATAGTGCTTTGACATCCAAGCCTGGTTCTCTGCCTCTTTTTGAGATATTATGAGGGCATAATACTCTTTAATCAATCCTTTTTTGCTTAAGTCAATTGGAGTGAATTCTATAATCTGCAACCAAGAAGCCTAGAGATAGCAGTTATTATTATTAGAGGAGCACATAGAAATTAAAATATCTTACGAACTCCAAGAGTTAGACAATGGTAGAAACTTATTTCATAACTTTTGTTTTCTTTTTAAAGGTGAATATGTTACAGATAATCTAGAGAAGGGAGTTGTGATTTCATCCTCGAAACAATTCCGTGGGAGGGCATTTGTGTCGGTTCTCTATTTCTGCAAGAATTCTAAATAACAAGCCGCTCTAAAACTAAGTAAATTACAGTGGTCCCCCCTTAAGCGCCATTCCGCTTTCTGTAGTTTCGGTTACCCAATGTCAACCACAGTCCGAAAATATTAAATGGAAAATTCCAGAAATAAACAATTCATAAGTTTTAAATTGCATGCTGTTCTGAGCAGCATGATGAAATCCCATGCTGTCCTGTCCAGGATGTGAATCATCCCTTTGTCCAGTATATCCACACTGTATACACTACCTGCCCATTAGTCACTTAGTGGTTGTCTCGGTTATCATGTCAACTATTGTGGTATATTGGTGCTTGTGTTCAAGTAACCCTTAGTTTGCTTAATAATGGCACCAAAGCACAAGAGTAGTGATGCTGGCAGTTGGGGTATGCCAAAGAGAAGCTGTAAAGTACTTCCTTTAAGTGAGAAGGTATGCATGTATAGGAAGAAAATAGTTTACATAGGGTTCAGTCCTATCCACGGTTTCAGACATCTATCAGGGGTCTTGGAATACATCCCCTGTGGATAAGGGGCACTATTATATTTAGTTCAAAAGTCATCTAGATGGTGGTTCTGGCTTAGCTTGGATTTCCTATGTTTGGGGTTAACTGGTTGCTGAATAATCTAGGCTGGCGTTGGCTGGGGCAATTTAGCTAACTTTCCTCACCTCCATGTCTCTCTCATCTTCTTACAGGTTAGCCCAAGCATGTTTTCATGCCCACGAAAGAAGAGCAAGGGCACACGTGGAAGCACACTAGCCTTACTTAAGCCTCTGCTTGCATCACATTTACAAACACCCATGTCATATAGGTCAGAGTGAAAGAGCACTACAGGGTTACAAGGCAAAAAGGTATGGATACAGAAAGGAAGGGAGAAGGGGTGGGGCCATTATTGCAATGCTGCCATAGCATATGTACCTGAGTTTTATAGATTATTAAAGAGGCTCAAAGAGATTAAGTAAATTATCTTGCCTCCCAAACATAGTAAATTGTAGTAATAAAAGATTAACCCATTTGAATCTGACTCTAAAGCACCCAGAAACATTCTGCTACACACATATATGGGTGGATCTATTTATAAATATATTTTTATATATTTACATATTTATAAAAGTATATACTAGCATATATATGCATACATACACACATTTCTATATGTAAATACAATCATTTCTCTATATCCACAGATTCTGCATCTGTGATTTCAACCAATTATGAACTGAAAATACATATTTTTGATCACAGTTGGTTGAACCCGCAGACGCAGAACCTGTCGATACATAGGGCTGACTAAGGGAATTGAGCATCCTTGGATTTTGGTATTTGTGGGGTTCTGGAACCAAGCACCCTTGGGTACCAAGGGATGACGGTATACATATACATACACACATACATGTATGTGTGTGTGTGTGTGTGTGTGTGTGTGTGTGTGTTTTAGACATATACAGATCAAGGGCTTATAAGCCAAATGCAGCTAGAAGCTCTCTTTTTTTTTTTACAAACAGTGAGATAAAGGTTTTATATTTTTTAAAGTTTGTAATGTAAAACAAAACAAAATCCAAAGACTATACAACAGAAACCATATGTAGTTGGCCTGAAAAGCCTAAAATATTTACTGTATGGCCTTGTACAGAAAAAGTTTGCTAGAGAATGGACTCAAGGTGTGACTTGTTGATCCGGAGGCTCCACTTTGGACCAAAGTGTAGAACTTACAAGAAACTCTCCATTAATGACAGTTCTCCCCAAACAGAAGGAGCTGAATCTTCAAGTACTGAATTTTCAACACTGTAACATTCAATTGGAAAGTGAACGTTCATCAGAAATAGCACATTTCTACTTTGAATGGGAGTAAAACCAGTCAACCCAAAGTCCTGTCTAATGCTAAGATCTCATGATTCCAAATCATGGAGCTAAGATTTGGTGCATAAAGGGTGATTAGTAGAAGATTCAACTGCCCCGAAATAAAACAGCCTCTCTAGTGGAAATGCCCCAGTCCAAAAATAAACAATTAAGCCAATACATCTTAATAACTTGGAATTTATTCAATTATATCATTAACATGTTAAAAATTGAAGGTGGTGGTCATGTATCTCTGTCACTATCAAAGACTAGGAAAGCCGTTAACTCACTTATTTTGTTTTTCCCTGTATAACGTGTATGACCAAAGCTGAAGGGAGCTGAGCCCTCGATAAGTGGAAATTTGCTTGTGTACCTGAATTCCATGAGTCTCGAATGTTCCACAAGGGAACCAAGCACAGCAAAAGTATTTATGCACTAGGACCACTAATCAGGGTTTAATTAGCCTTATAATTAGAATGGTAAACAGAAGTAGAATTCCCAAATTGCTCATTGTTTTATCACGTGTCTGGGAGCACTATTTTATTTGCCTTTGCTTCTCCCAGCATTTCAGCACAAGTTAATCGTTAAAATTTGTTAAACATTGAATGAATTCCTTGCTCTCTACAAACTTCAGTTTTACCCTTTTTGCTTAATTACAATGTCCACATATACTAACCATAAGCACGTTCAGCACTATGAGTGTTACCGAAACAGAGAAAAAGGATGTTTTAATTCCCAGTCATACTACAGTTGTTCCAGTGCAAAAGAGCTGTGCAGAACTGTATGGATTATTATCATTTAAGTAGTTTTTCCATGAGTTTATTTAGTTTTATCTTCAAAAAAGTGGGTTTAAATGTCATTCTCTCCACTTTACAAATGAAAAACTGACAAGCTGAAGAGTTAAGTGGTTTGCCCTAGGTCAGGAAATCTAGGACAAGGCTGCTCAAAGTATAATCCCCAGACTACCCGATCAGTATCATTTAGAGTTTGTACCAGATACCCTGTTTGCCCCACTACAGATCAATTGGCTTTGCCTCTCTCCGGAGCCTCTAGTCACCTGTTCCACCCCAGCCATTCCTGTAACAACCAGTTGTCCCAGGGCCCTACTGAGTAGACTTGCCGCGAGTGTAACCTGACAACACCTTGGTTATGCCAGTGACCTATGCCCTCATTTTTCATCCTTACTGCCCTGGCTGAGGCATAAGACATCACAAAATCCACCTGGTACCCAAGCATTTTCAATCATGAAGTGCAAAGGAGTTCATGCTCATTGGGAGCAAGCTTTTAACCTATGATAACAGGAGATAGTGAATCAATTCTTCCTTCTTCCTACCCCTGGCCTGACCATCCTGAAACACAGTGGTTGCATAGGCTATTGGAAGATAGTGTTGTGAGAAATTGGTTTCACTTGATATGGAATGGTAACCAGCTCGATAATACTTGCCCTGGTACTCGTTCCTTCCCTTCCTCACTCCTTTTTGCCCTTCTGGTACTTCTCTGGGGTTCTGGTTCCCAATAAAGTTGTAGGATATAAACTTTTGCCTCAGACTTTGCTTTCTGGGTCCCGGGCCAGCTATTATTGAATTGGAAAACTGGGAGTGGGGCATTTTTATAAGCTCCCCGGATGATTTTCAAGCAGCCTATAATCTGAAAACTACTGAATCTAGAATGTGAACCCAGTGCAAAGGACTCTAACCTCAGTGATCTTTCCATTCTAATACATGCTGGACAAAATTAAAATGATCCTATTTTTTTCTTATGCTGGGTCAAGGAGGGAGAGAAACCCCTGACTGACTGCACCACATCCACTCCATTCTTCA
>NW_011889086.1:1471568-1482871 GCF_000151845.1 Pteropus vampyrus | reverse complement strand
GTCATGTATCTCTGTCACTATCAAAGACTAGGAAAGCCGTTAACTCACTTATTTTGTTTTTCCCTGTATAACGTGTATGACCAAAGCTGAAGGGAGCTGAGCCCTCGATAAGTGGAAATTTGCTTGTGTACCTGAATTCCATGAGTCTCGAATGTTCCACAAGGGAACCAAGCACAGCAAAAGTATTTATGCACTAGGACCACTAATCAGGGTTTAATTAGCCTTATAATTAGAATGGTAAACAGAAGTAGAATTCCCAAATTGCTCATTGTTTTATCACGTGTCTGTGGAGCACTATTTTATTTGCCTTTGCTTCTCCCAGCATTTCAGCACAAGTTAATTGTTAAAATTTGTTAAACATTGAATGAATTCCTTGCTCTCTACAAACTTCAGTTTTATCCTTTTTGCTTAATTACAATGTCCACATATACTAACCATAAGCACGTTCAGCACTATGAGTGTTACCGAAACAGAGAAAAAGGATGTTTTAATTCCCAGTCATACTACAGTTGTTCCAGTGCAAAAGAGCTGTGCAGAACTGTATGGATTATTATCATTTAAGTAGTTTTTCCATGAGTTTATTTAGTTTTATCTTCAAAAAAGTGGGTTTAAATGTCATTCTCTCCACTTTACAAATGAAAAACTGACAAGCTGAAGAGTTAAGTGGTTTGCCCTAGGTCAGGAAATCTAGGACAAGGCTGCTCAAAGTATAATCCCCAGACTACCCGATCAGTATCATTTAGAGTTTGTACCAGATACCCTGTTTGCCCCACTACAGATCAATTGGCTTTGCCTCTCTCCGGAGCCTCTAGTCACCTGTTCCACCCCAGCCATTCCTGTAACAACCAGTTGTCCCAGGGCCCTACTGAGTAGACTTGCCGCGAGTGTAACCTGACAACACCTTGGTTATGCCAGTGACCTATGCCCTCATTTTTCATCCTTACTGCCCTGGCTGAGGCATAAGACATCACAAAATCCACCTGGTACCCAAGCATTTTCAATCATGAAGTGCAAAGGAGTTCATGCTCATTGGGAGCAAGCTTTTAACCTATGATAACAGGAGATAGTGAATCAATTCTTCCTTCTTCCTACCCCTGGCCTGACCATCCTGAAACACAGTGGTTGCATAGGCTATTGGAAGATAGTGTTGTGAGAAATTGGTTTCACTTGATATGGAATGGTAACCAGCTCGATAATACTTGCCCTGGTACTCGTTCCTTCCCTTCCTCACTCCTTTTTGCCCTTCTGGTACTTCTCTGGGGTTCTGGTTCCCAATAAAGTTGTAGGATATAAACTTTTGCCTCAGACTTTGCTTTCTGGGTCCCAGGCCAGCTATTATTGAATTGGAAAACTGGGAGTGGGGCATTTTTATAAGCTCCCCAGATGATTTTCAAGCAGCCTATAATCTGAAAACTACTGAATCTAGAATGTGAACCCAGTGCAAAGGACTCTAACCTCAGTGATCTTTCCATTCTAATACATGCTGGACAAAATTAAAATGATCCTATTTTTTTCTTATGCTGGGTCAAGGAGGGAGAGAAACCCCTGACTGACTGCACCACATCCACTCCATTCTTCAAGGAGCTGCTGAGTGGTTCCTGACATGCCTGTTCCCATGTAGTACACCAACTACCTGTGCATCTGGGCACCTGGATCCAGCTTGTCACATCTGCACTGATTTATGATGTCTGCTAGACTCCACTGTCCTATTTCCCAGCTCGGTCAGACACACTTCCTAGTATGTAGTCCACAATCACCTCTCTCTCCTCCCCGTCCCTCCTTCCCTTCCTTCCTCTCTCTCTCTTTCTCCCATTCTCTCACTCTATCTTTTCTTTTTCCTTTTCTTTTCCTTTCTTTCACAAACGACTTCAACTATAAAGACCCTGAGTACCATCCATTGCCTCCTTGTTGGAAAGTATCAAGTTAAAAATTAAGTAAAGTATAGCACTCCCTGTCCCCAAAATCATCAGGGGACAGAGGTCTCTAATGCTTTATTATAGCTGTTTTCACCCTCAGTGTCACATCTTTGAAGCTGGATTAAAAGGAGAACTGCAGGCAAACATCTTTGGAAATGCTATAAATAGCAAATCTGCAAGATCGGAGAACAAAAGGAAAACACAGCCAGTGTAATTAGTTCAGTTACTGAACAAGTTGACTATTCTGAGGCTGAGGACTATGTTCCAGCTGATGAGACTGTGGGAAATTGACTTCCTGTGCAGGCTGAGAGAAGGATACACGTGTGATACCCAAGCCTCATTGGGCTCTCACCGTCCTCATCCCAGAAAAAGTGTGGGGAGACAAGAGTCCAAGGACTGAGTATATACGAAACATGAAAGGGAAATCAAGGAGCCCGATGCCAGAAAGCAAACAGAAATAAATACAGAACAGAGGAAGGAAGTGCCAGAACCAGCTCATCACAGGAAGTGACTGAGAGATGCTCTGGCCTGTGTTCCCTAAATAATGATAATAATGTTAGCTAATATTTAACTGAGTACTTACTATAATTATAAGCATATTCAGTCCTCTCAAGAATTCCCTGAAGGTAAGTATGGTTATAAATCCATTTTAAAGGAGGGAAACCAAGATATAGAAAGATTAGGTACTTTGCTCAAAGTTACACCTATAATTGCAAACTTTTTAAAGCAAGGTAACTTTTTTTCCCCCTTTTTTTCACTCAGAATCCCAATAATGAAAACACAGTGATGAAAGAAAGGAGCCTGGACCACAGAATTCCAACATGCCATAGAAGCCAACTGGAAAACCATTCCTTGAGCACAAGCTGAGAACCAGAGAAGGGAATAGCACCGTCCAAGGTCAGCTGACAGTGAAGCTGGGGAGCACAGGTCTTCTGGAGCCCATCACACTGCTCCTTCCAGCACTGTACTTCACAGCTGCGGGGACTCCTCATGAAAAGTTCTCCTCCCCTTTGAACTGCTGATGGACTGAGAACTTGGCTCTGTGCATGCAGCACCTACTATACCTCCCGCCTCAATATTTATGAAGTCCTTGAGAGTAGAAGCTATGCCTGTTTCATCTGTGTAGTTCTTCAGGGACTACGAACAGAGACTGGCATGCAGCCAGAACTCAGTAAAGTTTATTAAATGAACGGATGCTTTGATGGACAGAGAAAGAAAAGAAGATGGGAACACCTTTCAGCCTGATATAAAAAAGTAATACTGTGGAGGGTAAAAAAGCATTTCCATGCTTCAGGTCACCTTTACTTTTTAATACCAGAATGGGTTATTATTCCCATTTCAGAGATGAAGGACCTTAGGCCCCTAAAGGAAAGTTTCTTTTCCAAGAACACACAGCTAGGAAAGCAGAGGAGCTAAGATTGCACTTAGTTCTTCCAATTCTTAAAAAATAAATAGCTAAAGATAAATGAGGCATTTAGGATAGTCAAAGTCATAGGAAAAAAAAGAAGAATGGTAGTTGCCAGGGGCTGGAGTTGTTTAATGGGTAGAGTTTATTTTGCCAAATGAAAACAGCTCTGTGGGTGGACGGTGGTGACACTGAAGTTAATGCCATTGAACCATACACTTAAAAAGCGGTTACAATGCTAAATTTTGTGTTATTTGTATTTTATCACAATTAACTTTTTATAAAAATCAGTAGCTAACGTTTATTATGCATTTGCTATGTGCTAGCACCATTTTCAACATTGCATCTCCTTTAATCCTTGCAAGAACCTTATGAAGTAAATACTATTATCTCTATTTACAAATGAGAAAACTGAGTTACAAAGAGGTAAAGTATTTCAGCTAAAGTCTCATGGCTAGTAATCTAAGAACCAAACCCAAGGAGTCAGCTTCCAGTCATTACAATAAATGAACGAAGTCTGATAAGAAATTTGCTGCTGGAGCAGTAGTTGGAGATTAGTCTTATGTACAAATCTCTATCTAAATCTGTATCTATTGTAAATACTTCACCATCTTCATTAAATTGAGGCATCTTAATAATATGTTTTTATTTTAATTCACTTCTCAGACTGAAAGAGAGCAATCTACTTAAGGGAGATACAGACACTAAAAGAGCAATGGCTTTGTATTCAGATAGGGCCCTATTTAAAGTCCTGGCTTCGGCACTGTTAGCCCACACATTATTTGACATTTCATGTGACTTCTCTGAACTTATAGAGATAATAATGCCACTGTGAACACAGTTAATGGGAACATTAAATGAGATCATCTATGTAAAAGCAACAGCTCCCATGACTGGCTCAACAAATATTAGTCCCCATTCTCTTAAAAAAATATTGAGGAATAAAAATATCTTGTCCTCAATTCTTAACACTTATCTAGTACACTCTTTAGCCTCTGGGTATGAAGATGTTCTAATAGTTCTGGGAAGATTAATATTTTCTACTACTTTTCAAGATCTACATAGTAAGAGTCCTCGATAAGTCATCATATAAAAGAAAACCTCTTACTTCTAAACTAAATCCACTCTAATGCTGATGGCTAACTGACCTGTCCTGTACTGAAAGTCTGTTTGTAGATTCTGAGTATCTTCTTCCTGTGTGTAGTGAAGTTAATATTCAAAATCAAATACAGAAAATGACTCTTTTACTCTTAAGAATATGCAATCATTCTCCAAACAGTATGATGCTCTTTACAGAGCGTAATGGACAAAGGGAAAGAACAAAGGGATGAGTGGTTACTTTCACCTGGGGTCAGGGAGCATTGTAAAAGGCTTCATAGAGGAACTTAGCTGAATTGTGAAAGCAGTAGATAGCTATTCAATCTGCAGATGGGAAAGAGAGACTGTACTTTTTTATAAATCTTCTTGCTTAAGAAGTGGGTTCTTCAGTGGCAGTAAGTAAACGGAATGTGTTTCCATGCAGCAACTCTAGCACTTCACCCAAGAAACCAAGCCCCACTGATATAGTTACCTGCTGACACATGTAACCAATTAACTAGTAATTAGCCCAACTCAAAGACAGGAAGCAGCATGTGCAAATGCAGGAAGTGAAAAAGCAGCCTGTGTGTTCTGAAACCACAGAAAATTGAGAGGAGTTGGAGCACCAGGAGTAAGGGAGGGTCCGCTCAGAAAACAGGCTGGAGAAGAAGGGAAATATCAAGAAGCCTTCTGTATGCCCTCCTATATAATGTGGGCTTTCTCTTATAAGCACAGGGCAAGTATTAAAATAGCTGGGGAACAAGAAGACAACTTCACTTTAGATGCCTCTGGTGACAGTGTGGCCACCCTGTAGACTGAGACCAGTTAGTTTGAATTTTACTGCAATATTTCAAGTGTAGGGAAGAAGTTTCCTTTTCTCCTGGGCACACAGCTAGATGACGCTTCCCTTTCTCCTTTTACAAGAAGCTCGTATGACTCACTCCTAATGAAACGAGGATGAGAATGATGCGCTTACTTGTGGGTCTGGCTGGGGAAAATCTCCCCTGAGATTCTCACACTCTCTCTTCCCCATCTTCTAGCTACCTGCAGAGGAGAACAAGGCCCTAGATGATGGTGAGTCACACAATGGAATAAGCTTGGATCCCTGAATGACTATACAGTACAGAGCCCCCCTCAACCTACAGTGACCTACAACATGAGTGGGAAGTAAGATTTTCTATTAGGCCACAATAACCCCTGACAAGATTCCTTAAAGGCAGTAAGAACTGGAATAGAGCAGAAGATGGATATAACAGATATGCAAAGGTAAAATAGGCACGCCCTAGCCATAGACTGGATCTGAGATATCCCCTTTATCTTTATGGCCTCAGAAGAAACAACGGTTCAGTAGAAGACTTACTTATCTTTTGAGGACAGAGATAGGAGCATATAAGAAAGGTATGATCAGGGTCTTAACAAAAATTCAAAACTATATTCGAGCTCTACCTCTTCCTTAATTTCTACTTAACGGCTTCTGAGACAATAATTGTGCGGCAAAATCTCACTTGAAAATTAAACCCCAGGCATAATGTTAGTTCAACATGAGTGCACTGACGTGGCTTTGTACTTGAAAGCTGTAAATGTAAATCTATTCCCATCATCGCAAGTTTGTTTGAGATTCCCAAGTACGCTAGTTCACACTGCATCATATTTTCAGTTCCAATACTACCAACCATGGAGTGACTCTTCAAAGAAGAATCTGTCAGCTTCATATCACGGTAAACAGGACGAATCGGCAATGCCAACATTTTACTGAATTCTCTATTTTTGCTGATAGAATTCATCAAGAAGTGGTGAGAACTGCATCCAGGGGAGAGAAAGCTAAAGTAAAGGCAGCTGTCCCAACACTCAAAGCAGCATTTCCTTTAAGAAACTCAAAGCCACTTTATATAGCAAACAACAACCACTAATTAATCTTAACAACGGTGTAAGGGGGGCTATGCAGGCTCCGGAGGTACTCAGGGGAACGAAGATTAAGATGTAGAGCCCGAAGACATGGGTTCAGTTCTCATTCGTGTGACATTCATCCCTTTCTTCATTCAAAAAATGGCTTTGCCAATGTCACTAGTGGAGAGTAACACAGATTCATCACATACAGGAGAGTAACACAGATTCATCGCATACAGACTATTTCATTGAGTTCATTAGCTGTGTAACTTCAGAAAAATCCCTTAACTGCCCTAGGTCTGGGGTTCTCTAAAAGGCCATTTACTATATTTGGCTGCCCAAAGTTTATGCCTTCTTTTCATAACATCGGCATATTTTCCTCTTGTAACTAACCAACCCCCTCCATGGCCACATAAAGAGTCACTGAGAAATTAAGTCTAGTTGTGTGCCGGGTACAAAGGAGACCACAGATACTGAGGAGCACCAGCAGTGACTTCTACCACATCTGGAAAGTACTCAAGAAGTGGCTGAATGAGGATCTCTCAGGGGACATGTTGCTGGGACTCAAAATGACGGCATATGAGACAGAAAAGCCCCTTAAATACTCTCAAGTCCAACCAGCTCCTTATATAATCTAGTCCAAGGTCACCCAGCTAGATACTGGCAGAGCTGTAACAAGAACCCACTGCTAACTTCCATGTCATTCTTTTGTCTACCCAGTCACCACCTCTCTAAGTTGTCCTTTCGAAATATAATAATCTAATATATTATTGCCTTTGTGCTCACTGGTTTAGCTGGCTTTATCTTCGGGATAAAATTTACTACTCTTTACATGTCGATTTCTTAATCAGGCACCTTGTTATTTTATGCCATCTGCCTCCTTTCATAAAACGTGGGTTTGAAGGTGAGGAGACCAAAATAAAGGTTACTGTGCTTATACTTACCATCATAGTGACTATATAAATGGCACAAGTAAGGTAAAATGCTGTCTGTAGTAGTGAAAACATTTGGCATATCTGAAAGTATAGTTCTACTGACCATCTATATATATTTTTTTACACCTTCTTCCTTTAACTGGTGGGTTCTTCAGTAGCAATGAGAAAATGAACTGTGTTTTCATTCAACAATTCTAGCACTTCACCCAAGTGACTGAGCTTCACTAATACATTCACCTGCTGATACATGCAACCAAAACACAAGGTCTATTAAAATTAACTAATTATTGGCGCAACTCAAATTAACTATTAACAGAACCATAATATAGAATGTTGCCAATTTCTTTTCTGATTAGCTTGGTTTAGTCCTTACTGGATGTATGGGCTTCATCAGTACCTATGAATATTTTCTATTTTATTTTATTAATTAATTCAGTTGTCTCTTCTGAAAATTCAGGCAGCAAACTAGAAATGCCACTTGACAAGTGCCCTTTCAAAATGCTGGTTCTCTGGACATGTGCTCTTTCCAAGTTTTTGCCTGTGTTCTGAGGAACACCAAAGGTCCACAAACTGAGCTGATGAATAATTCAACAGACTCTCCAACTCAATATTGCTCACGCCATGGGGAGAAAATATTAAGAAACACTTTAAAGGACTGTGTAATTTGGAAAGTTGACCAATGTATACTTAAAAGTAGATGAAAGACCCCAAGTTTCAGGGCTTCACAGAGAGAAGTATTCAATATTGTGTGCCTACTATTAGCTCTAGACCCAGAGGAGATTTTCTGGAAAGAGACAATTACCTCTTAGAAAGCAGTGAGAAGCTCCTGGCAGAGGTCCACAGGACCCCGAGCAGACATCTGATCTGCTTTCTCAAATTTCTCTATTTTTTTTTTTTAATTATCTCTGTATTTCTTTGAAGGAGTCTAAATTTACTCTTTTTTTAACCTGGGACAAACTGTGATTTAATTATTTGTTTTTAGGGTAAGTACCCTTACCTTGCAATAGAAAGAGTGATTTCATGTACAGGTAACATACCTGATAGGTAGCAGAGAATGAGAGTGAAGAACATGCATCTGGTCCAACATGCCAAATTCTACTTCTACCATTCACTCGGACAACTTCTCAAACCCTCTGTGCCTCAGTTTACTCCACTCTGAAATAGGAGTGACAATAATCCCATCAACCTCACAGGCTTATTGTGAGGATTAAACAAGTCAATAAATGTAAAAACTTAAAACAGTGTTTAGCATATAGTAAATGCCTTATAAGTGTTAGCTTCAAAGGGGGAAAAATGTGGAAATTAGATGACAGTGTTTAAACTTCATAGCAAAGTTCTTACATAAGCCTTGTCTTCTCACTTTTATTGACGATCTTTCCATATAGCCATATGATTAGTTGTTCTCGTCTCAGAAGGAATCGAATATTTTCTCCATTGGTTACTGATAATAATTGTCACTGTCTGAGTACCTACTATGACCCTTATAATGTAGGCATTATCTGCATTTTACAGAAAATAACAGAGGTTCTGAGATGTTAAGTATTAAGGTTATTGAAGTGGATTAAAGATGGCACAACTTCTTTGACACCCTCCCATTGAGAGATGGGACTGATTTCCCCTCCTCTTGAAGCTGAGATGGTCTGTGACTGCTTTGGCCAACACAGCACAGCAGAAATGATGTCATGCTAGTTACAGTCAGAGCTTCTCCCCACCTGAGAAATAAAGATCCTAATAATGCCTGCCATACCTGCTTCACAAACTTGTGAAGATCGGATGAGTTCATGAATGTAAATGTGTCTTATAAAACAGAAAGCACTATACAAGCATAGCATTAAGAATTACTATCCTTTTTACAAGCTAATTATACTCTATATTATTACAAAACAATAAACATCACCTGCACTATAGAGTTGCTTTGTCAATATGTGTAATTTTGACTCTGGGGATCCTAAAGAACAACATACAACACCTACACCTCCAAATTGTTCTCCACAGGTAGGTTATGTCTCTGCAACAGCAAAACATATGTTTAGTTTAACTCAGCCATTTTCATTTAAAGTCATTTAAACCAATTGCTTAGTGGCATGTGGGCCGAAAGAAAAGAACATGGAAAGATCTACCTTGTACTATTTGTTTCTGGGAAATCAAATCAATAAATGCTGGTTGAGCGTCTGTGCTCTGAGTATTGAGCATAGTGCTTGGGTCTTGTTGATTTAGGAAAGGGAAATCAAGTCAAGAAGGTTTTGCCCGCAAAGGGTTTAAAATCGTGGTGGGGGAGTATGAAAACTGGGTAGCGCTGGTAGAGGGAACCCTCGGTGGGTCCTTGTGTAAAACAAAGTTTCTTCTGTTGAGTGAAAACCTGTTCCTTAAATTTTCCATTCTATGATTATAAATTGTTAAATAATGATTTGTTTTTAATTAAAACACAATTGTGATAAAACATTTTTCCTGATTTTGATCCACCATTATGAATATCTGGACTTTCAATTACTAAGTCATCTCAGGATGGTCTGTACCAAGCAAGTATCCTCATACTGCTCCTTTAAGACTTGGCTCAGGGTTAACCTCATCCAGGAAGGCTTCCTTTATTTCTCTTCCCTTATACACCCAACTCTCTCCACACACATAAACATTCAGATACATCCAGACCCTTCTCTATTCCAGCATAAAATTCTCTACTTCTCTCTGTCACAGAGGTTCTCAAACTCTAGGGAGCATCAGAATCTCTGAAGGCCTGTTAAATTAAAGCATAGATTGCTGGCCCCACAGCCAGTTCATGATTCAGTGGGTCTGAATGAGGGGGTCCTAGAAATACACATGTGCAAGTTTTCAGTAGATGCTGATGATGCAGGTCCAAGGACCTCACTGAGACTGCTGCTGTGTCATATCTCATTGATCACACAGCACTGTAATGATCTTTTCATGTCTGTCTCAGTCTAAAAAGATGTATTAAGTGTCTATTATGTCTCCAAATAGACTATGTTGAACTTTTCGACTGCAAGCATTTGTCTTCTTTAACTTTATAAGCCCAGAGCCTAACCCGACGCCTGACATATATAGTAGACTTGGTGAGTGTTAAACAAATGACTAAATGAATGTTATATCTTTAGGTCAAAGGGCATGTATTCACGAGGCATTTGAGAAAGACTCAAGGGTTTAGCCACGGGATATAAAGCATGGCCATGTACCTGGTACACCTAAGGATTTAAGACAGTGCTTTCAACGATTACCACACTATTCAGCCACAGAGCAAGCATCAAGGTCATTACTGGGTTCAGGTTCCATGTCAAGGTTCAATTCAGGTTCAAGGTCATACTCAGGCCACAATTTCAGTATGTTATGTGAATACAGAATCCAGAATGGAGAGCAAACCTGAAACCAAGTTATGAGAATTTTAAAAATTGGAAATTTTTGGAAAAGATAAGATTGGGGGTGGAAGGTTGAGCAGGAAGGAATGGAGATGAAGCTACACTGACACAAATAACTGTCATGAGAAAAATAAAATTGCCTTTTAGTCAGAGCCATAGAGGGTGAATCTTAAACTCAAACTGCCTTCACCAAACATTTATCTATGCCCCAAGATCAAAGTGCTAGCATGCAGAAATGAATCAGACATAGTCCTTACTGTCTTATGAGATTAAATGAAAGTGGTTTATTTGGGAGGTGATGCCCAGAAGCACCAGTAGGGGAGTGGAGAGTGAAACATGGATATGAAGGAAGCCAGTACCACAGGTGATAGTACTTAGATGATCTCCAGGAGCAACTGCAGCTCAGTCCCATAGGGACCTCTAGGAAATGATAAAGACTGTGTTTCAGAGCTGTCTCATGTGAGGAATGAGAAACCTGGTGCGTTTACCCACAACCACCACTTTGTAGTTGGTTGATGACTGTTTCTGGGCATATTAATTCCTGGGTACTTTCAGCCTGCTGCATTTGTAGGCAGATGTACCAAGAAGCCTTCTGCAGAATGGTAAGTGCCAATGGATATGGGTGGGGCACCAATAGCATCTGCTATACCTACCTATAAAAAGTGCCTATAAACAAGGAGAAGGTGGACGTAAATCATCTGTGATGCAGTTCCAA
>NW_011889086.1:1465349-1469543 GCF_000151845.1 Pteropus vampyrus | reverse complement strand
CACTATACTGTAGCCTATTAAGTATAAAATAGCATTATGTCCAAAAAACAATGTGCACACACCTTAATTAAAAAATACTTTATTGCTAAAAAAAAAATGCTAGCCATCATCTGAGCCTTCAGCAAGTCATAATCTTTTTTGCTGGTGGAGGGTCTTGCTTCCATGTTGATGAAAACACAGTGTCTGTGAAGCACAACAGGGAAAAGTGATAAAACAAAGTATAGTTATATTTGGAAATGAGGCTTCTAAACAAGTAATTAAAGTTAAATGTGGTCATAATGGTGGGGCCCTGATCCCATACGATTAGTGGTCTTATGACAAGAGACATCAGAGAGCTTGCTCTTTTTCTCTTTGTGCACACATGGATAAAAAACCGTGTGGGAACATAGTGAGAAGGCAGAGTCTATAAGTCAGGAAGAGAGCTCTCATCAGAAACCAAATCATCTAGAACCTTGATCTTGAAGTTCTAAGCTCCAGAACTGTGAGCAAATAAATTTCTATTGTTCGAGCCATGTATTGTATGGTATTTTGTTATGTCACCCCTAGCAGACTAATACAGATGGAAAGTATAAAGGAAACTACAGGGTATAGAAACGTATGGTTGGAAAAAATGAGAAAGCTCCCATTAACCCCTCTCCTACCACTGCAGGTTGCTATTTAAAAAGCAATGTGCTCAGCACTGAAAATATAAATATTAGAAGTCAGAGTCTCTCTTCCATGTTATTTATGGTCCAGTGAGGGTGACCACGACCAGCCATCCTGGTTTCCTGAGACCATCCTGGTTTTAACACTGAAAGTTCCATATTCCAGGAATCCCCTCAGTACTGGGCAACATGAAATGATTGGTTTTTCTAGGTCCACTAGCAAAAGCAAATACCTAAACAGATAGTTTTTGATGTATAAGTGCTTTGATATTGATAGTCATAGAAATATTAATAGTAGTAGTATTACTAGCAGTAAAATCATGCCCAGCATATATAAAATGCTTCTTATATGTTATGCATCATGTAAACTATTCAGTATGGAGTTCCTTATCACTAGTCACATCTGTTCTGTAAAGTCACCTCATTTCATGGAAGAAAATTAAATCTCAGAGAGAGTCCATAACATGCCCACGATCACAAAGCTAGTATATAGTGGAGCCTGAATTCAGCCTCAGGCTAACTCCAAAAGATATTTTCTTAAACATTAAGCTGACTTCCCCATACCATATACTCACTCCCATCAATGCAAAGAACAGAGGTAGGAGAAAGAATAAAGAGGAGTAACCCAAAAGCATTTAAAAAAGGCTTCCTGGAGGAAGAGACACCTGAAATGAATTTTAAGAGTTAAGTGAGTTTCTCACAAGATAAGTGGGATGAGACATTTCAGGTGGAAAGAACAATTTGGGGGGAAAAAAAGTACAGAAGCATAAAAGCATATGGGTTAAGTGGAAAACTGTAGGATGATACGTTTGCTGCTGTATAGACTGTGAGTTGGGGTTTGCTAGAAAATGAGGCTACAGAGACAGTTGTAGTTCTAGTAGTTATAGCCAACCAGAATCCAATGAAAGATGGGCCTCCTTCCATTTCAAATCATTTACACAAAGAAAACAATTAATCTTCTTTGTTGTAGAACATTTTCCATGCAACAAACTGATTTGAGAACTAACACCACTGCACTTGCAAATCTGGAGCAAAAACATTGTACTATCACATGCCGAGAACCTGAGGCTAACAAAAAAAAAAAAAAAGAAAGAAAGAGAGAGAGAAAAACCTACCTTATGAAAAGTCATTGGCAAATGTGCTAAGTAGCTGTTTTCCAATGCAAATAGTGATGAGAACTAAATATAGGCACCACTTAGCCATTGTATGATGTTTTCTTAAAGACCAGGAATGTCAGCACTGTGCAGACCTCTCAGCAGAAAGGCTGAATATGTTTAACTGACATATATGCAAGACATGTGAGCAAATTAAAAGGCCAATCAAAACGTCTGGTCCAATTTGCCTTGCTACATTGAATGTATTTTCCTAGCTGTCTTAGGATTAATTCATTTATCCCCAGATGGAAAGATGTTTATCCAGTGCCTAGTACTATAGGTGGTGCTGTCCGGGGTGCTGAAAACACATTTGGAGAATAGTTGAACCATGTCTTTAAGGACGCTACGATCTAATGAGAAGGTAGATATACTGACAATTAGAGGATGATGGAGTACATGCTATAACAGAGGTGCATACAAAGTGGAGTGAGAAAGTTCTCCTTAGTCTGCTCAGGAGAATCAGAAAAGGCTTCAAATGACTTTTGACCTAACTCTTGATTAGCAGAGTTTTCCAGAGGGGTATAAAAATAATAATAGCACTACCATCTATTGGGCACATATGTACCAGTTAAAGCAATAAACTCATATATATTATCAAATTTAACTTTCGCAGTAGCCCTATGAGGTAGATATTGTTACCCTAATTTTTATAACAGAAAAATTGAGCCTCAAATAGGTCCAAAAATCTAGCAACAAAGTAGTAGAACCAGGATTCAGATCTGCATCTGCTTGACTACAGAACTAAAGTTCTTGACCTTATGCTGCATGTTTTCCCAGTGGGGAAAGGCATGACAGGTGGAGAGAAGAGCACAACAAAGGCACAGAAGCTAGAACTGGCATGGCATGTTCGTGAAACTGTCAGCAGAAACCTATGGTAGAAGCACAGGCTATGAATGGAGAATAATGAAAGATGATCCAAAAGCCACATCACAAAGCATTTGTTATGTCATGAGAAATAGTCTGGACTTTATCGCACACACACAAAAATGGGTTAACAGGCCAAGAAAAGAGCAGAGCATTCTTCCTGAACAATGTTTTCTTTCTGAGCTGAGAAAATGTATTACAATTCAAGTCCAGATCATTCCCACTGAAGATGAGCAATATCAGAACCTTCTTGTCCAACAAACTTGTGTTTGAGAAGTTGTGCTGCTCTAGAAAATTCAGGTGTTCATTTATTCAGTATTTGTTTTTATTCCAGTTTTTTTTAGCACCTATCATATGCCAGGTCTTGTACTACATACATGGAACTGTTGGTGACCATAACGAATGTGACCTCCGCCCTCAAGGTGCTCTCATGTGGACAAAGTAGAAAATAAACAATGACCAAATAACCACAAACCGAGATAGACTCTCTGAAGGCAAAGGTGTTACGGGGGGTGAGAGTGGGGGTAAAGCAGGGAGGCTTAGATACTTTCTCTAAGGAAATGTTATTTAAGGGGAGTTCTGAAAAGTAAGTAGAAATTAACTAGGTGAAGTTAGGGAAAAGAGCCCAGGAGGCACAGGGAATCAACTTTGCAAAGGTTCTGAGATAGGAATTTTCATGGCTTGATAGAGAAAGAGAAGCCTAGAGCAGAAAGAGCAAGGTGGGGAATATTGAGGATGAGATCAGAAAGGCAGGTAGAGACCAAATCATATGGGGTCTGATAAGCCCTGGAAAGGACATTTCTGGAGTCTGGAACCTTGTAAAACATCCTGAGAGTTATTTCCACCTTTAAAATTTGTCCTAAAAACATCTAACATCTCCGCTGTCTGACACAGTTACCTATAACTTCTAGAATCTCTGCCTTTTGTCCTAGTTACTAAAAAAAAAAAAAATCAGAGCTAAAATCTTTTCATACATTTCATTCAAATCGATACGGTGATATGTGGTTTTTTTTCAATTCTTCCAGAAACTTCCTCTGAAGTGATATTGACTTTTCACATTCGGAAATTCATTCTAATGAAATAACTTATTTTGAAGATCACATTGCACCTGCTCTTTGCTTTGTGAGTTTTGTAATGGATTTTAGCCAAAGCATGAGTAGTTGACAATTGCTAGAAATAACTCATACATCTACTATTTGGAGCAAACAAATAGAGGATAAAGACAAGTTTAATAGAAGGAAGTGAGAAAAGACATGAGTTTAAATTGCTAAAATCATAATAAGAGTACATTTTCCATTGTCTAGGACTTTCAAGTTTTAAAAAATATTCTCCTATATCCTCTAATTTTGCCCTCATAGAAACTGATCATTCTCTTCATTTTTTGGATGAGGGAACTGAGGCAACAAAAATGAAACAAATTTCCTGTGGTCTCATTGCTAGGTGTGGTAGAAATGGAATTCAAAGTCAGGTCTAAGACTCCAAAGTCAATGCTCTTCACATCTCACTGCCTGCAATGAAGACAGAGAAATGAT
>NW_011889086.1:1458152-1465299 GCF_000151845.1 Pteropus vampyrus | reverse complement strand
TTTTTTTCAATTCTTCCAGAAACTTCCTCTGAAGTGATATTGACTTTTCACATTCGGAAATTCATTCTAATGAAATAACTTATTTTGAAGATCACATTGCACCTGCTCTTTGCTTTGTGAGTTTTGTAATGGATTTTAGCCAAAGCATGAGTAGTTGACAATTGCTAGAAATAACTCATACATCTACTATTTGGAGCAAACAAATAGAGGATAAAGACAAGTTTAATAGAAGGAAGTGAGAAAAGACATGAGTTTAAATTGCTAAAATCATAATAAGAGTACATTTTCCATTGTCTAGGACTTTCAAGTTTTAAAAAATATTCTCCTATATCCTCTAATTTTGCCCTCATAGAAACTGATCATTCTCTTCATTTTTTGGATGAGGGAACTGAGGCAACAAAAATGAAACAAATTTCCTGTGGTCTCATTGCTAGGTGTGGTAGAAATGGAATTCAAAGTCAGGTCTAAGACTCCAAAGTCAATGCTCTTCACATCTCACTGCCTGCAATGAAGACAGAGAAATGATTTTTGGATGCTCTGTGCCTAGAGATGATCAGCAGCACAGACCCAGTGAGTGCATCATCCTCCTGTATTTTCACAACCAGTCTACCTTACAGAGTAGTCATGATCTCCTGTCCCCAGACCCCACCAAAACCCCTTCCCTCCTGCTGAGTTAAGCATCATCTCACTGTGTGGCTCCATAAAGTAAACCCTGGGAAATTAATGACCTTGTTACCACCACTAGTGCTTAATGACCCTGCAGTTTGCCATGGAGTGTATTCTCCCTAGACCAGTTGTTAATGAACCACTTCTTCATCCTATGGTTCCAGTGTAAGTCTCTTAGAGCAGCATCACATTTTGGAGCCAGAAAAGAACACATTGAACACCCACTTGGTGTGAAGCACTGTACTATGTGCTTTGTATGCATTACCTTGCTGACGACTCATTTAACCTGAAAATGATCTGGTAGTGCAGGCATTATTATCTCCACTTTACAGATAAGTAAAGTAAGGCACAGAGGTGTTAATTAACATACAAGGACTAAAGAGTTTATAAGTAGTAGAGCAAAGATTTGAACCCATGAAAGTGGACTGAAAGGTTCACATTCTTAATGACCACAGTAATGACACCCTCAGGAGATTCTTCATGAAATCCTGACATCGAGGCCATCTGGTTGGTTTGCTTTCTTTTGGGAAGGTTATGCAATCCTTGCTACATTTATTGCCTCTTCTTTCAGATACATCAAGGGTTACAGAAATACCATCTTGCCAATTCTCGGAGCTCTCTGGAATTTTGATAAATGCAGCTGGTGGGCAAAATCTTAAACTTATCCTATCTTATGTTAACTTAATGGAAGGTAACACCTCAAGGCTTTTATTTCTTCCCATCATTCCCCCGCCCCCAAATTAGGAGGAACACGTCATCATGAAAATAGAGTGAGCCAGGGTACATTTCATTGGAATGACTTCTAATTTCTGCTGATTCAAGTTCTATTGGGTACATATCAGGTGGTTGTTGAAAACTTTAACTTGAATGAGACAAACAGCTGGTTGGAAGTGGTGGGTTATAGATGTTCTAGATCTAATATAGTTAAGGAAACCCTAAGCCTCACTTGGTATTTTGTTGCTTTTGAATGCTGATTCTTAGAGTCAATTATAGAAAAGGCTAAAAACACTTGCAGGAAAAGATATATCACTGAAGCTGTGTTTTAAACATCAGTTATCTTCAGGCAAGTATCCGATGCTGGGAAAGAAGAACCTACAGTGATCTGGTCATTTTTAGAGGACAAATTTGATATGATAAGGAATGGGAGTAAAAAACTTTGGGCAACTTACCCTTTTTGAGCCTCAGTTTCCACATCTCTAAGAAAAGGAATTTAAAGAATTGCTGAGACCTATTTCAGCCCAGACGTTTCATATAGAGAGACTTTAAGCCTGAAGTTCAAAGGGAAAGGTCATGTAAGTTTAGCTAAGGCCAAGTTATCTTGTTGAACTGCTGGAAGGTCTATATTCTGGAGGAGGTTTTTGTGCTTTCCTATATCGGGACTTTGATACTTGCTTTCCTCATCTAACAATCTCTATGTCTGATGATTTCACTTCCTAATTGTTTTCCATGTCCATCCACTAGAATCCATATGTCCTTCTCCATTTCTGTTACCGACAGTTTAGGCCATGCCACCACCATCTCTTACCTGGATTATTCCACAGGCCTTTTAATTGTAACCCTGCCTGAGTTATCACGCCCATTTATTTAACTCTATCCTTTACACTGCAGCCCCAGGAGTCATTCCAAAATGCAGAATATGTCACTTTCCAATTTAAAACATTTCAGTGTCTCATCATCGTACACAGGAAAAGAAAATTCCTTTCCAACCTACTTCTGCTTACCTTGCCAGCCTTATTTTCCACTGCCTTCCATCACAAATTTGTTGCTCTAAGAATGCCAAATTTGCATGCCGCGCCATGTCATTAGATCCTCTGAGCCTTTGCCGTGGCTCTTATCTCTGCTAGGAATGTACTGCCCTCCTCTCTCAGATCAGGAGCTCTTACTTAAGAACCCTCTGAGCCAGCTGACTTCTTGAACCCCTGTTTGGAACAAGTGCCCATATCACGCATTTCCATAATACTCCGTTAATACCTTTCGCTCATCACTGGCTGAATTATATTTAAGCCAAAAGGAACATTAGCATTTAGAGGTTACACTCAGTATTAACTGGTAAAGGAGACTCAGAAGGATAAAGCAGGGAGGATGAGCATACCAGAAAAGTATAGAAAGCAGAACAGCCAAAAGAAAAAGGTCTGAGAAAGATGGAAACATATAGAACCCCTAAAAATCAAAGAAACAAAAACAAAAGCAAAAACAAAAAACCAACCACAACCAAATTAAAAATGGGCAAAGAACTTAAACATTATTACTACAAAGGAGATGAATATAAATGGCCAAATAGAACGTGAAAAGATGTCCAACCTCACTCATCACTAGAGAAATGCAAATCAAAACTACAATGAGATATTACTTCATACCTATTAGGATGCAATTAAAAGAATACAAAATAGCATGTGGTGGCAAGAGTGTAGAGAAATTGGAACTCTTGTACACCATTGGTGGGAATAGAAAAAGGTACAGCTACAGTAGAAAATGTATGGTTGTTCTTCAAAATATTAAAAATAGAATTACCATATGATCCAGAAATTCCACTTCTGGGATATATCCAAAAGAACTGAAAGCAGAGATTCAAAGAGATATTTGCACATCTATATTCATAGCAACGTTATTTACAATAGCTAAAACATGGAAGCAAACTAAGTATCCATCTATAAAGAAATGGATAAAAAAAAATTGTGACACGTGCTACAATGTGGGTGAAACTTCAAGACATTATGCTGAGTAAAATTAGCCAGTTCCTATTATATGAGGTACTACAGTAGTCACAATCATAGAAAAAGAAAATAAAATAGTGGTTTCCAGGAGCTGGGGGAAGGAAGGAATAGGGAGTTATTGTTTAACAGGTACAGAGTTTCAGTTTTACAAGATGAAACAAGTTCTGAAGATGGACAGTGGTGATGGTTGCACAACAGTGTGAATGCATTTAATACCACTGAACTGCACACTTTAAAATGGTTAAGATGGAAAACTGTATGTTTTGCCACAGTAAAGAAAAAGGTTTTTTTAAGAAAAAGAAAAGATGGAATTAGTTCCCTGTGTAAAATTCTGCCTGGACATCCAGTGAAATGAGTTCTGAAAAGTGACCATTGGATTGAACAACATAGAAGTCCTTGATGATCTCAGAAACAGCTTTTGGGTTTATTGATTAATGAATGAACACAAATTTATTTCTCTACTGCTCTCAACTCTTGCTTATGTCTTGTGTTGAAGTAAGACTAAATTTTTGACTCAGATCATGCAGACTCAAAGTAGCTGCTCTTAGGGCAGGTCAGTGTAGCCTCAATGGGACTCCTCTGGTCTCTAGCAAAAGCAAGTGAGCATTCCTGGGAAATCTAATCACAAGAGGCAGGGAGACAGACCTGGGGTGTTCTTTTTAGCAGTAGGATCTTCAGCATGGGTAGGTCTTAGGGAACCACTGTCAGAGAGGCCAATGTATCAAAGGTCATTTGAAGAGACAGATGCTCTGTCTCCCCCAGTCCCTTGCATACAGCTGCAGAAATGGGCCTTACTAAGACCATCGGCATCAAAACCACATGCCTTAGTGTGGTCTATAAGGCTGACTTCTCTGCTCTCATCTCCTTTCGCCCTCTCCCTGACTCTCTAGGCTATAACCATCCTGGCTTTCATTGTGCCCTTAAACCTTCTAAGTGTTTGCATCTCTGGGCTTCTTCCTTTGCTGTTCCATTTGACTAAGATTCTTCTCCGAGATCCTTGCAAGTCTGGCAACTTCTTGTCATTTAGGTCTCAGCTCAAAGGTCCCACTCCCTAAGAAGCCTTCTCTGGTTACCATCACGGTCAAGGTAGTCCCCAACCCCAGTCAACCTCTGACCCACTCCCTGTTAGCATTTTGTTCACAGCACTAATATCTCTAAGAGATAGCCTTATTGATCTGTGTGTTTGGGTAGTCATACTCTGTATCTCTTCCTTAGATTGTTAGCCTCCTGAAGGCAGGGGAGCCAAATCTGTCCTTGCACTGATACATTCTCAGCAAGCAAACAGACCCTGGCACAGATCGAACACTCTGCTAAACAAATGCATGAAAAAAGTTTTTTAAATGACCACAAATGTTTACTCATAAGCCCAGTTCTGCACATCTCCACGTCAGGCCTCCTAACTACTCCTCAAGGCTCCCCAAAAGGCTAAAGTCTATGTTCCTCAGAAGGACAGTAAAAACACTCCATGACCTAATGAGTGGTTCTCAAACTCAGGGTGCATTAAAACTACTAGCGTGCTATTTTAAAACATGGGTTTCATGGCCTTACCCCCAGGGATTCAGTTTCAGAAGGTTGGGGTGGGGCCCTGCAGCAGATATCTAAAAGAGATCCCGACGCAACAGGCAGTTCACTCTTAGAGCATATGGTTCTATAATTTAGCTCCTGTATCCCTCATATCTCACAGATCATACTGTGGCATCTCTGACCTTGGTGGATGCCTGGATGGATGAATGGACGGCTGACAGACAGATGGACTGTAACTCTTACAGGCCAACCAACCCAAAAGGAAGATAACAGACAATTAAGTTTTTTCTAGGCAGAGATGGCAAGAGAAACTGGGGCAGAAAAGATAGATATTTGGGATGTCTGATGGAAAGAAAAATCAGAAGCCTCGATGGCCCCTAAAACACAAAGGGGCTGTGTTTGGATGCTCTCACGAGTCCCAAGATTGGAATTCAATTCTGGATCACCAGAACCAAAGTGTGATCTAGGCAGTTATATTTTGGCAAGAGTTTTTAGACAAGTACATAATTAGAACAAGCATCATGTATGTTTCAAATACTTTCTGTATATTAACTCTAGTTCTTAGAACAGTCCTAGATGTTGTTGTCTGTACTTCACAAAATTAAAAAAAAAAAAGGTAGTGGGGTGAGGGGTTGTTGAGAGAGAATAAGCAGCTCGTCCAATTTATAGTGATGGGCTGGGATTAGAACTCGGGTCTGCTTGGCTCCAAAGCCTGTGTTCCTTCCACTCTATAGCCTGGTGAGGAATATTTTGGATTTCGGAGGTCAAAGCTTTGGATGTTTGTTGTCTGTGCATGTACGTACAGGAGGGTGAGGAGGCAAGAGGCTGTCTGCACAGAAGTATGTTGTGTTTTGAACAATGCTTCTCTGGGTGCCTGTACTTCTGGTTCCTCTGTCCCTGGACCTGGGTTTGAATCCCTGAGCCATTACCTACTTGTTGCTTGTGTTACGTAACGTAGGGAGGAGGCAAGAGAGCTAAAATATTACTCAAGCGACATTCAGAGACTGCAACACGCTGATCAGCCAGTAGCCAGGCCAGGAGGACACCTTCAGAACAAAAGAAGATTTCTACTGGGATGGCTAACAGCCCATTTCCCTATACCCTGTGGAAGGGGAAACAGGAACAAAAGAGTCTTTAAGTGGTGCCCTACACAAATAAAATCATTCATTCCTTATGGCTAAAACTTTAGGGAACCTATGGATTAAAGGCTGGGAACTGCCAATTGACCTTTTTAAGCTACATACTCTTCTCGTTTCCCCTTCCTCACTGTATGTCCATATCAAAGGAAATGGAACTAAAGAATGATATATAAACTGAATTCCCCAATACTCAGGACCCTCTCACTCTCTGCCTCTGAGAGGAGACCACACTCTGTCTGTGGAGTGTTACCCCTTTTCTAATAAACTTTCCTTTTGACTCTAACTTTGGTGTGTGTGTTGAATTCTTTCTACACTTTCCGCCAAAGGACCCTCCTCTTGGTGCAGGGCTTGGTCTCCCCGCAACTTGGAGAAATTTGCCCTGTCTTGCATCAAGGGTACTTGGAAATGAGAAAGGAGAGATAAAAAGTCAATGAAACAAAATATTTAAATCACATACTCAACAACCACAATCTGTGCATTTTTCCCTGAAGGAGCTTTTGTGTATGACTTTTTACATAGAGAGAGAGAAGTCCATCTCCCTAATTTCCTGAGAGACAAACATCCACACTTCCTAAAAGCAATGCTTACTTCCTAAAAGCAAATCTTGCTTAAGATTCTCCTTTTAGATTGTGGGGTGTTTCAAAAAGAAACTGAAGACAGGGTTTTATATACTCTCCAAGTGGTTTCCTAAGGAGTAAAACTCCCATAATCCTAACCATTCCATGTTCAGTTAGATCTGTGATACTCTCTCTCCATTCCAATTTAAAATAAATTTACATTATCCTTAAGAAGATAGCAATGTGAACACTAGAGTGAAGAGCGATGAGCTCCAAACCCATGTGTCAGCTTCCCAAGGCTCCTCCTCTGGGTTTCTGTCTAGACTTCTCTCTCCTCTCCTCCCATGAGATTCTCCCACTGGAAGCTACTGATATGCTGTCTCTGGTTCTAGCTCACCCCCTAGAGCACATCTATAAAGGAAGGAAAGAAATGCTTCTTATATGTAGAAAGACAGGAAGTTATAGAGTAATGAAAGAAGACTCATCCATGTTGCCCTCTGGCTGGGCATTGTCTCTGACACACAGATATCTGATCAGGCCTCTCCCC
>NW_011889086.1:1441337-1456842 GCF_000151845.1 Pteropus vampyrus | reverse complement strand
AGAGTAATGAAAGAAGACCCATCCATTTTGCCCTCTGGCTGGGCATTGTCTCTGACACACAGATATCTGATCAGGCCTCTCCCCCGGTTAACACCCTTCAAAGGCTTCTCCTGGCCCCAATGAATGGACGGGGCTGGGCCTGCCCACCCTCCACTCTCACCAACATCTAGGGTTCCTCTGCCAGTACTGGTGATGTGTTGGCCACCTTCCAGTTCCTCAAAAGCATTAGGCATGGCCTCTGCACATAGATCCCTCAACCCTACCACACCCCCACTCTTCCTTAGTCGATTCCTACTTGTCTGTTAGGGCTCAGTCCAGAGGAGTGCTCTATTTCGGAAGCCTTCTCTGATCTCCCTGCCCCTATACAAGGCCAGGTCCACCTTTTACAAACTCTCATTACACCTGTGTTTATTTAGCTGTGCAATCTGGTTTTTAATGACTGTCTTCCCCAACTAAAGAAAACTCCCTGAGGACCAGGGCCATGCCTGTCTTGTTCATTTGTGCATGTCCGGTGCTTATAACAGGCTTTTCATTTAGCAGGTATAAATGCTGTAAATATTTGTTGAATGAAGAGCTAAATGAGCCTTAGGTTCCTTGTCTGTAAAGTAGTGATAATAATAAAGACCTTGTGAGGATTATCTGGGATAACAGAAGGGGCACTGCCTGACCCATAACCAGATTTTGTTTTGTTTTTTTGGTTGTTTGCTCCCTAAATACAGGAGTTCAAAAATGCAGTCTGCTCTATGCTAGGGTTGTAGCCTTTCTGCCACTGGGGCCTTTGGCATAAGATGAGTGGAATCCTTGCAGGGATGTTGTAGAAGGAATGGTCAGTGAGTCTAGATGAGTGGTTCTCAATCTTGGCTGCATATCAGAATCGACTGGCGAGTTAAAAAAAAATAAATAAAAAGACCCCAGAGATTCTGATTTAATTAGCCTGGGATGGGATCCAGGCAAGAATATTTTTAAATCCAGGTGATTCTAATGTGAGACATGAATGTGAACAACTGGTTTAAAATAGATGATCTTTCAATTTTCTTCTGGCCAAGAGAGGCCATCATTCCAGGAGAGCAAAGACCACTTGTTTCTTCAGAGAGAGAGAGAGAGAGATGGAGGGGGATGTAGCAAGAGGGAGAGGTGGGGAAGGGGAAGAGGAGGAGGAGGAAAGAGGAGGAAAGATGATAAGGAGAAAGGAAGAAAGGGAGAGAAGGAGAAACGGAGGGAAAGAAAGAGGAGGAGAAGAAGAGAAAGGAAGAGAACTCTTCTGTACAGGAAATTTTTAATTAAAAAATAAAAATAAAAACCTATAAATGTGTACCTCTAGAGTCAGCCACGTGGCAATTTAAAGAGCACTGGCTTGAGAGTTTCAGATCCTCTCTACTGAAGAACTTTGGGCCTTTCCAGCTGTGCAATTTGGAGTCAGTCACTTTGCCTCACTGAACCCATTCTCCCAATTTAAAATGGAGATAATGATAACCCTGTAATAGAGATTCTGAGAGAATTCAATAAAATAAGATATAAAAAAGGCCCAGTAAATGTTAGCACAAGGTGAAGTCCTCAGTAACTGTTTGCTATACATATATTTTTTACTATCGATGTGAATACATTTTATAAGCCTAAGTGTAGTTGCGAGGCATTTTCATTGTGATTATTGGCCAACCCAGGTGGAGAGCTCCGGAATTGATTTTTTTTTAAACCCAGAAATATTATTAGAGAGCAGTGGTTTTCTCTTGTGTACTGGTGTTGGTTAAGTCTTCTTACAAACATGCAAACATAGTTGCACACACGCAAATGTACACACACACACACACACACACTCTCTCTCTCTTTTTTTCCAAGTCCCCACTGAACTACAGCATGCCTGAGAAAATATGAATCAGAATTTATCGTGTTGTGCTATTTTCCCCTGGGATGGTGGGGTCACAGATATATTGCTAGAAATGACCTGCTTACTCGTTGCTCACAGGGTCCTTATAGTACTGAACACCTGACCCTAAACAAAAGGAGAGTGATTCAAGGGGATGCGTTGTAAGGCATAGAATTTTAAACAGATTCTCAATACCAGCTTGTAAATAACACCAGTTCTTGAGCATGTCCTGTCTAAAAGAACAGTCGCTGGTGCATGCAAGCAAGCCATGCTACATTTCCTTATGCTGACACAGCCTCCAGAGCAAGAAACATGCCCAGTACACAGTGGACAGGGAACCTCCACACCAGGTGAGCCCTGGCTGTACCCCTCACTAACTGTGACCACAGGCAGGCTACCTAACCTCTCTAGAACCTCTCACTTTATCTATGAATTAGGGCAGTGGCACTTGCTCTGGTGACTTCACAGAGTTGCATGAGGGACATTGGCATAGCGTGCGGGCAAGTGCTTTTTGCCCCGTGAAGAGCCGTGGAAATGCAATGTGGCACCGCTAGCACAGGGCAGTACAGCCAGGATCACCAATGATGGCTGCACATCACAGGGTCTTCTAACAGGACTCTCGACAACCTGGTTTGTTCATGAAGAGGTCCCTGTTCTACTGGTCCTATAGATTCCATACCCCTTAAATTCAAACATCTAATGTTCCTATGTTTTAAAACAACTCTGCTGACTGGATATTAGCTGGATGCACCAGACCAAGTGATAAAGAAGCCAAATATGGAGACCGAGTGTTTAATCCACCAGTGCAACACTTTAGGCATGGGGACAGGCTAATGGGCTACAACAGCAATGACAAAAGGCAGAGATGTGAGTTTAGCATCAAGTGGGTTTTTCAATGCTCTTTGAAACTGTGAAACCCAATTTTAGGGAAGAGGTGGGGGTTATCAGCTTTTTGTTAATGTATTTCACCAATGCCCACTGCAGATTCTGATAAGCCATGGGCAAGAGGGTGGGGTGTTGAGTAACTGGACCTATGTATAGGTACATGTATACATTTTGGAAAAATTTCCTAGGTAATTGTTACATTGTCTCTCTTCTCCCCTCCCACCACGTTTGAGAAGTCCTGCTTAAAATCATATCCTACAGACACTCTTTGTACCAAGCCGGGGGCTCATTCAACCTCCAGTTTACCTCCTGAGAACCCACAGTTCTTCCATCCACAAAGCCCACTTCCCATATCATCTGTACTCATTAGTTATAATGATAATAAACTAGTTCCTTCTAGGTGTACAATACCTTATAATTTGCAAAACCCCTTCCCTTTTAACTATTTTATTTGATCCTCCCAATCTTATCTCTTTCTGAAAAAAGGAGGCTGAGGTTCAAAGGACTGAAGTGACTTGCCTAAGGTCACACAGCTAAGGAGAGACTTGAGTCAAATACAGGTCTCCCAGCTCTTTATCCACAGTTCTCTCCTATTCTGTCATACAAATAAAAAGGACTGTTAGGGTTATTATTTAGCCCCTTTGCCTCTTTTAAATAATACTAGTTATTATATCATAGATACTGAGCTAAGCATTTTATACACAGTATATAGCTTATTTCCCAAAGGGACCTTCAAGGTAGGTATTATTGCCCCATTTTACAGCTAAGGAATCTGAGGCTCAGAGGTAAAGAGACTAACCCAAGGATGCAGTCAGCTTAGGCATCCTCTCCTCCAAGATTCCTGCTCTAAGCTATGTGACTGGGCCAAAGGTCTGCTTTGTGATCCATAGCACTTATCACGCTGTGTTCATAGCATATGTTCAGATTTGTCTTTTATCCACAAGGGTGTGGCCTCTCCAAATGTGGGGTTATGTCTTAATCCCAAGGTCCTCTGCACCAGTCCCAAGAGTGGCAGCACCTACTACATGTGTGCATAAATATCACAGAATGCAGAACTGAACTTTTAACACAAATCTCTCTGAACCCTCTTTCTCATTTGGTTCTGTCAAAAATGGGCCCCAAACGGGCCAGGCATATATCTAAGTTCTGTTTAGAGAAAATCCTCCTCTCTTGAGTGACTTTAGCCATTTCTCCAGCCAGAATCAAAGGTGTAATTGAGTTTCCGATGAAAGAACGTCAACCTTGTCCCCAAAGATCACAGTGCCTGGGTGAAACCGGAGCTGGCTGGGCATAATTAGCAAATTCTTCCTCCATTCTCTGTAGAAGGAAGATGAAGTTCCAATTACAAATTTCCTGAGAAAATTGCTACTCAATTGCACAAAGCTGATTTTCTCAAGGCATTGACACCTCCTTAGTTTGCTTGCTTATTAGATTCAGGGGTTAGACAGGATGGAGTATTTAAAAGCTGGTTTTCAGACCAATGAATCTAAAGAAATTCTCTTTATTGGTCTGCAAGAGGTGGGGGAGGGGAGGGGTGCGAGAAGCGGAACCAGATCTGATAAAGGAGATTAAATGGCCTTATACATCTGACAGCAAAGAACAGTCCCCATGGGAATCCCAAATCCTGCTGGCGCTAATAAAGTGTACGATATTACTCCAGTAATATAGTGTACAATATAAGGCGTCCAGATGCCGAGGCCAGAGCCACGACCTACATCTTTCGCAAACCAATTTTCTGCTGGGTTGGATGTGTAAAAAAGAATCCAAATACAGATTTTTTTTTCCTTTGAAAGAAGAATTGCTTCTCTGGCTTTTTTACCTTGGCCTGTCTGCTCTTCCCACCCCCTGCGTTCTCAAAGTGGGAATTACTTCTAATCCACTCGCAGGAGAAATCACTGCCTCACTCAACTGTGGGTTATTTCAGGACAATTGGGCTGCTTGTTGGCTTCCCAGTGGCAGTGGGTATGGGAGAACAAGCATAGATTTTGCAATCAGACAAACCAGTTTCAAATCCTCACTCTTCCATTTATAAGATGCGTGCCTTTGAGCAATTTTCCCCTTGCTTCTCTGAGCCTCTGGTCCATACCTATCTCACAGAAGTACCCTGAGCGCTAAAGGTACTGCATATTAAGTGCCTAGCACATGGGCTGACACTACCTATAGTGTTTAATAGGCAGTAACTACTACTATACTACTAGTAATAGTAGTATAATAGGCAGTAACTACTACTATACTACTATTACTAGTAGTATAGTATAATAGTTACTGCCTATTAAACACTATAGGTAGTGTTTAGAGAGGATTTTCTCTAAACAGCCACAAAATAAGAACGGCACTAGTAGTAATAGTAGTAGTAGTAGTAGTAGTAGTAGTAGTAGTAGTAGTATAGTAGTAGTAGTATAGTAGCAGCGGCAGCTTCAATTGGTAAAGCTTTAAAGAAACCTCATTAAAGAAACAGCACTTTTTAGGGCAAGGAGTTTAAGGAGTGAAAAAAATAAAGTTTATTAATAAGATGAAGAGCAACAATGTTTTATTTATTTACTACCAGCTATTGAGCATATATGTTGAATGTGATGTTATAAGCATTGTAAAAACACAGACAACACCCACCGGCTTCCAAAACCTTGCAGACCAGTAGGGAAACTGAGAAATATCATAGCACATGTTGCATGCTACAATGTCCCCAGCAACATCAGTCATCTCATTTGACCCTTACAGGAACTTCAGAAAGTAGGCAAGACATAAATTGTTAATCTCCATTTAGTAGATAAAAAAAACTGAGGCTCAAAGAGATGAAGTGGCTTGGCTAAATTCACACATGAAGCAGAGCCAGGATTTGGTAGGCTTTCTAACTGCCCATCTCTAGTTCTTCTGCAGAAACCCAATATTTCTTGATTGCTTTGGGTCTGAATCACTCTGGGATGGCCCTGGATGGCCTGCGATTAGAACACTAGCTCTGGCCATCTCAGTATTCATGGCACTTCCACTGCCCACAATTATTCTGTTCAAAAAGTGTTGGAGACTTCCTGAGACCCAGCCCAGTGACACATGAGAAATACTACACTAATGTTGCTTAGCTGATTTTAATAAGAGTAACAATAATGAATATATAATATCTTTCCTCTGTAACACACTTTTCAGTTCAAAAATCCTCTCACAATGCTGGCAGGCACTAGTTTGTTTGGTTTTTTTTTTTACCTTTAAAGGTAGATGTTATGATTTCATTTCTAAGATGATAAAAGGAAGGTCAGAGAGGTTCATTTTCTCAAAGCCACAAAATAAGAAAGGCACAAAGGATGGGCTCAAGGTGGGTGTATAAGAAGACAAGTCTTAAGCTCTTCTTCCTAACTTGTCTGCCTCATCAAAGGTGTGATGTGGACCCCCAGAATCTCCAGGGTGAGCCACAGTTCCCTCATCAGAGCAGTTGGAATGTAATGGGATTATTAAGAAAACCAATGAAAATATCATCCACCTCCTCGAAAACAGTTGACATTTATTGAGTGCTTGCTCAGTGCAAGGCACTTCGCCAAATCCTCTCCATGGATTATTCTTATGAGCTAGGTTCCATGATCAACTTTATTTTACAGGTGAGGAAACTGAGGCTTAGAGAGGTAAAGTAACTTGTTCTAGGCACAGGGTGATAGATTTTAGATTTGAACCCATGCAATCTGACCCCACAGACCCTAATGGTATCATTCTTTGTTTAAGCCCTGGCACAATATCCTACCAATATCTTCTGGAGAAACTCAATATTTGTTGAGAATATTTATTGATTGCCACCAAGTGCTGGACACAGCCTTGGATGCTAGTCATATTGACTCATGTAATCCTCAGAAACACTCTATAAGGTAGGCATTATTACCCTATTTTATAGAGGAAGAAACTGGCCTGAGATGTTGACTATTTGCCCAAGATTGCAGAGTCTGCTAAAAGCAGAATTTTTTCAATACAGAAATATCTGAGGAAAGGTTTATTCTTCCTTTAACAACTCTGGAATCTCCTAAAGGTAAGTAATCTGATATACACACAGGAGAGAAGTCCAAAGAAACAAACGTTAGGCAACAGAGCCAAATGGCTATCTCTAGAGTTTACACTGCAACTCTAATCCAAAAGCAGGGAAGGAAAATGGTTGCAAAAGGCTGGAATAATCTGGGAAGACTCTATGGAGGGAACAGAACTCCAGGTGGGCCTTGAAAACTGCAGGTGATTTGGATGGGCAAGGTATTCTGGGCAGGAGGAATAGCATATTCAAAATTCAAGTGGGGTCTAGAAACAGATTCAGGTAGCAAAGGGGAGCCATGGTAAAATAGCACGTGGTTAGGGGAGGTCTACTTAGCAGGGTTTTAAAGCTTGTGTCCAACACTGTCTTCAAGCCTCACACTCACGGCATACTAAGATCTCTTTGTTCTCCTCCAGCATCTAGCACAACAGATGCTAAAGCAACAATGGAAAAAGTCACAGAGAAAATAAACCAAGTAGGAAACGATACCATTGCACCCCGTGTGGGGCCTTCTGGAAGAGAGGGGGAAGCGGGACATAGAAAGAGGGAAGAGCTTTGATTTGCCCACAGTGCTAGCGGGTCTCAGTTCTCCCTCTGCCCATTTCTCCTCCTTCCCTCTCCTTCCCTCCCCGGTATTCTGTATGCAGGAGCAAGTGTATGAATGCTTGGATGGCTTGACAAAACACTCTCCAAGATGTATTTCTATTGGACAATCTTGAGGTTTTTTTCCCCCTGCTGACAACTTTGTCAATAGCAGTCTCTTCTGCGAGCCTGTGAATTTGGAGGTGACATACCTGACGAAGATATTGTTGCTTAAAAACCTGACATCAGGGTGATCAGCAACCCAACTTGGTCTCTTACCTAGGAGTCAGTGATACCTTAGAGCTTGGAGAAAAGACCATCTGGGATGCGGGACAGGGTGGTAGTCTGTGTTTATGGACAGGTCAAGGCAAGGATGTGTTACCTGGAAGTGGTTCCAATAGTTCGAAAACTGGATCTATTTGGATGAGATCCAACAGTGGCCTTGAATTTGTGTGACACTTGAGGGTTGATAAGCCACTGGGTAGTACGGCACTAGGTAATGAATGTGAAAAATGTTTTGTCAAATGTGAATTTCTATATCAATGTAAAGAATTGTAATTATTACCTTTTTGTGAAAGGAAGAAAACTATATTTTATGTCTGATTTTGGAAATTAAGTGCCCATAAAGGCTCCGAGGAGGTGAAGAGGAACCAGGCCCAGGTCCCCAAGGTCCCCATAGTGATAAGCAAAGTTACAAGGGGAGGCATTGGGGGTGATGAGAACACTGGGGTTGGGGGAGGGGCATCTCAATCAGCTTGGGCATCAAGAAAGGCTTTTCCCCTGAAGGAAAGTTCAGGCTGAGTTCCAAAGGAGGAGTAGAGTATGCCCAGGAAAAGATACAGGGACCAGGATGAAAAGGGGTGATGGGAGTATTCTAAGCACAGGGTGAGCAAAGGCACCGCCTCCGAAGCCTTCGTTTTTCAAAAGCTGTGAAAACTGAGGCTCAGAGGGATAAGGAACTTACCCGAATGACCCAGGTAGTAAGTGGTACAACTAGGATTCACTTCACAGTTTGCTTTTAACCACTCTACTATATTTTTATAGTAAACATGAAATACAATAGCTTTAAAAGGGTTAGTAACTTATCCAGAATCACATAGACACTGGTATATTGAGATTAGAACCCAGGTCTGTTTTTATCCCATTCCATGTGCTCATTCCGTTGTGCCACGCAGACTCTACAAATCTTATCAGAGTCCTGTACCCCTACCACATCCTCACTTCAAGATCCTTCCCAGGGCTCCCTCGCCACGAAATTCAGTCATCAAGACTGATGTCTTCACTTCTTTTTCATTAAGATGACAAAAAGAATGAGGCCACTCTCTCTTCCTGTGGCCTTTCTCACTCTTGGAAACTCCCGAGGTCAGGAAGTCATCAGGGATTCTCACTTCGAGGCCACCCTTTTAAAGGCCAGATAGTCTGGGAATAAAATACCTCAGTGTTGGGCATTTAAGGAGAAAGCAAAATGGCAGAGGACTTTAAAAATTGCTCTCGGCTTTGTGTGTATTCGCCAGCAGGCTGGAGGTCACCACAAATCCCCACATCTCTTAAAACTCAACGGCTTAGAGGAGCAAGTGGAGTATTTGTTCTTGGAGCCGGAGAAAATTGCAGACCTGACCCCACCTTCCTTGTGCTCCAAAAGTACTCACCTCCATAAAAAAGTCCAATTCCGTATTTAACATCGGCCCCTCCAATGACTTGACCGCTAACAAGAACCAAGACAAAGGACAAAGTGGCACCCTCTTAGATGGATTCCTAAGAAGGTCCTGGTATACTACTCATGACATCCCAGGTTTGTGGGAAGACAGCAGCTCCAGATAAATGCCTGGTCCTGAAAATCACAGCTTAATCAGAAGCAGACAGATGGCCAAATGCAGCAACAAAATACATGTTTATTAAACCTAGGCTGTGCTAAACTCCGAGGAGGTACAACATAATAATACTAATATTGAATGACATCCACAATAACATTGATATATTCTCTATTTATTCTCTCTACACCTCATAACAGCTCTGCAAGACAGGAATTACAGCATCATCGTTGGCAGTATGATGTATTGGTTAAGGCTGCGAGCTCTAGTTCCAGATAAACTGGGTTAGAATCCCACCTCTGCCTCTTATTAACCGTGTGACTTTGAACAAGTTACTTAACCTCTCTATGCCTATGTGTCCTCGGTTGTGCAATGGGGATGATTACAGTACCAAAATCATAGGATTACTGTGAAGAGTAAATGAGTAAAGTATTTAGAAGAATGCCTGGCACATGGTAAGATTCATTAAGTGTTAGTGGCAGTCATCTCCACTGTATATATAAGGAAATTGAGTCCAGAGAGAGAGATTGAATTGTTCGAGGTCACCTAGCCAGTAAGTAGAGGAGCTAGCAATGAAATTTGGGGCTCTTTCAGCTATACCTCACTCATATATTGTTTTAGAATATTCTAATTAGAATTTTGAGCTCTGCTCAAAATATTCTAATTAGAATATTCTAATTTGTATCGTTATTATCCAAACATTATATATCATTGGCAGGGCAGAAAACGACAACTTCAAAGATAAACTTGAGGCTCAACAAATAGAAATGACTTAGGCCAAGGTTACACAATGGCAATTGGCAGAACCAGACTGAGCTCAAGTCTTAGAATAACTAATTTCACTCCACCACACAGGGGAGAGGGCAAGGAAGTACCAGGGTGGGACTGGGAAAGCTAAGTGGGTAAGAAACAAGGTGGTAGAGTTGGCAACTGAGGCATGAGGAGAGGAAGACTGGAGGGAGATGCAAACCATGGGCTAGAGGCTCTCCACGTGCACTGTATAATGATTATAATATTGAGCAATATTGTTTGCATACCACGAGGTTTGAAACAGAGTTGACTTTGTGCTACGTGATGAGTATCCTGTCTGAGAAAGAGCATGCTTAGCTCTGAGAGCAAAGTCCACATCTCATAGCTGAGTGTTCTCCAGGACAAGCTGAGGCTACCTACCCACTGCCCCCACATGTGCTCAGGATGGGCTGACACGTGAGTCAGTCCACTGCCTTCATCATTCTCTCCATGAACCACTAATGATCTCAATCTGTGCCTAGCACCATGCCTGGAGAAGAACCCATCACCCTGAAGAGCTCAAATCCAGTGGGGGAGAAACACTGGATTTGAGCTCTTAATAAATGTAAAGTGCAAAGTAGCAACAATGGTAAGTACTGATTGAATATATGTGGGAGCACAGAGAAGGGAGAGACTAACTCTGCCTCAACGGGTGAGCAGAAACAGGGCTCAAAGCAGGTGATGCCTGAGTGGAAGTTCGACAAACAGGAGGCTGCTGATAGATGGGGAATGACAATGAGGGGCAGCATTGTAGGTGGAGGGAACAGCAAGAACAAAGGCTCTGCTCAAATGCTACCTCCTCAGAGCAGCCATCCCTTATCATTCATATATAAATAGCAAACTCTGTCTTTGTTCCTAGCTTTTTTTCTCTTCACATTTATTAACTATTTAAGAAATTATCTTATCTATTTTTTATCATCTATCTCTCACTATGATATAAGCATAACTGAGTAGACTTATCGCTTTCTTAATTGCTATATCCCAGCGCCTAGAACTGTATGTAGCAGTTAGTAGATGCTCAGTAAATATCTTTTGAATAAATGAACAAGTTGCAGATAGGTGTAACTAAGAATACCGTGCAAATGCTTATATGGTTGCCTCTTTAATGTGAAGCATAATGTAGAAAGCATTTTCTTAATTACCTTTCTCTTTTCCCTCCATCCTCCTAACATAAAGTACACATTTTGAAATGGAGAGAGAAGGAGAAAGGAACTAATATTTATTAAGAATTGACTAAGCTGATAGTTCACATAATTTCAATCTGCATAACAACTTGATGGGTAGGTATCATTCTCCCCAGTTTATATTAAAGAAATTCTAGATGTACATGATTTACTCAGGGTCTTCCAGCTAATAAGTGAAGAAGCAGAGCTGAGGTTTAAGTGCAGGTCAGCTTCACCCCCAGGTCCTGCCCAGTGACTATATGGAGGCCCCTTATCTGCAATAAGATACCCATGGACCCTGCACGCAGTGTGAGGAATTGGTAGGAAGATCTGCTACATCCAACGTGTCTGCTCTTATCCAAGGTCTTTTCATTGTTTCGCTAATTCTCATGATAATCTCTGGTGTAACGTATACACATCTCCTTTAATTGTATATGGAAATAAGCTCAGACACTGAGTAAACTGTATCAAGGTCACCCAGCTTGTAAAGTGAGTGCAGAAGCAATGGATTCAAACCTGGGGTCCAAGAAGCCCGACTCCCAAACATGGGATCCTCCCCACAAAGCTACTCTGAGACACGTACCAGAGGAACCTGAAATCTCGAAAGAAATCTACTTCTCAGCTCCTGAAACACATGACAGTTTCTCACCCCAGATTGTTCTCAGCTCAGTATGAAAACACACAACAGGGTATGAATGCCTGAGTGAAAGAAAGACCTAAACTTAAATTATTCCAGAACGGCAAGCTATTGTCAGTGATTGACAACCAGTCTCGACTCTCACCAGTGACAGCCACACACAAAGTAAGCCTTCAAAAAGAGCCTGGTTCTCTTCAATTAGCAGAACTGAAATGAAACCACTTAGAAAATTATACTATTGAGCGACTGGTGGGTTTTAAATATAATGAGAAAAATAAAGGCTAAGCCTAATGTTTACCATCAGCTGAGCAAGAGACGTCAGATGTGCCAGGACTCGGGACCACACATTCCCCTGGAACTGAGGTTTGTCTGACTCTCTGCCACTGCTCCAATCTCAGATCTATTCATCCTTTTATTCCTTTAGCAAATATTTATTGGTTCCCCTCTCCCTACGACTAGAGCTACAATGGGGAGCAAAATAGATAGGGTCTGTGCCTCCTGGCACTCCCAGACAAGTAAACAGGATTGTAATACCTCACGATAGGTGACATAATGGAAAAAACACAGGGTGCTCAGAGGCACAGCTCAGAGAGAGCCCTACAAAAATGAGATTTCATACCAAGTGGAAAATAGTCCTGTGGGCAGAAAAGCCTGCCCAGCAGCCTTTGGGAGAAGGACAAGGGTGGCCAGGGCAGGGAACAGACTGCTGTGAAAGGGATGGGCCCTCTTCCTGCTGGGCTCACCAGTCTATTCTCTGAGAGTTCTCAAATCACAGATCTGGAAAGCTGGAAGAACTTGAAGTCACTTAGGATTCGACAAACTGTGCCCCAGAATGCGCAAAGGCTCAGAAGGGAAAAAGAGCATGGCACACACAGGGACCTGCAAGCGACTGCCTGGGGCTGCCCAAGCCAGAGCATGGAAAGCCGGCCATGTGAAGGGCTGGCACTTTATCTGAGGCAATGGGGACCACTGAAGACTTGAGGCAGAGGAAGTGACACCACTCAAGGAGCGAGGTCCAGGGGCCAGATCCTAAGCTCTGAATGGCTAACCCCAGAGCCTATGACCTTTACCCAGCCCCATATTTGTGGGATTCCTAGAATCTGTAGGGAAAAGACCCAGGGGAAATGGATAAGAGAAAACTGAGAAAGACAGGTATTTATCTGGTTGAAAGAAAACTCCAGTATACGCTTGCTTCTCAGATCTGGATCACAATGGAACAGCAAGACAGCGAAGATAGATTCTATTTCTGCCTGTCTAGCTCAGCTGTTTAACACTGGACAAGTTAATGCCCGCTTCCTTCTGAGCCTCAGTATCCTCATCTGTGTGATGGGTGGAGAGTTAAGTAGCTAATTGAAAATAATCACTAACATTCAATGAAATACTATTCTTGAGCCAAATGTTTCTCTCATTTCATGCCTACAAGCACCCTGTGACGTAGAGCCAATTATTGTCGCCCCCATTTTACAGCAATGGAAACTGAAATTTAGAGATGTTAAATAGCTTGATGAAGCCCAGATAGTAAGTTGTAGAACCAGAATTTGAACCCAGCATTCAAGTGCTTAACCAGGAAAACCTCCTACTTTTTGGCCCTCATAAATTTATTTCACAACGATTTTCGGAACACCTGGGCTATGAGCAAGCAGAGTTCCCGCAGCGCAGGAGACAGACACAAATTCTCTTTCAGGTTGGGAGCCCTGAACTCTAGTCTTGGTAGGGTCATCAATTCAATTTGCTTCTACATAGAGAATGTATGGGGTGTGTACAGAGGGAGGGGTAAGGCAAGTGGCTGTGATAAAATAATGTCTCTGGGTCACTCTCCTATGCTTTGGAATCATCTGTGTACACAGGATGTCACAAAGAGAACCAGGACTGAGACGACCAAAACCTGGCGCAGCCACAACCACAGTATCATCCCCAGTGAACTCAGCCTCCAGATCAACCAGGCACCCAAATAAAGGGCTGACTGGGCAGCTTGGTCCTTGTTGGGCACACCCAGCCACCACAGTTGGGACAGGACCCGTCCCTTTGGCTCTCAGAGTTAGGCTATTCGCAATTGACTGGGACAGAGCCCAGTCTGAGAGAAGGGTGGTCACACTGTAGGTCATGAGATTAGGTCAGCCCTGAGGCCAAAATAAGGGACAGGTGCCTCTGGAGGCAAGCTTAGAAAAGCTGCCCCAAACCACTTGCAGCAAAATGCCATCCAATTAGAGATAATTAGCCACCTGTGGGGCAAGGGTGGCAGAAAGCCCAGAGAAGAGACTGTCAGGAGGCCTGTGCTTTCCCTTGGCCCCTGGCTGCAGTTCTGCAGAAGCCAGGGCCAGCAGACCTGCCCTCCCACCCCCAGGTAACCCACCCTGCCCTGACTAATGAGCCGAGGCCGGGAACAGAGGGTACAACCTGCAGAAAAATGTTTTCTCCCTTCTAATAAACTTTTCAAAAAGGCTCCTGAGATCCACGGCTGGATTCTCCCATGAATACAGCCCCAGGTGTCGAGGGGACAGAGGCACAAAGTTAACAGCTCATTTAGCAGGGAACAAATGGCCTCCTTTCAGGCCAACAAATAAAACATTATGCACTCAGACAGGCACTGGGGCCTAAGAGGGGTGTCTATCAGAAAGATACGCAGAGGACACAGTATCGCTTCCTTTGAGAAATCCCCTGACTGCTTTGGGGGGAAAAACAAACAAACAAACAAACAAAAAACCTGAAAGGCAATGTTTCCGTCAAACAACCCAGAAGGCAAAATGCGAAAGTGTTGGCTGGAATAAAATATTGAAATCAAGATGATTATTAACAGTAATAATAGCTTATGTGCGTATGTACAGTCCCCTGTCATTCTTAATTTGCTTTCACATGCATCATCTCTTTGAAGCTTCACAACTTTATGCAGCAAGAAAGGCAAGAGGCAGTATCCCCACTTTATAGAGAAGGATCTGGGAGAGGCTGAAAGCTTAAGCCCAACACCACACGAGTCAGTGTCAACGCCATGGTTCAAACCAACCTTTCTCATTCCAAGCCCACTACACCCTCCACGTTAGGGCAGCACATCCAAATTTCGTTATGTACTATTTGTATGTTTTTGAATCATAATATATTAAGGCTTGAAAGATCCTGAATAATCACTGGAAATCTGGAACCCAGACATTAAACAACATGTTCAAGAGCACACATCAAACTAGGACTAGGTCTTTGGTCTTCACATTCCCTCCAGGCCAATGTTCTTCCCACGCTACTTCCATTCAGGCCCCAATAACAAAGAATATTTCTATAGACACCAGTAATAATAAAAAAAAAAATTATAGCATCCCCTTAAAAACAGTAGATGCTTCTGACTAACATTTTTTTGACACAAGCCTTTACTTCTAATAAAGCAATAATGTTAATGTGGTGGGAGATTCAGGCACAGAAGGGGAGAATCGGTAGAGTTCCCTGCACGCAGTAGGGGCTCAATAAATGTTTGCTGAATTGAATGTCGTAAAATGAGTGTGGACCCACAGGGAAAAAAGAGAAAGCAAAGGTATTTTGCACGTACATAAATGGAAATGCATCCACTCTGTGTAAGACACTGTTCTGGGAGTTTGGCAGAAAGAAGACATTTGCCATATTCCAAGCTGGTTTTTGACATCAGCTTGAAGCTCCTACTGTCTGAACATCGCACACTCACAGAGAGAACACAGCGGGATGCGTGCTCCCAGGCAATCCCTTGGAAAATGTTTGACCTTCACTGAAGTTTTGACACTGTTTTCAGTGTCGCCTCAGTGTCATTTTTTTTTT
>NW_011889086.1:1416005-1441287 GCF_000151845.1 Pteropus vampyrus | reverse complement strand
CAATTGACTGGGACAGAGCCCAGTCTGAGAGAAGGGTGGTCACACTGTAGGTCATGAGATTAGGTCAGCCCTGAGGCCAAAATAAGGGACAGGTGCCTCTGGAGGCAAGCTTAGAAAAGCTGCCCCAAACCACTTGCAGCAAAATGCCATCCAATTAGAGATAATTAGCCACCTGTGGGGCAAGGGTGGCAGAAAGCCCAGAGAAGAGACTGTCAGGAGGCCTGTGCTTTCCCTTGGCCCCTGGCTGCAGTTCTGCAGAAGCCAGGGCCAGCAGACCTGCCCTCCCACCCCCAGGTAACCCACCCTGCCCTGACTAATGAGCCGAGGCCGGGAACAGAGGGTACAACCTGCAGAAAAATGTTTTCTCCCTTCTAATAAACTTTTCAAAAAGGCTCCTGAGATCCACGGCTGGATTCTCCCATGAATACAGCCCCAGGTGTCGAGGGGACAGAGGCACAAAGTTAACAGCTCATTTAGCAGGGAACAAATGGCCTCCTTTCAGGCCAACAAATAAAACATTATGCACTCAGACAGGCACTGGGGCCTAAGAGGGGTGTCTATCAGAAAGATACGCAGAGGACACAGTATCGCTTCCTTTGAGAAATCCCCTGACTGCTTTGGGGGGAAAAACAAACAAACAAACAAACAAAAAACCTGAAAGGCAATGTTTCCGTCAAACAACCCAGAAGGCAAAATGCGAAAGTGTTGGCTGGAATAAAATATTGAAATCAAGATGATTATTAACAGTAATAATAGCTTATGTGCGTATGTACAGTCCCCTGTCATTCTTAATTTGCTTTCACATGCATCATCTCTTTGAAGCTTCACAACTTTATGCAGCAAGAAAGGCAAGAGGCAGTATCCCCACTTTATAGAGAAGGATCTGGGAGAGGCTGAAAGCTTAAGCCCAACACCACACGAGTCAGTGTCAACGCCATGGTTCAAACCAACCTTTCTCATTCCAAGCCCACTACACCCTCCACGTTAGGGCAGCACATCCAAATTTCGTTATGTACTATTTGTATGTTTTTGAATCATAATATATTAAGGCTTGAAAGATCCTGAATAATCACTGGAAATCTGGAACCCAGACATTAAACAACATGTTCAAGAGCACACATCAAACTAGGACTAGGTCTTTGGTCTTCACATTCCCTCCAGGCCAATGTTCTTCCCACGCTACTTCCATTCAGGCCCCAATAACAAAGAATATTTCTATAGACACCAGTAATAATAAAAAAAAAAATTATAGCATCCCCTTAAAAACAGTAGATGCTTCTGACTAACATTTTTTTGACACAAGCCTTTACTTCTAATAAAGCAATAATGTTAATGTGGTGGGAGATTCAGGCACAGAAGGGGAGAATCGGTAGAGTTCCCTGCACGCAGTAGGGGCTCAATAAATGTTTGCTGAATTGAATGTCGTAAAATGAGTGTGGACCCACAGGGAAAAAAGAGAAAGCAAAGGTATTTTGCACGTACATAAATGGAAATGCATCCACTCTGTGTAAGACACTGTTCTGGGAGTTTGGCAGAAAGAAGACATTTGCCATATTCCAAGCTGGTTTTTGACATCAGCTTGAAGCTCCTACTGTCTGAACATCGCACACTCACAGAGAGAACACAGCGGGATGCGTGCTCCCAGGCAATCCCTTGGAAAATGTTTGACCTTCACTGAAGTTTTGACACTGTTTTCAGTGTCGCCTCAGTGTCATTTTTTTTTTATTTTTAGGGAAAAATTCTGGAGTAAAGAAAGAAGTATGTAAAGGAGGTGGAACTGTTAGTAAAATCCTGGTGACAGAGCAATTACTGAAACCTGATGTCAAGAGGCATTCTCTCATACTGTCACTGAACTGCTCTGTAAATGATTTTGCCTGATGGTGACTTCTGTCAATTTCAGTCCTCCACTCAATCCACTGGCAGTTTCTCAGTATGTGGGGGTGGGCTCCACAAGAGGTAGGAAATGTCACTTTACACTTTGGTCTAGAAAGTGTTTTGGCGATCACTACCTCTTATTAAACACCTGCAATGATAACGATTATCTTAAAATTAAACGAAGAGCTAACTTTTATTGAGGGTTTACTATGTATTCTATGCTAAGCACTTCAACATGCTTTATTTTATTTAGCCTTCATACAACAACCATATGATGTTTCCAGCTTTGAAGCCTGTGTCCTTTGCCAGGAGTCTATCATTCATTCTCCTACTCATTTGCATAACCACTACGTAAGAAGCATTGCCTAGCTACTGAGATTCAGAGATAAAAGATAAAGATCATGCTTTCAGGAAGCTCAAAAAGGTCACAATATTATGTGCTAAGTGTAGTGACAGAAGGAATTGCTGGGTGCCTTGGGCATATCCAGGAGGGACACCTAACCCAATCTAAGAAGGGACAGAGAAGATTCCCAGAGGAAATGATGCCTCTGTCTTGAAGGTTGTTAGAAGTCTGTCAAATGCAGGAGGGCAGTTCACTTATGAGGAGTGGAGGGCAGCAGGCACAAAGACATGGAGGCATGAGAGATCATGTTCGAGGGTCTTCCAAGTAGTTCAGAATGGATTGTACCCAAGAGCCAGATAGTTAATGGAAATGAAGTGGAGAGAAATGAGGCTGGGAAAAACAAAAAAAAACAAAAAAAAAACCAAGGTACAAACTGAGGAAGGGCTTTTTTGCCAGCTAGAGTGAAATTTATCCCGAAGGCCATGATGATCCTGAGGGTTCTTAAGCAAGTGTGTGATGTTCCAGGAGAGCACTAACTGCCGACTTCCACTCCACTCCCCAGAGGGGAAAAGCGGGACAGCAACATCTCCAGCCCCTCTCCTCAAAGGAAAGGAACCGATTTATCTTTCGGGTGAAATCAGAAGAGAGCAAATGTGAGCAGCTGCAGCAGTTACGCTATAGGCTGTCTCAGTACCATTCCAACTCCACTTCTGTGTTTCTTATACTTCTGTGTGAGACCCAGAAGTGTCTAAGGGTGTTCTGGGGACACCAAGCAGACGCTCTTGCATGAGGCTTGGAAGGAGAAAATGAAAGACAGGTAGCTGTTTCCATGTGCACAGAGAGTAATCTTTCTGAAGCACCTCAGACAAATGTTGTCTGCCCCTGGAAATAGTGTTGTCTCCACCCGCACGATTCCATGGTATGGTTGGTCAACTGTCCTGACATCCAATCTTGGCTCCCAGGCCCCTCCTGGAATGCTGTAGGCTACCCAATGCCCATTAATAAATCTATTTCCACTTAAATTATGTCATGTCACTTTTAAGGACCTAATTGATACAATAGCTCCTTTCCTTCTCTCATTCAGGGCTGTCTGACCTCAGAAGATCCTCATCACTACTCACCGAAGAAATATATGTGTGAGGTCACTTGTGCTCTTATAGAGGAAAGGGAAGCCTGTAGATATCCAGCTCAGACCAACTTAGAAAGTTCAAGAAGCCTGATGTAGGTACAAAACCTAAATTCTCCAATCATGTTTTCATCTTTGTCTAACAGAAATAAGACCTACGTTTTCGTCTTTGTCTAACTCCAGTGTTCATCCCCCATTCTGTTTTTAACCTGGAGGGAGAAAGGGTATGATTAAGTATTAGCCCTTAAAATCTCCCCCACCTAAAAAAAAAAAAAAAAAAATTAATCACAGTTAGAATCAGTCAGGTGGCTGGAGCAAACCCAACTCCGGTGTCAGTCTGGAATTGGAAAGGGATGCTTCTGTGTTAATCAGACAGGCAAGGGGAGCCCATGTGGTGCAGAAACTTCAGTTAGGAGATGCAATCTATTGATTACCAGGAAACCCTTTTTACAAAAGAGGTCATCATCTCAAACTCTCAGCTCACTTGTAGTATTTGCAGGAGGCTGATTTCCCCCTCGATGCTCACAGAGTTGCCCAACACACCTGTTCCCAAAGCATGTGGTCCCCACACCTGAACCTCTTAAATCTGAAAATGAGGGAGGAATAAGAAATAGGAAGAATTAACCCTGAGTGGAGCCATAAAGGAATAGACAGAATATAAGCTAAATTAAAGGAAAATAAGCCAAGAAGCCCAAAGTCTATTCCCTGAGCCTCATGTTATCAACAAGCTCAATTCTCCTCCCTGCATTTTCACATCATTAAAAAAAGGGGAGAAAGATTGCAAATAAAGCTGTCTTTGCTGAGTAACTATTCTGTAGTGCACACAACAGTGGGAGATGGGGAGCAAAAGGAGTAGGCTGGCACCTTACAAGAAAGCTGAGGGGACACCAGGAATGATGAGAGGAGGTGTGGCAGACACTCCTAGTGTGTCCACTAACATTCATTCTCCGATTTTCTAATATAGAACCCCAAGACTGTCACATGGCCACCAGACTAGATAATACTCCCTAGTCTCCCTTCTGTTAGCAGTGGCCAGTTGACTTGGCCCTTGCCAATATGGATATAAAAAAAAATAAGGGGGGTCTAACTTCTGGTCCTGCCCTTAAAATAAATGGAGAGGTCCTCTTCTGACCTCTTTTCTCTCTTCCAGCCATCTAGTTTGAATGAAGATGTGGTGATGTACCATCGTGGATTATGATGATGACAACAATGTCCTCGGGAGGGAGGAGCAGCTGGCTTGTAGAAGCCAAGAAAGACTTCACAGCTTAAAGCTGTCTTATGCACTCAGATTTTTACAAGACTGAGACACATGTTTCTATCATTTAAAGACACATTTAAGCTACTTTATTTGGAGTCTTGGCTGCATTCATTTGGACATATATCCTAATTAATTGAGATGGCATGCCACCACTTTGCTTATGCAAGAAAATAGCTGTAAACAAAGAAACAAAAAAGACCCCTAAACAGTCAAAGTTCTATTTTCACTGAAAGCTGATGCACTTTATTCAAAGGAATGGCACCCAGGCCAAGACCTGGTAGGCACTTATCAACCCTTATCATATCCACATTTCCAGTGAGCATAATTCGTAATATATTAGTCCACAACCAATGCAAAAATGGATAGAAATGGAAGAGGACTGCTTTTAGAGGCAGATAAACTGACAATACCAAGACATGATAGCACAATCTGACAGTGAGAGACTGCGAAAATATAAAAAATGAATAAGATTTCAAAATCCATACACGCATATAGGTCTAGGCAACTAATATATATAGGGACACATAGTCCTCCATCTCTAGATAGCCTTTAAGAATATTGAGTATATAGCCTGACTCAATAATTGATGTTTACAGTAATATTTCTAAATGATACTCTATTTTTAAAAGCAGCGAAGAATGTAATTCACTTCTAAATATTTCCAGAACCTTAGTCATCTTGAAACTTTGCTTATCTGAAATGCCTCAATCTATGTGATACCACATATATAAATTATTTCATATAATTCAATATTAAATGAAATACATTTGGATATCACACATGTAAGCAGTGTTACAATCATTACTCTGAACCTATACTTTTTCAGGCCTTGTCTTAGATGTGATGTCCCAGAGATGAATCAGATACATCACTGCTGTCTAGTAACTCATGGTCTAGTTTGGACACAGGTAAAGAGAACTTTATAACACTAAATCAAACTTCTAAGAAGAAAAATCATATGCTGCAAAAGAGATTGCTATCTATAATATAAAAGGAAACTTGACAAATTGATTTAAAAAGAAAAACCATTCAAAAGAAAAAATGGGCAAAGACGATGAATTAGCTGTCCACCAAGAAGTAAATTCAGATACCCAGTAAAAGTGAAATGATGCTCCTCTTTGGTAGACATCAAGAAAATACAAAGTAAACAGCAAAGAAATAAATGAAAGGACAGTCATCAAATAATAGATGACACAAGGACTGGAATTTCAAGTGATTTTTACTAACTCCTATTTTTCTATACTTTCACATTTTACTATTAACTTGTAATATTTACGTGATTTGAAAAATTAATAATAAAGTGATATATATTAAAAAAAAAAAAAAAACCACCATCGACGCTGGTCAATATTGAGTAGAGTTAACTAAGAAGACTTCACTTGGTACCTGACCTTGGCTTTAAAAGACTATTGGGTTGAGAAGAGACTTGAAAAGAAAGGGTGTTCCAGGCAGGAAGAGTGACGTAAGTCAAAGTATGGAGGTAGAAATAAACACTGGGACTAACCCTCAGGCAGTCTGCCTCATCTGGAACTGGAGAGAAAAAAGAAACAAATGACTGGAATTCCATGACTGTGGTAAAACCAAACACATAAGTAGAAATGGCCACCAAGACGCATATATAAAAATGTGATTTTTAGAGTTAACATTAACAAATGAAAACAGCTTGATTTCTTCAAGTTCTACAAATACACCAATATTTTGAGTTCTTAGGACTCTGTACGTGGTGACACCATGTGTTTCCTTAGGATGTAAACTTCAGTTTGGTAGCATTTTCAATTTAAGCCCTTTTTCCTGTCAGTTTCCAACTCGGCTGTAAATATTTGCTTGGAGGAAAAATGTCAGTAAAGATCTAAGCTCAAGCTTCCAAAAAAAATATGGTCATTTTGAAACAAGAGGAAGTTGCTTTCTGCATGTGAATTAAACAAGAAGTCTTAACACCTACAGTTCGAAACTCATTTCAGAAAAAAAGGATTGTTTTTATTTATTAAAAGACTATGAATACAAATGAATTTTTTATTTGGTATTCGTTCTTGGTTAATTCTGCTCTCTTTGAAATAGGAACTTTATGTATTTTGCCAGATAAATTGAGAGGTTGTTTAATATTACTGGATCTCCTGTCCTCCATTTGACTGTTTTATAAGTCACAAGCGAATAACTATTAAAGATATAGAATTCTTGCATTTTCATCAACAAAAAAAGAGCCTAAATGTCACCAAGTAATAGTCTCTTCCTTGGGTAAACCAACCAGTGTTACACAACCCAGAGAGTTGATTTCAACCAGAAAAACACACCCTTCTCTCTTTCACAAGGTGCCTTTCATTTTCTAAGTAGGGATTAAAATCACAAGGGCCCCAATGTTCCTATTCTCACCAATGTATTAGGAAGCACAGCAGGTAATAATACTATTATTCTATTTCCGGGAAATTGAATGAGACACACAGAACCATCAGGTGACCTTTTGTACACCTGATAGTGGAATAGGAAAAAACAACTCAGGTCTCTGAAATGCAAAATCTATTTCTTTTAAAACAGTGATCCTTCTGATTATTGGGTTAACAATAAAAAAAAACCAGAAAATTTTAATAATTTCATGTTTTGCTGAATCTTAAGAGTATCAAAAAGGATTAGTGAAAAAAAGAGTCTGAAGAATGAAAACGAGAACAGATGTTGAGACCAGACACATGGGTTTCCAGCCTCAATCTTGCATTTACTGTCCACATTACTTGGAGAACTGATTTAACCTGAGCTTCAATTTTCCTTCTATAAAAATATAGAGTTGTTTTGTGAACTCATAGAATAATACCTGAAAAGTATCCATAAGCACAAGATAGGTACTTCATAAAAATAACATTAATAGTGACAATGATGATGATGATAGTGGTGGTGGTAATAATGATGATGATGACAATGGTTCTACTGCTAAGTAACTCTAGGATCTTAAACAGGTCTCAGAAGTGTATACACCTGAGTAGCAAAGAACAGAGACTACCTGTGCTCAAATCTCATCTCTACTGCTTATTTGCACCTCATATTCCTTATCTGGAGAGTACGAAGATAAACCAAATTAATGTATCTAAAGTGTTTAGAGCAGCACTTGCTCACAGTAAATTTTCCCTCTCTTAAATAAAGCCGTTGGACAAAAGGATCTGCAAGTTCAAGTTCTATTATGTCACCTGGTCAGGATTTCCAATCCAAAAGAAACACAGTATGGTCAAAGGTGTACAGTCTCTAGTGTCAGAAAGAGTTTAGTTCAAGTTCTAAAATGCAATGGCTACATCTAGGATAAGTTAATATCTCTGGTCCATGGTTTCCTCCTCTACTCATTAAAAACTCAGCAAATATTTTATTGATATTTATTGTGCCAGGAACTGTTCTAGGTGAGGATCATAATGTTAGTCATAGCATTGTTAGGAGAATTATGAAAGAATACAGGTTGTATGCCCAAAGTATATCTGACATACATGAAGCACTCAACAACAGCAGCAGTGTCCTACCCGAAAGGTAGATGCTATCAAAATCAAGCTCTGGAGGCCTCTAGCACCTGCTGCCTCACTGACAAAATATCCCACCATCATAGTTTCAAACCATCCCATTAGGTTTTATAGCATATCTACAGAACCACAAACTATGTCCACAGTTGTTCACCAAAGTCTCAAGAAAATAACTCTCTCCACGGTTCTGGTTCAAAAAAGACTTCAGGTATATAGATGAACAGAATCGGGAAGCAGCCCTATCAGCTAGCCTTCTGTCCCATTATGTCACTGCACTAAAGTGAAAGCAGAAGGTTCCCTACTCCTTTCTGGGACCAACTCTCATATTTAAGAATAGGGGATGAACTTTGGGCTCAACACCTTCGACTTCCTCCTAGCTGTAGGGGCTTGGCCAAGTCACATTAACTTCTCACATGTGCCTTCATTTCTTCTCCGTAAAAGGACAATGAAACCTAGTTGGAAGGACAACTACGAAGATGTGAGATAAACACTTAAGCTCTGAGCAAATGTTAGGCATATAAAGTTGAGTTAGGTGCCTTCTTCTAGGTACCCACATACTCACTTACGGAGTAGAGCGAAAAGAGCAGAGGCAATAAAATAAATGAGATCCGAGTTTGAATACAGATACCACTACTCCTTCCCTTTCTGACCTAGCTAATTTATACAACCTCCTGGAGCCTAGCTTTCTTTATCTATAAAAGAAAGATTAAAACACCTATCACATAGGGCTATTATGAAGATTAGTGAAGCAATTTATTTAATGTAATTTTTAAAAAATGAACCCAACTCATATGTGTTCCATATTTGTGGGGCATGCACTACATGCACAACACCACATTAAGTATTATCGTGATACACATAGATGTGTACTATATGATCCCTGCATATGATCTAGTTAGGAAACTATGACATAAAACAAAGGTCAAAAAGAAATGCAAGTACTTAATAATATGTACATTAAAAATAGAGGTGGGGTCAGGGAAAGGATTGTCACTTTTTGCACACTTCTGTATCATCTGAATTTTTGTAAAGCTTGTATTATTTTTGCAATCACAAGAAAGATAATAAAAATCATAAGAGTAAGAGATAATAAGAAATAAGTGAAGAAGATGTTAAGGATGTTAATCTTCCTTTAGAAACTTGTAAAATGAATGTATTCATTAAACATCAATCATACTCCTTTGTGCCAAGCGCTGTGTTATATACCCTGAGATTGAAGTGATGAATAAGTTATCCCCACCTGGAAGGAACTTACTATCTAAAACACATGAAGAATTATAACTTAATACTTCAAGAAAAGTATATTAAGAGTGTTAAGAAAACGCAAGCTAACTGTGGAAAAGGGAACTCTGAGTGGATGTTGTTTTGAAATAGATCCTTAATGATGAGTAAAAGTTTACTAGGTAAAGGAGTAAGACTGTATTTTCCACACAAAGTTACACCTGCAAAGGTATGAAAGGCATGTGTGTGGTGTACAGGTATGATGTTAAGTGTAGTGTGAATATGTATATGATGGTATGTGGTGATGCTATGTGTGAGGGTGTGTGTGAGGGTGAGTTTGTGTGTGTGTGTATGTGTGTGAGGGTATGTGTTGCTGTGTGGAATTCTTTCTGCGTGTTTGTGTATATGTGCAAGGGTGTGTATGTGTGTGAGTGGATGAGGCTCTGTGTGTGTGTTGGTGTGAAGCACATTAGTAGAGAGCCAGAGGCCATGCTATGAAAGGCCTTGAAGTTCATGGTCATAGATTTGAATATGTTTTAAGCATAAGGAAACATTTACATTTTTGATCTGGGGAATAACACAATCAAAGCTATGTTTTAGAAAGATGATGTCACATCTGTGAGGAGGGCCCATACTGGAGGCCAGGAGATGAAATGGAAGGCTCTGAGGATGATCTAGAATGGGGACAAGGAAGCTGGAGAGGAGAAAATGAATTGGAATCATTTTCCTATCACTCTTAGTTCTGGGTGGCAGGTAAGAGTGTTTACTACACTATCCTACATTTTTATTTTCCCCCAAGGTTAAATAAATTAAAAAAAAAAAAAGAACTTTTAAAAAAGTTGTCCATTCTGTGCTTGGCAGATCTAAAAACAAAGGAATATCTCCCCACCAAAGTAGTTCCTATATCCAGTCTGTCCAAATGGAGTACCCTAACTTGACCCAAACGAGAGTATGTTTTGGGGGCCATACAAAGCATGTCTGCTAAGCAAACAGATCCCTTCTGAGCTCCAACCCCACCCCCACAACTGGAGTCCCCACTGAAGGAAGAAATGAGAAACAGAGTTAATGGCTTTCTGCAATGCAATGTTTATCTCATAAGTAATTATTTCATTTTATCAAAGCTGAATTCTAAGCAAGTCTACCTGGAATGAATCTTTTGTGGTTTTAGGTTGGTTCCCCCCCACCCCCCCACAGTTTTAAAAGGCATATGATAAAACAAGACTTTGCTTTTGTGGGCCTTTCTCCTCCCTTCTCTGTGCTAGAATTCTTCCTCTCTGTTTTTCTTCTACTGCCTGTGTTTTCACTGCTTCCTCCTCTTCTTTCTTATCTTCCTCCTCCTCCTGTCTCATTCTCTATTTTTCCTACCTCTTTCTCAGTATCTGACTATATTTGAAGTCTTAAGCTGTCTCTGTGTCTCTATATCTCACCTACAACTACCCCCCACATACCTCTTTCCTCTTTCCCTCCTTCCTTTCCTCTCTCCTTTCCTTCTCCCCCCATATACCTTCTCGCTACCAAAAAAAAAAAAAAATTCAATTTTAGGAAAGGAACAAGGTCTTTGCTAGTACAAGAGTCTGACTGACAAATTTGGTCATAGTAAGGTGACCAAATCCAGCTTCAAAAAAAAAAAAAATCTTAGAAGAGAGAGGGCTGAATGGTGGTCCTTCATTTTGAGGAAGGCGGATGGAGCCTATGGCTTCCAGATGTCCCTGGACACCAGTATCACTAGGCAGTCTTCCAGCTAGGCAATTCCTATTTGCTAATAAGCCCCAGACAGCCAGTCCTCATCCCTTTCCTCTGGGAGTGAGGTGGCACTGCTGCTGTCACATTGCACTGCTCAAATACTCCTCCGGCTCAGCTAAGAGAGGAAGAAAAGCTATAAAATTCAGAACCGGCTAATGTCAGCACTGCAGGGGATCTCAGAGACCACCTGGTCCAACCTGGTCAGGTCACTAAAGGATACACTAGGACCCCAGGTCTCTAAATGTCAGGGGAACCCATTATTAGAAAACCCAGTACTAGGACCTGTTGCAAAAATCTTCTCTGCAAATATCTCTGGGTCTTTGCCTTCTGAACGGAAATCTATTATACAGGGTCCAGAGGTGTAAACAGGTAGGAGAGGCTTAAAATACAGACAGAAAGGGGTTAAATGTACACAGTACACATTAGAAATCCACTGCATGCTCCCCAAAAGGATTTGAGCAGGGAAATCTGTTGAAGATAGGGCTGCAGTGGTGGAGGGCTCTAAGCTCTGAAGATCTTTTAATATGGCTGTATTGTAATACTGCAGTGCCTAACCCCCGCTAGTCATTCCAAAAAGAAAAAAGAAAAAGGAAGCCCCGCTCAGCAGCACAACTTCTCAGCCCTGGAAACAGATCGTCTCCCTTTTGCACTCATTTAATAACCACTTTATTTAACATGAGTAGGGGAAATGTGCATCCTCAGAACACAGCAGAGGAACCTCCCTCTGCAACGACGCGATTCCTCGGACATGAAACTAAAACGCATGCATTCAACTCGGCTTCCCAAAGCAGCAGCAAAGCCACTGTGAGGCGATTTGCAGGAGACCCCCTCGGAAAGGAGCGGGATGGGGCTGGCAAGCAGGGGACACACCTTTTCTGAGCTATTGGAAACATGCTGCCTGCTAAGTCCGCCCAGACTGTGCTGCTAAGGGTTAACTTGCTCAGCAAAAATTGATACACTTGATACACACACACACACACACACACACACACACACCCCACCCCTACTGCACCCCCACAACCTCCGCCACATTTGAATCTTGTTAATCTTAAATTCCCAGAAATTCCCTGATCAGCCCTATCTTTTCAGAACAGCCCCTCCACCTGGGCTGCATTCCCACCTCACCACCAGTGAAAGCCCAGAGAGTGGGCATAATTATTTTCCTACAAGGTTATGCCTAATTGGCCGCTAACCTAATTGATTAATCATCTCATTTTTCAAGGCAGCATCAAAGAGCTATACGGGGAGTGGGGGCGAAGTGGGGGGGGGGGGTGAGTAGAGAAAACATGTGTCCAGATGGCGCGAGGGGTAAAATTACAGACTGGGGGAAAGACCCCCAGCTAGCTTGCCTGGTTTCTGGACACAGAAGTGTACAGAAAGGAACAGAAAAACGAGAATGAGCAGAGAAATGTGCCAAGACCACAGAAGGACTGCTCTGGGAGCCTCGACGATGCCCAGCCAACCTGAGTCCAGCGAAGATAAGTTGTTTCCTCCGAGCCTGGAAGGGTTAAATGACTGCTAGTCAATCCAGCCTTGGCTGGCGTTGGGAGAGCAAAAACCAGTTTCCGCGAGTCTGCTTGGGGCTCCCGGAGGTCGCCTTCAGGCTCCGGTCACAACTTGCGCGGCTCTGCGCGGCGGCCCTTGCCCTGCGCCTTTGCGCGCCACCCAAAACTTTGCGCACACTGCAGCCGCTTCCCGACCGCTTTTCGCTGCGAGCCGCGCTCCGCCAAGTGTTGCGGACAGTGTATCCGCAGCCGCTACTGCCCAGCTTTGGGCTCCAGACTTTTCCCCGGCTGCCTCCAATTCTCACCCACGGGGCTTCCTCGCGGTTCCTGGAGCGCGGCGCCCGCCCTGCGGTGGGCAGGCAGTGCCGGTGCGGCGTTCCAGATGACCACTTCGCGGAGTCTGGGCAGCGCCAGCGTGGCAGATTGGTCCCGCGGTCGCCCCCGCCCCGGCGCGCCCACCCCAAGCCTCCCACCCGGGGCTGACGGGCTCAACACCTTCTCCTACCTTCCAGCCACCGAGGACCACACTCTCCGCTCAGCCCTCTTGACTCATCCTCCGGCTGCAGGAGAGGGCGAGCGGGCTCCGCTTTTGTTCCCTGGGGCTAGCAGGTCCGTGTGAGGCCAGAACGCCCGGGAGATGCCGCGGAGCTGAGTATCCCGAACAGGAGAGGCTCACTGCCGGCAGCTCTGCCAGCAGCAGTAGCGGCAGTAGCAGCAGCAGCAGCAGCAGCAGCAGCAGTAAAGATACTGCCGGCTCTCTGCAGGCCACATCTTTCATACCTTATACATCACTACCGCATTCCCCCGAATAGGGGAGCCCCACAGCATTTCGTCACCCAGCACAGAATGCAGGAGCGGCGCAGCAGTGGCAAGGCCCGACCTGGCCAGGAAGTGAGCAGTGCGAGGAGAGAGAGACCTCAGCACCCGCCAACAGATTCCCTCCTCGCTCTGATCACAGCGAAGCCTATAACTTGCAGCCATTCTGCTGTCCTCACCCTTTGGAATTGTCTCTTCTCCAGGGAGGTCTGAACTTTAGGCCAAGCAACAATGATTAGGAGAGAGCTCTCTCCCAGTTGGCACGGTATCTTGGCCTGCACGTGCTTTTACACAGCCTTTTCCTCTCTGGAGTCATCACACACGTGAAGCTTTGCAGCAACAGACACACTCTTGTATTTCTACATGTGTATGTATATGTACATGTATATGTATGTGTATGTGTGTGTACATATGTGTGTACATATATGACCCCCAGAGACACTTTTCTGCACTCCCCACAATCAAGTGTGTGGGCACAAGAGACAGAGCTCCAGCTGCAGTTATGTAACCTTAATCAAACTGCCAAATGATGGAGCCACCATTTATTTCTTCATCTGCAAAATGGGAATCAGATTATGTCTCCTAGGGCTGTTGTGAGAATGAAATGAGATAAGCACAGAGCTTGACACGTGAAGTGATAGCAAATGACAGGGCTTTTCTTCATTCATCCAGGGCACATCTGCCTTTCCTGGGATAATAACATATCAGTAACCATCACTCATTCAATATATATTTATTGTGTGCTTACTTTATGCCAATTTCTATTTTATGGAGTGGAATAGAGCTTTCAAAATGACAGAAAACTAACCCTTATTCTCTTGACAATTGCTCCCTAGTATGAAGACACAGAAAATAAACAAGTAAATTTGCAAAAACAAACAAAAATAATAATAATCACTACAACAACAATTTAAAAAGGTGGTGACATGTGCTAGGAAATGACTGAACTAGATCATCAGCCTGGGTCAGTCGAAAAAGAACTCTGAGGAGATGACAATTAACCTGAGAACTATATGACAAGGAGCCAGGCATGAAAGATCTGGGAGGAGCATTAAAGGCAGAGAAAACAGCAAGTGTGAAGGCCCTAAAGCAGGAATGAGTTGAATGCCTTTGGGGAGAAGAAAACCAGCTATGGCTAGAATGGAGTAGGAGTGGTCATTAGTGGTAAGAGAATGAGGTGGGGAGGTAAGGGAGAGAAGCCGGTGTTATGGGAGGAAGTCAGTAAGTCAATTAGACTTTATTCCAAGTTTGGAATTCAGAGGGATGTAATTGTTCGGAGATTGGAGATAGTAGTACTATGTGCATTTGTAAAAGCTCACTCCAGCTGCTATGCAGAGAATGGAACTGGAGGGGGCTTAGGTGGAAGCAGGGAAACCAATCAGAGGCTCCTGCAGTGCTGAGTAAAAGTCCCTTACATTTCCTAGCCTGCACAACCACAATGACCTCCTCTTTTCTACTAGGTCTGCTAGAAACAAAAGATACTTAACAGGTACCCGGGAAGCTTGAATGTGAATTTCTCCCACCATTCTCTGAATATCCTTTTCCTCAACTGGAAAATGTAAATAATAATATATATTCTCATTAAATTATTATAAGGATTAAATGAGCCAAGGGAGTCAACTAAGATGCTAAATAATCCTTTATTTTATCTTCACCATACCCCCCACTTTGAGCTCCTCTAGGGGGCTCCCCCAGGGGCCTCCAGAGTGCTCCTACAATACCTCTATCCCTATCTAGGGAAAGGGAGGATAGTCATCCCTACCCTGTAAATGTCTTGTCCAGAGCCTGGCAGGGGTATGCTTCTGGGCCCAGGAAGAGTTCCTCTCAGCACCTGAGGAAAGACTTACATTGGTAGTGCTGGCCCCTGCACCTATCTGTCATCTTCTCAAGCAGGAAAACGATTTTCATTTTGTTTAGGTTCTTTTGATTTTTTTTTTCTTTCTGTCACCCTCATCTAGTTCGAAACATGCAGGAAGGACATCATATGAAGCATTTGAAGTATAAAAATAGAAGGGGAAACAGGCTTGGGGGAATGAGGGGGGTGGGGTTGCATAGAGCCAGGGATGGCAGGAAAGAAAAACAGTCCTTTCTCTCTTAGCAACAGGAGGAAAGGTTCTCACTGAGACACATGCTAATCCTCTTACATCTGCACAGTAAAACAGATTCCAGAGGCCTTCAGAATCTCTCCCTAATTGATACCACAGGAACCCAATGAGGTGAAACAGGTATGTTTGGATATTGTGCTCCTTTGACAGATGAGGGAGCTGAGTCCCAAACAGGTAATGTAGCAGAGCTGGCATTTGGACCCAGGTGCTCTTGACTTTCTCTCTCTCCATGCCAGAATGTTTCAAGTTGCCCCAGCCTAATAGTGCTGCCTCATTTCTAGGGCCCTGGAGCATTTATCCAATGGAGACCCAGATTTGTGGGTCCCAAAGGTACTCAACCCATTCCCTGTACCCAGCTCAATCTACTGCAATCCTTCCCATCTTTCTCCAAGCCAGTTTCATTTGGATGTTAGGATACTGAAATTCAAACAGGGGTCGTCAGTGTTCAGGAGTCCTAGAAACTGATTTAATACCTCGCTGCTGCTGGGTTAGAGATCAGGGAAAGAACAGACACTAATGGATGAATCTTTGGGATGCTGCATGGTTATCAGAGAGAATGTGAGACCTGACTTTGAATTTAGTCAGACCTGACTCTATCATTTATTGTGTTCTTGAGCAAGTTATGAACTCTAAGTTTTAATTATCTCATCTATAAAATAGGGGCACTGTCTGCCCCCACGGGTTGTTGTGAGGACTAAAGGAGATACTACAAGGGGGCATTCAATATATACAGTGCACCTTAAATGTTAGTATCCTTTTTTTTTCTCCTCTCCTTCCATCCTTGGCATAAATATTCTCATCGTGGCTGATTTCAAGTCACCAACATGATGTCACTGAATGTGGATTTGGGAGGAAATGTGCACTATAGCTCTTGTGAGCCTATGCTGGCTGAACTCAGCACAGCATTGCCCACAACTCGTAAAAATCAATCCCGAACAAGTGAGCAGCACTTTACAGCTCACAGAACCCTTCATTCTAGATCATCTCCTGTGATAGTCATGAGAATCCTTGAAGGAAAATGTCATCTCCGTATCTGACACAGATGGGGAAGATGAGACTGGGAGGGACTGAGCAATTTGCCCAAAGTCAGACAACTAGTAAGTAGAAGAGCCAGGACTCAAGCCTGGGCCTTCCGGCTCCAAATCTGGGGATCTTGCCACCTTTGCACCGTTCATTCCCTGTGAGATGGCTGCACAAGACCTGCTCCTGTCTCTTTCGGTGATAAGATCCCAGGGCTTGAGCCTCTGTTTTTCAATCTGATAGGCAGGAATAGTAATCCTGGCCCTGCCTTCAACACAGATGCCCGGAGAATCAAATGAGATAATGCAGATAAAAGTGCTTTGCAAAGCACAATGTACCCTACAAAGATAAAAATATGAATATTACGGTTAGTGGCTGGAGGAAAAATATGGGAGCAATAAATCCCAGGCCCTGTGGGGACTTACAACCCATGGGGCAGGCAGGACCACCCTGAACACAATCACTGAAAATCTACATTCAAAGGGAAACGTAACCAGATACACATTCAGTCCCCTTTTAAATGCTTATTGGCACAAAGACAATTGAAGTATGAAGCAGGAAACAATGTAGTTGTAATTACAGAAATAGACTGTCAGAAGTGTTCTTCAGAAGCCTTATTGCTTTTCAATTTTGCTGTCTACAGAAATATGGTCATTCCTTACTCCAATGCTGCCCTCTATACCACTCACCTCTGTCTGAGAGGTCAGGATAACCAGCTTAAAGCAAAGGGAATTTATTGGCTGGTGTCACTTGGCAATCCAGGGTGAAGCCAGCCTAGTCTTCATTGATTCCAATGATGTTATCGTGTTTCTAATCCGTCCCCTGCTCCCCTCAGCTTTCCTCTGTTTCTTTCCCTCCCTACATTCTCTCCACTGCAGAAAGCTTCCCTCCTGTTGAGGGTGGGTGAGGACATGATTACCAAGAACTCTAGGCTTCTAGCAACTCTCTCCCAGTTCAAACACATGAATCCTACTGGGAAGTGGGGGAAGTTCTGTTTCTCCTGGATTGAGTTACACCCCTAATTCTCCACTGATAGTCAAGGATAAACAGATACCATGATTGGCCAAGCTTAACACAGACCCAATCCTGTGGCCCAATGTCAGCGAGTTTGGAATGGGGAGAGGTAGGCCCCTACTGTAAGAAGGTCCTGTTACCAGATAAAGGGAAGGAGGAGCAGGGAGACAAAAGTGACAGGCATCCACTGTGGTGACAGAGCCACATTCAGACACTGGCTTCCCTGATTTCGAAGCCATTGCCCTTCCCATGATCCCACACTGATTCCAAGCATAGGGCACAGCAAGGTTAGAAATGTGAGCTAACAAGCAGGTTGTACTGGAATGACAGGGTATACACTCTATAAGTGAAGAACCATGTCTGACTTATTCCTCAGCACTTCGCATATTTTACGCCCTCAGTTAATGTTTATTGAGTGAATGACAACACGGGTTGGCAGAAGAGGGAAGGATTCTGAATCCCCGTAGGTGATGAATAGAAAAGAAGGCTGGGACTGATTACTGACAGAGGCCATGAGTGGACCTGGATGGTGGCTGTATTTGCTACATATTTGCTGACTCTGCTTGTAACCCAGGCCCAGTATAGCAAGATTATCACTTTCTATAACCTGGAGACTCTCCTTTAGTTTTGCTGCTTAATACCGAGTGTCATTCTTTAGAAAACTGCATTTCCAACTATGCTAGAGAACAGTGTCCAATTCATATTGGCCTCGTGGTACTGACCACTTGGACCATACACACTTTCTCTTACTTGTCTTCATCATGACTGATGGCAAGCACTGGCAGGTGAATGCTCCACAAAATGAAGAGCTGGAAGGAAGGGGAAAGGGCAGATTGCCAGGTCGAGAGTGAAAAGGCGGGGTGGTTCTAGTTCAGTTTGGGCTGGTAACTTGATCTGGGCCTCTGTTTTAGACTCAACTATGTTCATCAAATACCTAGTCCATTTTCATTTGATTCTTATAATAAGCCTGTGAGGTAGGAATTATTATGTTCATTTTGCAAACAGGGAAACTGAGACCCAAATAGTTTAAATTAACAAGTCTAAGCTCCCCTGTTCCGAGGTAACGTTCGAGATTCAGTTCTGGAACTTCTTGGTCCCAATGATCATGCTCTTGCCATTGCATCACTGCTGCTTCTCCAAGACCTTTGGCCAAAGAGCTCAGTTGTGGTGTTTGTCAAAGGAGGGTGACCCTTCCTGCTCAGCCCTTCACTGAGGGAGAGAAGGGATCAAGAGCAATGTGCTACATTTCCAAGAAGGGGTATTTTTCTCCCTCTTCAGTGGAGGTTTAAGAGAACATTCTTAACTTTTGAAGGCATTATTGCCAGAGACTCTATGGGCACACAGTTGCCAAGGTGATTAGAATGACAACATGAAGATGGATTCAACAAGAAAGCTCCATGGAGTTCTGAAGATGGTATAGGCCTGCCCTTGCAACTTCAAGCCTCTGGTGTCATCTACCCACTTTCCAAGGGTCAGCAGGTAGACAGTGCAGTGCCCTGAAAGGATGCTGGTAGGTTTAAGGAAAGAGGGAGCAAGATGGGGAAGACAAAGGGTGAGAGCTTTAAAGACTTAATAGATGTTGAATTATGGAGGCGTATTCAGAAATGTGCTCAGATTGCAATCAGAGACATCCGTTACAATGTTGCAATTTATGATGCCCCTACTATGTGCATGAGCTCACTGAACTCTCCTCCTATCCCCACAGTCCATTACTTTAGCACCATATTTATATTGTGTGTTTGCTAACTGTCGTGCCCCACTAGCCTGTGAGCTCCTTGTGGACTTTGTGTTGTTCATCGCCACATCCCCAGAACCTAGCAGACAGGCTGGCACTAATATGGGCCATTCATCTGACAAATGAATGAACATGCTGTGTAAGTGCATGAACAAGAATCCATCCAGGCTTTCAGACTCTGAGTCCACAAACTGATCTCCCCCACCTTTCTGAACTCCTATAAAAATTATTGCCTGGTAATTAATTTGACACTCATGTGCTGACATGCACCATCTCTTGAGTCGTTGTACTGAGCTATAATTTGAAATTTTTATTGTTATTAAACATTTCACATGGGGATTTATGTCTTGTTTACACAACTAGACTGTGAGCTCATTCATTCATGCAATAAGCATTCACTGAATCATGCATTTGGCATTGTTACATGCGTTATCTCATTTAATCCTCCCTCTTTCTCCATGAAGGTATTCATTCAAACCCTCCTGTGTATCACAGGCACTGGGCTGAGGGTAGGATACCATTGGTCCTAAAAGAACTCAAACTCAAATGCCCTCAAGGGCTACATTAGTAAGCTTGATGAGTGAAGCAGCTGACTGCTAAGCGGCTGTGCAGCTTGTGCACCATGCAGAGGTGCCCGGATGAGAGGGTAAGAACAAGGTGAAATCCAGCCCACTCTGCCCCCAAACTATGCACTGGGGCATAGGGCTAGGTCTGCCGTAGGTAGAAATACCTTTTCCTTCACTGGAAGGCACTTTGCCTTGCCAAGCCAGCACTTGAGACTGCAACTGGCCAAAGGGTTACTTTTTTCTAATTTATATAAGGGCACTGCATTGCTAAGGGAAGGCCTATTATGTATGGGTGTGTGTCGAAGATAGGAAATAAACATTAATGTGCACACCCGCCCCAAAGGCATTAAAATTAAACAGACTGTTGCACAAACAAAATACTTCTATAAAACGTATTCCACTTGGAGCTACCCCTAGTTTCTAATTGATTCCTTAAACAACCCTACAAAAAAGACATTAGCCATCTAATCTTACAGTTGAGACAGCAAAACCTCAGAGAGCTGAAGTGATGTCTGTGAGGTTACAGTTTATGATACGAGGCTCAAAGAGATTAAGTACGTGCTAGGACTAGAACTCAGCTTCTATAAAGTAACAGGTCCTGGGCACCTCTACTTGATCATGGGGTTTCCACAAGGATACCCAGCATCCAGTGCGGCATTTAGTCAGGGCCAGGGAAGATTTGCTGACTTGGATTTTCAATGTGTGCTCTTGTCACATGGAGTCCTCACCGCAACACTCCCTCCACACATGCACACACATCCAAGGATAACGCAGGCGTTCCCCAGGACTGATAGGCTCTCCTGTCCTGGCATAGCAACCGCAGGGCTCTTCACACACCAGGAGGAGTCTGAGAACCCCGTGAAGGAGCGGCTGTGTCTGTCAGCCTCACAGGCAGTGACGAGTCGCTGCAGACAACATACACGCCGGGGGCACCAAGGACCCATTCTGTTTACTTTGCCTCCCTACTGCTCAGTTGTTCAGTGCAATCTGTTTCAGAAGTTCAGTCAGTGAAAAGAGTGAAAAAGAAAATCCTTTAAACCAATTGGCCAAGATATTTAGCTGAGGCTTCCTAGCAAAATGAGCAGAATATGGTTTCCAAGGCCAGCGACTAAACAAGGTTTGGTCACCAAATCACCACGTGGTCTTGGGCCAGGCACCTGCCCTTTCTGGGCTCGGGTTTTCTTTACGAACTTGGGGCATTGAATTAGATGGAGTCTGAGGTGCCTGGCAGTTCTGTGGGCTATGGTTTAATGACTTTTGGCAAAATCAGACATGGGGAGAACACCACACCACTGAGTGGAAATAATGACATGGTAGATAGATGAGGAGCCCAGACCTCAAACACCATCAGCACTGATAGCTTTAGCTGAATTTCCTGTTTGATATTTTTACAGGGCCAGCGATGTTTTCACTTAATGCAAGTTCATAGGTGTTGGGGGAATCTATGGAAAGGATTATGCCCTTGGGGATCTGACCCTCCACAGAGAAACAGTAGTGTTCTGTGTTAACGGAACAAGGGCTTTGAAATAAAAGTGTTCTGAGTTCAATTCTTGACTCTTCCCCTAACACTCAATACATAAGCTTGCAGTATGTCCTTGGACAAATTGCTTAACTCCTCTGCCTCTTGTTAAACAGGACAATAATAATGCCAGTCTTACAGGATTATAAAATTAAACAATATACTATAACTAGCTTTTAGCAGGCATTCAAAAGTACTAGTTTTCTTCCCCTTTTCTCCTTCCTTGAAGATGCACAACAAAAAAATTACAAAAAGCTAAAAAAAACTAGAACAGAGACAAAGGATAGCGCTGGGGCAGTGCTTATGTATATACCTACATGTGATTTGCTAGGTCAGGAGAGAAGGCAGGATTTAATGAGAAGCTCCTTACTCAGAATTCTCCAAGAGATGCTTGGAACTATAATCTGTTTCAGGAGTTCAGTCAGTGAAAAGGGTAAAAATGAAAATCCTGTAAACCCACTGGTTTTGGAACATTATGCCTGTCTTTCTTTTGCTTTCCTTCCCCTGCTCAGGTATGTCAATATCCTATTCATTGTTCAGGTCTCAGTTCAGAAGCCACCTCCTCTTTGAAGACTCCATGAAGCCTGAACAATACATAACCTTCCCCTCTCTGGACTAAACTTCTCTTTCATGCATATATCCCTTTGGACTGTATACTACAGCCACTTGCCTCCAAATCTTATATCCGGTAGAAAATGGGCTCCCGTAGGTTAGAAACCAGGCTAATCTCACTTGTTTCCATTATATCCTCAAAGAGATGCAGGCCTGACACAGGTCAATGTGTGTGGAATTACTGACCGAGCTCCCTAAGAAGAAATTAGAAATAGAATGGAAGGAGATCCATGATTTGAAGAAATTTCCCAAACCCAATTTAAGATTCCCAATCCTCTCTCCAAACCACAAAAAAGTATATAAAGACATAGCTTTTGTTTTCAAAACATGATATTATTAGAAGGCCAGACTAACTGAAACAATAAATTATTAATAATTATAGTTAACACTTTATCGTTCTTACTAAGGGCCAGCCATTGATTTAAGCACATACATATTAACCTGTTTAACCTTCACAATAACCCCATGAGATAGGGACTATTATTAAACCTATTTTGTATTTGAGGAAATCAAGGCCCAGAGACTTCAATCCTACGCTCAAGGACCCTCAGCTTTCTGGGATATGAACCCAGAAATCTTACTCTAGAATTCACATGGAACTCCCTAAATACAGCAGAAAAATTCCCTATGATACAGAAAAATCTGAGGTTATAACCTCTGGGACCTTGTGCAGGTCACTAATCATTGCTGGGCACCACTTCCCCAACCAAAGGTGGTTCCAGAGCCACTTTTCTCACCTTCATGAGGCCCTTTACCCAAAGTAATGTATCAGCTGAAGGCACCAGCTTGGGACTAAGAATAGGAAAGAGACTAGAACTGCAACTGACCAGCTAGAGGGGGCTCTGGGGCCCTTTTCTATTTCTTTAAGGTGATCCTATCTGCCTTCCATGCACAGAGAGGCACTGGCTGGACTCTCCCACTGTTATCACCTCTTCTCCTGGCCATAGAATTAATAATGATGCAATATCCACCTAATGCCACCTGTCCACATGATCACTCTCCTCAATATTGCCCTGATTGCCTAATCATAAGCCTAATATAATGGGCCCTTTATAATAGCTGGCTGCTGTCTACCTCATCCCATTTCTGGCTACTCTCCATCCAGCTTCCTCAGTCCAGCCAAACCAAAGCCTTGCAGTTCCTCAAGAGTCTTCTTTCTCATGCTTTGTACCTTTGAGCATGCTGTTCTTCTAGTCCTGTATATCATTCTCACCTAACTCCTACTGATTTTTTAGAATTATCTCAGGCATCCTCTTCTCTAAGATTTCTTCAAGCTGCTTTCCCTGCCCCACCCTAACCTATCTCATGACCTTATCTGCATTCCCTTATCTGTGATGACACAGTATTATTTTTCTAGTGTTCCTCTGGCTTCCTAGGAGACAGGGTGTCTGTATGACCCTGAAGGCAGGGATGGTATCTTTTATCTCTGTATTACCCAAACCTGGGATAAAGGTGTTCAGTACATATTGTTAGATAAACAATAAAATAGTGCACAATTGCAATGTATACAGCATTTGATATTTTTCTCAGGCTTATGATGAAAACAGGATAGAGATTTGTGAGTATTTGTAATTCCATATCAGAAATAAAGTTTTGACCAAACTCACAAAGCTAAGAAATAACAAATAGAAGCTGAAGCTCAAGTTCTATGTCTTTGAAGTACATGCTATGAACACCGCCCCCCCCAACCCCAAAATAGCACTCTTTCCTTGCCTAGGTTTTGAAGGTAAGAAATAAATTATAGTAAAGATGGAGAAGAAAATATCAACTGCATTACTGTTGGAAGCCAATTTGGAAGACATGTCTTTAGGTCTCTTAGCCTAAGTGTCTTATAAATATTTAACCCCAGAACTGAGCAGTCATACCCACCCAGTACAAGGAATAACTGAACTGTCTTACCTGAGATACCTGTAGAGGTAAGACCTAAGGAATGAGTGAGTAGAAGGGAACCAATACTCTCTGTGGACAAACTATCTCCTCAGAGTAAGAAAGAAGATGGATCTGAGCTGAGCATTCCTAAATTCATAATCAGAAAATTACTTTAATTCTCCCAAAGAAAGGCAAATAAAGTCCAGGAGCATGCAAAGAAAAATCTCTCCTCTTAGAAAATAGAAATAAATTTAAAAACAAACAAACAAAAAAACTTACCTGATTTTAACAGCCAAGAAAACAAGCTTTCAAACTCAATTTTAAGAAAAAAGTTCAATTCTCCAGGTATCTCCCAGATGAAATTTACCAAACCCAACATGGATTCATAATTTTCCCGAAAATATTGAGTTTCATATCCCTATGAAACATTCAGGCAAGAATGTCTAAATGGTAATTGGGTCTACATGCCTGTAGCTCCAGACTTAGGTCTGGGGCTTAAGCTATCATTGTAGGAGTCACCAATCTGTAGAGGTAACTAAAGACATGGGAGTGATGAGACTCCCCAGAGAGTGGGAGGAGTAAATAAGTCTAAAACTCATCTTTCTGGAATAGCATCAGTTTAGGAGTAGGAAAAGAGGGAGGGCCTGTAAAGGGCACTGGGGAGTGGCCAGAGATGGAGGAGGAATGCCAAGAGGACTGGCCTTGTGAGTCAGAGAAAAAGGAAGGTTAAGGGCAAGGAGTGGTCTTTAGTGCCACATGTTGTTGAGGGATCAAGAATTGAATAAATAACACTGCATCTGACTGGTGTAGGTCAATGAGGAGTCATTTCAATGGAGTGATAAGGGCAGAATCCAGAACGCAGGGGATGATTGGAAAAGGATCAATACTTGCAGATAAGGTTTAAATAGTGTGGTAGGAAAGGGGAGTGGGGAGGTAGGGCAGTGGCTGGATGTATAGGTTAAGTTGAGGAAGAAAATTTTTCTTCCACTTAAAAATATAAAGATATTTAAGCATGCTAATGGGAAAGAGTCAGTAGAGAAGGGAAAGATGAATGTATAAAGAGAGGTAACACCTGATGGAGCGAGGTCTGCAAGGAGGCAGGAAGATCAGCTCCAGAGTACAGGTGGAGAGTTCAGGAATATGGCTTTGGAATCAGGTAGATGGAATTCAGATCTACTTACTAGCAATCTGAACTCTAGCAAGTTATTTGGCATTCTACCCCCTTTCCAAAACTCAGTTTCTTTATCTGCAAACTGGGTAGAATAAATAATATCTTCCTGTCATTACAGCTATAAACAAATATCTGATTCTCTCATTCTGGGTACTTGTTAGGATCACACTTCTTAAACCCAATCAAACTTGGGCAAAGACATCTGACTTGCTTTGTCCAATGAAATACGAAAAGAAGTGATGTGTGCCATTTCCAGGTGGAAGCTTTGGGAGCCAATGTGTGATGATGGATAA
>NW_011889086.1:1405600-1415955 GCF_000151845.1 Pteropus vampyrus | reverse complement strand
AAATAGTGTGGTAGGAAAGGGGAGTGGGGAGGTAGGGCAGTGGCTGGATGTATAGGTTAAGTTGAGGAAGAAAATTTTTCTTCCACTTAAAAATATAAAGATATTTAAGCATGCTAATGGGAAGGAGTCAGTAGAGAAGGGAAAGATGAATGTATAAAGAGAGGTAACACCTGATGGAGCGAGGTCTGCAAGGAGGCAGGAAGATAAGCTCCAGAGTACAGGTGGAGAGTTCAGGAATATGGCTTTGGAATCAGGTAGATGGAATTCAGATCTACTTACTAGCAATCTGAACTCTAGCAAGTTATTTGGCATTCTACCCCCTTTCCAAAACTCAGTTTCTTTATCTGCAAACTGGGTAGAATAAATAATATCTTCCTGTCATTACAGCTATAAACAAATATCTGATTCTCTCATTCTGGGTACTTGTTAGGATCACACTTCTTAAACCCAATCAAACTTGGGCAAAGACATCTGACTTGCTTTGTCCAATGAAATACGAAAAGAAGTGATGTGTGCCATTTCCAGGTGGAAGCTTTGGGAGCCAATGTGTGATGATGGATAATATTTATTGAACAATTACTACAAGCTAGATTCGGTATAGAGAAAAGGTCCTTGCTTGTGTTTGCTTCTTTCACTGTCATTTCTTTTCTGTTCCCTCATCATTTCTGGCAATCCTTTTCAATCAACTAGATATTGCACAACTTGACTCTCAGTGCGAGAAGAGACCCAGAAATAATCTAGCGCAATGTCTACCTAATGTCAGGACTTTCTTTACAATTTCCCTGGTATGCAGGCATCCAGATTTTGCTGAATCACCCTCTATGATAAATGGCTTGCTACCCCATGTGGCACAAGCTGGACCATAAGTTCTAGCACGTCAAGGTCTCCATCTCCTGTGGCTGACACAGAATCTGGCAACATTGTAGAAAGTTGATAAATAAGTATTAAATGAATGAATGACCAGAGAGACAAACTTTTGGATAGCTCTAATTTTTAGTTTCCTTGTCTGTTAAATGATGGTAATAATAGTAACCTCAGATAACATGAATGTGAATGTACCTGGAACATTATAGAAGCTATATTAGTGTTGGTTCCCATTCTTATCTCACTTCTTCATAAACAAAGCCAAAAATAAACTAGTTACAATACAAATTGAGCCATTCACTGGTCTTCCAATGAATTTCCCATAGCCAAACTTATGAGCGATTTCTGGAACAAAGGCACGATACACATGCACCTAAAACCATGGACTCACCGATTTTGGGAGGCAGTACAGTTCAGTGGTGAGGAATTCAAGCTCTAAAGTCCAACAGATTTGAACATAAATTCACTCCTTGTGGATTGTCTGGCCTTACGTTTCTTATATTCACTAGCAGCCATTGACCTTCTTATCTTTAAATGGGGATATCTCACAGGGTTGTAGTAAGGTCTGAAGAAGAAAATTTGTTATAAAGTACTTAGCATTGGGATGGGAACATAGCAAACACTAAATATAATATATTGGTGTTACTAGTTTAGGATATTAAGAGACCTTAGAGGCCATCTAGTCTAACCCCCAATCAAATTACAACTGCTAGGTAATTCGATCCTGTCAGTGATGTGTTGCCTTTTACCACCTCACTTCCATAAATAGATATAATCTGTCACTTTGGACTATCCTGATGTATTAGGGGAACATTAGCTGCTGTAACGACAACAACAAAATATCTAAAGTGTATATAGCTTATTCAAGCTCTGAATTGTTTTTCCTAATTGGTGGGTGGCTTTCCTCCAGGTGGTTAAATTAGGGATATAGGTTACCTCTGTCTTCAACACATAGCTTCCAAGGACACGAAGCTTGTTTCCACCAAGCCATTAGAAGAAGAGGGAATGAAGAAACTATATCTGCTTACTGATTCTCTTGGTGTGGAAGTGACACCATCTTCTCACATTCCATTGGTGAGAACTAATAACATGGCAACTCCTAAATGCAGGGAGTGCAAATATAACAGCTACCTGGCTTGGTAGTTATTTCCCAGTGGCCACTTTTTGGTACTTTTATGAAAGGGGAAGCATGCATTTCAATGGTTAGCTAAATGTATCTTCCATAATTGATAAGCCTATTATCATCTGTATTTTCTTTGCTCTGATATGCACAGTCCTAGAAGAAAGGTTTTAATTTAAACACCGATAGCTCTAAAGTACTACATGGCATGTAACATAATTTATAAAAAATTTCAAATGAATTTTACGAAAAAGAATGTAGAATGTGTTGGGAACTTGAAGGAGAGAGTGATAGAGGAAAAGAGAGAAATGTAGAATTGAGTAGAGCTAGAAGACACTTTACACATAAAATGTCATATAATCTTCACAAGAAGATTATATATTAAATATTCCCTATTTAATAAATTAAATATTCCCTATTTAATAAATTAAAAAACTGATGCTCAAAGAGGTGATATGGCTTGCCCAAGTTTACATAATGTGAAACTACAGAGCTCAGACTCAAATCTGAATTGGTCTAGCAACAAAGATAAGATTCTCCTTTTCTCCAGATATGAATGTAAGGAGCCTCTTAGTTTAACTATTTGAGTCCTCCCCGGTGGCCTACTCCTCCTCCAGGTAGTCAGATTTTCACCAATTCCTTTTCCTCCAAGGAGAGTAATCTTGCAAGTGGTTTTAACTCTCACTTCCATTGACAGCGCATTGTGAACTCATCTATAGGTATAATTACAAGCATGGTCTACTGCTTGTCCACTTTTATCGACCTCCCTAATCAAAGCCATTTTTCCATGTTGTGGAAAGGAATATTTGAAAATTTGTTTTACAGTGAACTCTATGAATATTCCACTTGAAATAGTCCCACTTCCACTTGCTCCTCAGCTAAATCCCATCCACATCTTGCATCCACATCTTGCCAGCACTGCCCTATTATTTTGAATTGGAAAGGAAGGGATAGGATCAGAATCATTGGAATTGGAGTATGAAATTCCAAATTGGGTTTGGCTTTACCACTTCAGCCCAGCTTGAAATCCAAGCTTTGAGGGATAAAAAAAAAAAAAATAGCTGTATTTGCTCTAGTTGATTTCCTCATACATGATTCATATTTTTCTAATAACTCTTACTCACCCCTCTCATCCAGGAAGCAACCATCAGCCACAAAAGGCCAACTACTGAATTTGACACAGACAAATGCTTATTTTTGATCACTACAATTTTTAGGAATCTCTCTGTATCTACACACACACACACACACACACACACACACACACTCACACACACACACACACACACACACAAGAATCTAGTACAATTCATGGGAAGCATTAATTAATACATATCAAATATGAACTTGACAGGGCTATGATTTAAATACAAAGATGCCTGAAGAATTATGATTCAATATTTGAGCTCCATGCTAGTCTGATGCTATTGTATCCACCTGAACAAATACAGCCTGGCATCCTACCTTTTCCGCAGCTGTTAGACTCTTTCCCTGTAGGTTGGTGACTCTAAAAGGGTCTTTTATGTGGGGTAAAAGGGTGGAGAAGGATTCCACTAATTGCTCAGCAAAGTGGAAGACAGCTGGGGCAGGGGGTGGGCTCCTCTATCCCTGCCTCTGCTGCCAGGAAATGTAGTTCCTCCATGAGCAGAATGGGAGCACCAAATCAGCTGGGTGTCCCGTGGAAGCTTTCATCCAAGATCTGACACATTAACTGTGGGACAGCCAGTAAAGCTTTTTTTTTTTTTTTTTAACCCTGCTGAGCTTCATTTTCCTCTTCCACAAAGTAGGATAATAATTCCTAGCACTTACAAAGTTGTTGTGTATTTATAAAACCCTATATGTTTAGGGTGATTACTTATGTCAGGCTCTGATTTAGCATTTGCATGTGATTTCTCATCCATTCCTCACAAGAATCCTATGAATCCATGGGTGAAGGAGGAAACTGATGAGCAGAGATTTAGAAGATTTCCTAAGGGTACCCAACTAGTGAGTGATGGAGTGAGGATTTAAGCAGCAGTCCCTACGCTTGCTTTATCCCATCCTGTCAATTCTCTTTTGGCTTTAAATAGAAGTTACTCAGTTTAAATCAACTTAAGTAGAAAATGGAATTTGTTGGTTCTCTCAGCTAAAATGTTGAAGGAGTATCTAACATTTGGTGCGGTTGGATAGAGATGCTCAAACAATGTCATCAGGGTTCTTTCTCTGGTCTTCTTATACTCTGTGGGTTGATCACATTCTTTCCTTCTTCCACGGGGTCAGCAAAAATAGCCACAAGTGTTTCTAGATGACATTAACCTGATACCAAAGGAAAAGAGTATCTTCCTCAATAAGTCCTTTGGAAAAATCCTAAAAAGGCTTTGCTTGGCCTACCTGGGGTCTAGCTTGTCCCAGCTGTGGTCAGCGGAGGAGTAGTCTGACCAGGAGGTGGGTAGAGTGAGGTCACCCCTTACTGAACCTTCCGAAATGAGGAGAAGTGGCTCCCCCAAAGAAAGATGCTGAGCAGGCCTTGGTATATGTCATTCACATAAAGATTAGAATAGCACATAGCAAGAACCTAATACACAATGCCTCTTATTTCTTAACCCAGAGATGAGACCATTCTTAAAATCCTTTTCAAAAAGTTCTTACTTCACGCATTCATATATGATATATTTCGATCATTCAAAAGGGAATCCTACCTATTCCAAGAAGCCTCAGATCCCCTCTCCAGATTTCTATCCCCAAACCTCCCAATTGTAGTCTTTATCATTGCTGGCTGGTAGGAGAGTTATTTATGGTCACAGTTGTCTATCCAATTCTTCATCTCCAACTATATTGTGAGCTAGGCTGGGATTCAAACTTATTGACATACAGAAGAGAAAGTTTGAGCTTTGCAATCTGAGAGATCCAGATTTGAATCCTAGATCCACAACTTATGACCTGTAAGATTTGTTGAAATTACCTAATCATTCGGAACCTTATTTTCCTCAACTAAATAGGGTGATAATAATATATATCTTTCATTAAAAAAATTATTCCTGTATAGCCACACTTCAATTTACAATGAATTTAGGGTGGCTTATAACAATGCATACAATACAGAAAAATAAAATATTAGGGTCGGAGAAATTATAAATAAGAGTGGACATTGAAAATTTGAGGAAAAGTAAGGATGTAAATATGCAGACCTTCACAATTATTAAATTACAAAAGACTGTACATAATTACTAAAATCATAACTAGTAAAGAGAAACTTGAGCATTTAAATGATTTCTCTTCTATTTATAAAAGACATGAGGAAGAAATATTCCAGGTCCTCATAAAAGCAAAGTTTTTCCTGGCACTCATTTCTGAATAGTCACCCAAAAGGGTATTAGAGATAAATAAGCTCTGAAATAATACATGTAAAGCCTTTGGTTGCTGGTTCAAAACAAGTGCTTCCTGAAGACACAAATTAATGGAAGATATCCATGTTCATATACTTGAAAACTTAATATTGTTAAAATGTCAATATTACCCTAAATGATCTACAGATTTAATGCAATCCAGAAGTGGAATCACACTTCCTGATTCAAAATTTATTACACAATTACAGTAAACAAAACAGTGTGGTATTGGCAGAAAGGCATATAGAGCAATGGAATACAACAGAGAGTCCAGAAATAAACCTTTGCATATATGGTCAAATGATTTTTGAGAATGGCGCCATGACCATTCGATGTGGAAAGGACAGTCTTTTCAACAAATGGTGTTCGGAATACTGGATATCCAAACAAACAAACAAACAAACAAACAAACAAACAAAAAAGTTGGATCCTTACCTGATCCAACGTACAAAAATTAATTCAAAATAGATCAAAGACATAAGCGTAAGACCTAAAACTATAAAATTATTTGAAGAATACATAGGGGAAATGCTTCTTGTCATTGGATTTGCAGTGATTTCTTGGATATAACACCAAAAGCAGAGGCAAGAAAGGTGAAAATAAGTAAATTGGACTTCATCAAAATTATAAACTTCTGTGCATCAAAGGACATAACCAACAGAGTAAAAAAGCAAATTTTTGAGAGAAAAAATTGTAAAGCATATGTCTGATGAGTTAATATCCAGAATATATAAAGAGCTCTTTAAACCAACAAGAAGCCAAATAAATTAATTAAAAATGGGCAAAGGGGTTGAATAGACATTTCTCCAAAGAAAATATACAAATGGCCTGCAAGCATAGAAAAAGATAACCAACATCACTAGTGATTAGGGAAATGCAAAGTAAAACCACAATGTGATTTATTTAAAATGGCCATACTATCCCAAGCAATCTATAATTCAATGCAATCCCTATCAAAATACCAATGACATTTTTCAGAGAACTAGAACAAATATCCCAAAAATTTACATGAAACTATAAAAGATCCTGACTAGCCACAGCACTCTTGAGAAAAAAGAACAAACTTGAAGGTATCACACTACCTGATATTAAACTATACTACAAAGCTATAGTAATAAAAACAGCATGATACTGGAATAAAAACAGACATATAGATCAATGGAATAGAATAGAGAGCCCAGAAATAAATTCACATCTATGTGGACATTTAATCTATAACATAGGAGGCAAGAATATACAATGGGGTAAAGACAATCTCTTTAACAAATGGTGTTGAGAAAACTGGACAGATACATGCAAAAAATGAAAGTGGACCACCTTCTTACACCATATACAAGAATAAACTAAAAGAATGGCTTAAAGACTTAAATGTAACACCTAAAACCATAGAATTTCTAGAAGAAGACATACACAGTAAACTCTCTGATATTGCTATTAGTAATTTTTTTTCTGATATATTTCCTCAGAAAAGGGAAACAAAAATAAATAAATAAATACATACATGCATACATAAATAAATAAATAGGACTACATCAACCTCAAAAGTTTTTGCATAGCAAAGGAAACCATCAACAAAATGAAAAGATGACCTACTGGCTGGGAGTAGATATTTCCCTATGATACATCTGATGAGGGGTTAACATCTGAGATTTATAAACAACTCATACAACTCAATGACAAAAAAAAATCCAATTAAAAATGGGCAGAAGATACTTATTCCCTGAATAAGTATTTCTCCAAAGAGGACATACAGATGGCTAATTAGACCTATGAAAAGATGCTCAAGTTCACTAATCATAAGAGAAATGCAAATTAAAACCACAATGAGATATCACCTCATACCTGTCAGATTGGCTATCCTCAATAAATCAAAAAACAACAAATGTTGGTGAAGATGTGGAGAAAAGGGAATTCTCATTCACTGTTGGTAAGATTGCAAATTGGTACAGTCACTCTGGAAAATAGTTTGGAGTTTCCTCAAAAAATTAAACATAGAACTACCTTTTGACCCAGCCATTGCACTTCTGGATATTTATCCAAAGAAAACCAAAACACTAGTTCGTAAAGTGCTAAACACCCCTATGTTCACAGCAGCACTATAGGAAAGCAATCTAAGTGATAATCAATAGATAATTAGATAAAGACGTTATGGTACATATATACAATGGAATATTACAGCTATAAAAAAGTGAAATCTTACCATTTGCAACAACATGGATGGACTTAGAGGGTGTTATGCTTAGTAAAATAAGTCAGACAGATAAAGACAAATACTATGTGATTTCACTTATATGCAGAATCTAAGGAACAAAAGAAAAGAACAAATTAAATAAAAGACTCACAGATACAAAGAACAAATCAGTGACTGTCAGAGAGATAGGGAGGTGGAGGGCTGGATAAAAAAGATGAAGAGATGAAGAAGTACAAATTACTAGTTACAAAACAGTCACAGGGATTTAGAGCAGTTAAAAAAAAAAACCCACAATGAGATATCACCCCAATACCATCAAAAAAAAAAGAAAACAAAATAAAGTGTTGATAAGGATGTGGGAATGTAAAATGGTACACCTGCTACAGAAAATAGCATGACAATTCCTCAAAAAATTAAAAATAGAATTACCATATGATTCAGCAATACCACTTATAGCTATATATTGAAAAGAATTGAAATCAGGGTCTCAAAGAGATATTTGTACACCTTTGTTCACAGCGATATTATTCACAAAGCCAAAAGGTGAAAGCAAGTCAAATGCCCATTGATGGATGAATTGATAAGCAAATATGGTATGTATATGGAATGGAATATTATTAAATCTTGAAAAGAAAAACTGTGATATGTGCAACATGGATGACCTTTTTGAGAGCATTATGCAAGTGAAATAGGCCAGTCACGAAATGACAAATACTGTATGATTCGACTATATGAGATAACTAGAAAAGTTAAATTCATAGAAATAGAAAATAGAATGGTGGTTGCCAGGAGTTGGGAGTAAGGGAAAATAAAAACTTGGTGTTTAATGGGTATAGTGTTTCAGTTTTACACAATGAAGTCCTAGGGACTGATTGCACAACAATATGAATATACTTAACACTACTGAACTGTACACGCAGAAATGGTTGAGATGATAAATTTTACGTTATATGTATTTTATCACAACTAAATTTTTTAAATTAAAAAAAAAAAAATCCAAGGTGCTTCCTAATGTTCCTAATGCAAGCTGCCTCCATTCTGTTCTTAGGAGAATGCTTTTCACAAAGGAAGAAGGGATAAAATTTAGTTGGGAAGTTCTGGAAAAGCTACACAGACGAGACACTTGAAGTGCACCGCAAAGAACCAGTAGGCATCTCCAAAGCAGAGCACGAGCAGCGTGTGTAAAGCCTGGAAGGGAGTCATACACACCTAAGGACCTAAAGTCCAGGTGTGAGCCAAGTAGAGAGAGCGATAGCTGATGAGGCTGAAGAGAAGCAAGGTTGCCTATTCTGCACAAAATCACGAAATGGATTGGAGTCATCAAAACTGTGATGTCTCAATGATTTGAGAACTGGCTATCTAGTGTGCGAATTATACAAGCCTTATCCTTTCCTCTATGCTGCTTTCTTCTTCCATTTCACTGAATATCAACAACACAAATTTCGCAGAAATAAGGAATGTTGGAGATCATGTAAATCATGAGATCTTGACTTGGTGGCTGGGGTAGGGGGAAGTTACACAGAGTGAATTTAGGGTGTGAACTCCCTTTATTTCATGAGGTTTATTTTTATGCCCTATGCGCAGGAGCCCTGCATGTTTAGGAGGCACTCTCTAACTACTAGTAGAATAAGGGAGAGAATGGTGCAGACACAAAGCCTATTCCTAGCACTTAACCTAGTATCATTTTACCTGGGGCAAGATTCCTGTTTTAATACTATAATCTTAATTGTGACTTGGGGATGAGGTTGAGCTCCATAGGAACTTCCTGACCATGGGAGAAAATTCCTGCACTGGGAGGTTCCTATTGCCTCTGATGTTCAATTCCCAATACAGAACTGCCAAGGTTATCCACGAAAGCATCTAAATTCCATCCATCCTTCTATCAATCACTCATTCAGTCAGTGCCTCCTAAGGGTAGGACACTGCTCTGGGAATTCAGAGATGAATATGGCCTCATTCCTGCCCTGAAGGACCTCATGGTCTAAAAGAGGAAGACTAATAAATTAACAAATTATGTTTTTCTCCAGTATCACCAACTTTATGTAAGGTACAGTTTCAGACCTCCGTTCCCCTCCACGAAGGCTTCTTGACTTCTTGACAGAGCAGCTCCGGTGGTTTCTCTCTCTCTGAGTTTTGAGAGTACTTTATTCTTCACACCAGGAGTCCCCAACCCCAGGCTGTGGACTGGTACTGGTCCGTGGCCTGTTAGGAAGCAGGCCACGGAGCAGAGGATGAGTGGTGGGCTAATGAGCAAAGCTTCATCAGTGTTTACAGCTGCTCGCCAGTGCTAGCATTACCTCCTCAGCTCCATCTCAGATCATGAGGCATTAAATTCTCATAGGAGCACCAGTGTCTGGTGCCAAAAATGTTGGGGACCACTGCCTACACCCCTCACCTGGTCTCTGTTAAACTTTGCCCATTTGTATAATTGTTGGAGTATGTTCATCATATACCACCTGTTATGACCCTTCATAATGGACATTTTTCATAGCAACTCAATACATCTCACTTTTTACATTTCCTTATGTTTGCTTCTACTATTCCTTTTGCCTATAATAATCTTCCCAGAGTTCACCTGTGGTGGACTCCTATTCAGTCTTGAAGGCCCAGTTCAAATTTTCTGGGCAGTTACTTTAACTAAACTCTTTGTGCCCATAGCATTCTCTTTCTATTTCTACAGCATTTACTGCACTGTTTTGAAATTTATTCATTTATATATCTGCCTGTACCACAAAACAGGACTAGAGAAGCATGGTTTTACCCTTTATCAGGGATGCAGAATCAAGCAGTGCACTAGTTAAGATAAAGCAAAGTG
>NW_011889086.1:1368354-1404474 GCF_000151845.1 Pteropus vampyrus | reverse complement strand
AGGAGGAGATACTTTCTTAAAGTGGCACAGCTAGGATTTGAGTCCAGGGTACCAGAGCCTTTCCACTGTGCCTGTTTTTTTCCAAGGACAACTTAAAGGCATACAGGTAGTCTCCCTACTCAGAGCTACTCAGATGCATGCAGGATCACTTAGTTATATATATACACCTTGCATACTTAGTTGCCCAAAGGGCAGATGTTGTCACCTCAGAGCAGGCCCCTAAGCCATCCCAGTAGATGTGGTGAGTACACTGCCTCCCAGAGAGGCCTGACCTTCAAATGCCTCTTTCCAGCCCATCAGTCAGAGCCTTTGTCATGACTTTGTGGATGGGCTCTGGTGAGCTCTCACAGAAATGAGAGCCTGGAATTGGACTCCGTCATGCATTTATATTGGCATCATCAACAGGATGACTCCAGGAGATCAAGACCAACCTTGTGCACACTCTGACCGGAAAGCTCCAGGAAGAAAAGAATTACCTCAAGCCAAACAGCAGGAGGCAGGGGCTCCCAGGAAATAGGATGAGAGGGACACTTCTTCAAGTAAGGGCATCTTCAATGTGAGCTCAAGAGAGTAGAAACACCCTCTGTATGAAACCTACTCTCCTCTAATGCAGGAGGAACCAACCTCTCATGAAAAGCCACCTATGTCCACCTCTTCTCTTTCACACTTTACCTCCCCAGCCAAGCCACATTCAGTTTCTTCTCTGAACTCTTCTTTCTGGACACTTCGCAGAGGGACTGCAGTCTACTGTGGAAACAAGAATGGGGGCAGCAGCAAAGCATGGGGATTGAGATAATACTCCTTGGCAATGGATAGACCTGTGTTCTAGCCCTGGCTCAGCCACCTGAGACCTTGGGCAAATTATTTCATTTCTCTGAGCTTTAGTGTCTTCATCTGTAGAACTGGGATAATAACAAATGGGATAATAACAAGGGTTGTCATAAAGACAATCATGTAAAATGTTGAGCTTATACCTGGCATGGAGTAATTATCCAATTCAATTTCTGATAGTTTTTTTTTTTTTAAGCCTATAAATAAAAGACAAGGAATTGGGAATTTCTAAATCCTACCTGGCACTCTCCAGCTACATCATGTTGGGCAAGTTACTGAGATTCTCTCAGTCTCAGCTCCATCTCTAAAAGGGAAGGAAGTGTAGAATGAGGAGGGAGGATGCCTTCCCTTGGACCTTGCGGAATTGATAAGTTTCAAATGAGGGTTCATGAAACCCTTGGAGACAGGAAGTGGGGATGGCAGTCAAGGAGCTCACTGTTTAGTTACAGAAGCAAGATCAAGAAAGAAATCTAACAAACTCTGATATGGTCTTACTGTGCGGGCTGCAGACTGCAAGAGCCAAAGAGGCTCAGAGAAGAGAGATCCACAACGGCTACAAGGGGAGGTAGAAAGGGCCTTGTCTTTATGAATAAATGGGGTTTGGCAGAGATGAGATAGGCATCCCATTAATGGTGAAACAGGCACAGACGGTGTGTTTGGGAAGGAAGGCAAGTTGGAACAAGTGAGAAGGGAGGAAACTCCGCTGACTAAATCATTATCAGGTGCAAAGGATCATAACTTGATATAAGTAAGATGGGACCTCACCATGAAGGGAGTTAGGAAGGGGTAAAGGAAGGACACACATTTTATTTTCTGACTTTTGATGTGGGCATCTGTTATCTTTACCAACCCAGCATCCATTTATTCTGATTGTCCTGTAAGGAGCCTCCACCCCACAGCCAATTCCAGAGACTGGAATTGAAGTTTGTCTGAAAGTTTACCCAGGTTATGAAGCCTAAAACCTGAAATTCATCCCTGAATACCTTGCTATCCAGATAGCCCTGGTGTTCTATAGATTCTACCTCCTCAATAACCCTTGGATCCACCATTTCTCTCCATCTTACTGATCCCACCGCCGATCCAAGTCATCCTCAGCTCTCATCTGAGCACTTACATCAGTCTCCTACCTGGTGTCCTTACCTCCACTCCCTTCCCTCCAATCCGATCTACTTCCTGAAACCAGAGTGGTTTTCCCTACAGTGCAGATGTCCCTATCTTATTTAATATCTTTTGACGGCTTCCCATTACCCAGAGTATAAACTCTCAACTCTTTACTGTGGCAAGTCCCTGTTTATCTGGCATAGACTCTAGATATAGGCTGTTTACGTGCCAGATTTGTAATCTTGGGCAAGTTATTTAACTTCTCTGTTCCTCAGTTTCCTCATCTGTAAAATGGATATAATAGTACATACTTTAAAAGGTTGTCATGAAGATTAAAAAAATTAATATATGTAAAGCACTTAGAACAATGCCTGGGACGTTGTAAATGCTTTTTAATTGTTGCTATAATCACCAACACTACCACCACCACCACCAGTATCATCATCATTTTTGTATCTCATAATCTTTCTCTTTTACTCTCTGCTATAACTCTACTGAGATTTAATTCCTTTTGACATAATATCTCCCCTTAAAATCTTATATGTTGACCCTTCTACTGGGAAAATGACCCTTAGTCTGCACACCATGATCTTCGCCTTTTATCTTCTATTTTCCTTTATTTAAAAAAAGTTTCCTATTCATTTTTCCTCATGGGCTTTATATTCACCTTTTATCTGAAGCCTCTCTTCCTCAGAAAAGCCTTCCCTGACTGCCTCAGATGGGAGTAAGATGCCTGTTACATGCTCCCACTGCACCCCAACTTTGTAATATTCATCACAATGGTAGTTACTTATGCAACATCTCTCTTACCCGTGGATTGTAAACTCCTTAAGGGCAAGGACCAAGTAAGTCTCCATCACCACTGCTCCACCTGCCCCACTCTTCACTCTATCAAGTCAAATGTAAAAGGTGCTAACATGTTTCATGACACTTCTTTTCTCTACACCCTCTCATTTTCATAGTGGAAAGCATTCCTTCTGGTGGAAATAAGTTTCCACTTATTTATAGCACTCTTTTATTTGAAATTATTTTTTAAAAAACTAACCAGAAGATCACATTTTAATCCAACCAGCTAAATTATTTAAAATATTTATAAGGGCTATTTTCAGCCTCTGTTCTAAAAAAGTAGGGAGGAGGAGTGGGGAGCAGACTACAGAAGCCACGCATGATTTAGAATTAGCAAAGCCTTCGGAAAGACCATCAAAAGCTGCCACTCTGCCCACTTGAAAGATGTTTCCCAAAATAAAAGACATGCCATCCACTGACACTTGCATAGTCTCGAAACCATGTGCATTCAGCCTTGTGCCAAAAGGGTTGAGGGAGAAGAGGAAGCTGCTGCTCCAAGCTCTGTCAGCAGCCGCTTCTGAAGCTGCCATAGCAACAAGTATAGGCTAAATGGATCCATCCATATTAGGTGTGAACTGACTCCAGACAAGGAAAATAGCTTGCAGAGAAGAAGCCAACTTTGCTGGGAAACTCCTAGGGAGCGATTTATAGGTGACCCACCCGCTGACTTCTACTTCTCAAACTACCACGTGAGTAATAGCATGAAAGATTTTTTTTTTAAAAAAAGCTTTCATTCCTTCAGATAGACATACGACCTTGCTTGATAAAACTGTACTAGAGTCCTCTCACACCGCCAAAATCCCGGCACCCTCCCCTCTTGTTCTGATTCTCAGCTGCCTCCGTAGCCCATCCATCTGTCAGTGCACATATGGGTAAAAGAGGCAAGCCAGAAAGCAAAGAGAAGAAGGATTTGTATTTCATAAGCATGTTCTCAGTAGAGGAGTAGAAAATGCTTTCTACCAAAACTGAGAAGAGGGTGGTGGGTCCGTGATAGTATCTTCTCAGCTCAAATGACCCTTCAAATCTAGATGCTACTCTGTCATTTGGGTTCCAGTGGCAGAACCTGCCCCCTTTTTCACAGCATCTCCTTACCTGGACTACCCGACCACTTCCTTCCACTCATCCACTCCCACCCAATAACAAGATCCTGTGTGGCATACTGAGTCTCACCCCCGCACATGTCCTTGTCTGTACTTTTCCAGATTCTCCTCTTCAGCATTGAATGAGTTCAGATCAGAACTCTCATACATAGTGACCACACAACCTTCAGCAAGCCCCTTCAAAACTGTGCATCATTTTCCTCAGCTGTAAAACAGGACTAATCACATTGCCAAACTTATAGTTAAATTGTGAGGATTAAATGAGATGATGCATACATACCTCTTAGCACAATGTCTGGCTTATAATAAATGATCGGTGTTGTATGGACTTTTCACAAAGAACTATTCTCTTAATTACTTACTTATTAAATTTGTGAAAAATATTATAATACAATTTAAAAAAAAAAATGATCAGTGTTATATTTTTTCCACCCATGAACTTCATCTACCAGCTCACTTAGGAGCGGCCTACAATATCTAGTCTTGACGAATTTAGCTCTTGGGGAAAAGACCGTGTTGCCTCATTCAGCTCTGCCTCACAGATTTGTCTGTGGTCCCAGTTACCTAATACAGAGTGCCTGGCTCAATGTAGGTATTTAATATATGTTAGTTATAAAAATGCACAAATTGATGGGTAGGTGCATGGATGGATGGATGGGTAGATGAGTAAATGCATGCATCTTTTTCTTGACACATTAAATCAGGGACAATCTGGTTCCCTGACAAGCCATCCAACAGAGACAAGTTGCCCAGGTGTGGTTCACGGACTTGCTTAGTCTTCAGGTCTTTTCTGACCAGAGGCTGCTGCATGGAGTTGGCTGGATGTTTTCTTCTCCATCAATATGGAAACTTGAGAATTTGGCTGAAGTTCTGGTATTTTGTTTTATTTCTCTTTCTTTTCTTGACACTGGGGCTCCTTTACTTACTCTCCTTAAGTGCCAGCATAGATCCCAGCTGGCCCATTGGCTCAGTTAACCCTTTCCACCCTGCCCGTGTATGGCTCTGCCAATGCTCCATATTGTTTGGCTTTGTTGTAAACCCACATGGCTCTGTCTCATGATGTTTACACTGTTACCCTGCCTCTCTGTTCCACAGCCTAGCTGAGAACCAGGACTAAGCACAGACCTAGAAGAAAGGCAATGTATAAGATTTTCAAGTGCTTTCCCTTGTGCCCATGGCACAGCTAAGATCATTTTATAAATGAGAAACCTGAAGCTTATAGAGGTGAAGTCACACAGCTGGGATGATATGGAGCCGGACTCAAACCCTGGCCTTCTGACCATTGAGTGTGTGCTGATTTCGCCACATTCCAAATTTTCTCATTGTCCTTCCTGTGAGATGGAGTTTTTTCCTATCCTTCTTTCTGAATCATCTCCACAGCCTAACTTATTATCTCCTAACTTATTGCCTCCTTATTATCTCTAATGGAACAGAGGGGTAAACTGAGGCTCATAAGTAATAAGGGATCTATGTGATCATGAAGATGATGGAATCCATCCAGATGATGAAATCCTGGCCAATTCTACATAATAAAAAGCAGCAGAACTAGTACTAGAGTGGACACTTTCTGACTCCTTGATGTCTAATCTAACTCCATAGCATCATCTGTTTACATTGTAGTGGCATTCACTACATATGTTAAAACCACCTGTTCATACATCTGTTCACCATTGTCTAAGACTTTCTTTATGACACTATTCCAGATATTTATTGCTGCATAACAAACCACCTCAAAGTTTATAGGCTTAAAACACTTTTTTAAAATTATATCTCACAGTTCTATGGTTAATTTGGCTCAGCCAAGAAGTTCTTTCTTGGGGTCTCTATGTGGTTACAGTCAGTGACTAAATCCAGAGTCACCTGTAGACTCTCTTGGGCTGGATCCTCAAGATAGCTCATTCATATGGCTGGCAGCTGATGCTGGCCCCTGGCTGGAAACTCAGCAGGGGATATTAACCAGAGCATCTATTCATGGGATTGGGGCTTTGCTCAGTATGGTAACTCTGTTCCAAGAACAACTGCTTCAAGAAACCCGATCAGGAGCTGCAAATCTTCTTATGACCTAGCCTCAAAAGTCTCACTATATCATCTGCCATCTATTGATCGAGCAAGTTACTAAAGTCAGCCAAAATTCAAAGGAGTGTCATGGTCTGGCTTCCAAGACTCCTTAGCAAATTCTAAATCATTATGAGACTTCTATTTAATATCCATTGGCAAGAACAGCTGTTCTTTTTGTTGACATCTTTAACATATCACAGAAAGAGAGGGCCTTTTAATCACCTCTGTGGTCTCAATACCTTGAATAGCATCTGATATACACAAACAATAAATATTTGTTGACCAGACTCAAACTGATGAATTGTGTGGGATGGAAGACATTATACCAAGAACAACTTTAATGGTCGTCACTTACTCTTTTGGACTCTCTTGGTGTCTTTCACTCCAAATAACATAATTGCATTTTTAAAAAATACTTCTTCCAGCTCATCTGAAGTTTCTGTCTATATCTCTTTAGTAATAAGGAAGACATCAGCACAACAATATCATGAAAGGAGAATTTTTCAGGCAGGCTGGTTATGCATATGGGCTCTTGAGTCAGACTAACTTTGATTCCTGGCTTTACCCCTTTCTAGTATATAAGTTTAGGCTGAACTTCTTATGTATCCATTCCTCATCCATATAATGGGATAATAAAAGCATCTACCTCTAGGGTTATTGTAAAAAGTTCATTTAGTATAGTGCCCAATATATAATAAGTGCTCAATAAATATTAGCTATTACTTCCAGGCTTTCTTCCCCGTTCTTACATTTGCATTGAATAAATGCCTCCCTAGCTTTTGCCATCCATTTTTCTTCCCTTTCTCTTTCCAACTATCAGTTCCTACTTTTTCTAGGTATTTTGCCTTTTTTCTTTTATTATGCCTGGATTTGTATAGAATTTTATAATTTTCAAAATACTCTTGCATCAACTTAGAATATCTTCTTGGTATCTTTAATAGAGGTAACAAGACTGTTGCAATTATTTCCATTTTACAGATGACTGTACAGAGGCTAAAAGATGTGAAATGTCTTGCTTGTGACCAACATAATATATTATTAAAGCAGAACCAGAATCTAAGTGCCATGGTTTAGATTCTAATAATTTCCCCAATAACCACATGGGCTCTAATGATGTCATCGAAAGTGAGATAACAGATAACTTCAAAGTCTAAAGGTAGTCATTAAAGTTTGGGCTTTCATGGGCTCGATAGTAAAAGTTTTGAATATTTACCTCTACTAAATTACCAAAATGGACATAGCTTCTAGAACAATTTAAAAGGCAATTAATTTTCCTAAAATAAGAGCAGCTGTTCTTGCTAATGGATATTAAATAGAAGTCTTGTAATGATTTAGAATTTGCTAAAGATTCTTGGAAGCCAGACCATGATGACTTTGTAGCTAATTCAGGGAGGCAGGTGCCCTCTCCCCTCTGGATCTAATTCATGGCTAATGTGAATTCTCTGGTTTGAGAATCTATGCCAAAGGCAATAACACAAACCATCTTGATATGAATCCAGCACACTCAAAAGATGACCCACAGAAAACTGAGTAATCCTTCCAAGTATGTGGCATTAGCAAATGAAGGTATTCACAATAGTAGCCAACATAAAAACTTTCCAACAAGCTGTAGACAGCACAATATGAGAAGGGAGCACCGGATTAGTAATGAGAAATAAACGCAACATGTTTTAAGTCCTATCCTGTTCAGTTCAAAACAACAAACAGTGAGCACCCGTTTGGTTGTTGTCTTTATAAAGAGACTTGTAAAAATGATATATATAGAGTAACATAAGAGAAGCTGGAAGGGATGGCTAATCCACATTGAAGAAGAAGCTGGGAAGAGCAGAAGAGGCTTTCTGAAGGAGATGTCAGTTGATCTGAATCGTGAGCAAAGTCTGGGTGTTATAAAGGCAGAGAAAAACATGTAAGGGCAACATAGGCAGAAGAAACAGTATGAGCAAGGCATAAAGCAGCATGGTGTGTAAAAGAGGAACTATAAATCATTCCGTATTACTAAAGTACAACATGCCAGGCAGGAAGCAGCAGAAGATAAGGGTAGGCATGAGATAGGCATTATGCTAAGGACTTTATACACATTATCTAATATATATGTCACAGTAATTGTTAAAAATTTTTGGCATTTACCCTATTTTACAGATGGGGATACTGAGGGCCAAGGATATGAAAGAATTTTCTTAGTGTGTCTCTGAAGCTCCCAATATGTCTCCAGAAAAGCTACATTCTGATCGCACAAAAGATGTATATCATCTTCAGGGCAATCACTCTTTATTTCAGTGCCTCTTGTCTCTTTTTGTTAAAATAAAGAGGACTGGGCAGGAGACTTTCTCAGACCACTGCCTGCTGCTGCACGTTAGGATCCTACAGTCTGCCTTAGCTGCCACTGCAGAGCTAAAACCACGTGGTTGTTTTCAGCACCATGGAGAGATGCCGCATTGCTGAGAGCTGCAGACCTGCGGGTCAGCCAATGTTGAGGAAACCAGGAGATCCACAAATCTCCCACTAAACAAGACATCAACAAGACAGAAGGGCAAGGATATTGAACATCTAGAGAGGAGAGAGAAAGAAATTGTCCATCACCAGTATTTTCTCGAACAGCCACTGAGTGATATGCTGAGTGAGACAAAGTGGACTAAATAAAGGGAATAAATTGTAGCAGCAACATGTCCTCGACATCATAATACAGATGCTGTAATCATACAAGGCTAATAGTCTGAGTCACTCCACAGACAAAAAAAAATTGATGGGACATGCTTTGTGGCTGCTCACAAAAACTGGTAAATTAAACTTACTGACCATGGCCTGGAGACAGGGGGAGGCACAGTAAAATTATGTAACCGGCAGTTCATTTCCTAAATCACACAGCTTGCTCTTTTCTTTCTCTTTCTCACCTTCGAGACAGGTGCCCTATGGCCTCATGTAGCTCTCTACAACAATCAAAACTTCCTCTACAGAAAAGATCCACTATATGATTTATACTAAGGTGTAAGTGGCCACTAAAACTTAAAGAGCTATCTCTCATAGGAAAATCAGAAGCTGGAGGACTGACTCATTGTAATATAAGCTTTGTGAGAACAGGATAATTTACTTTCTTGTTCACAGCACCTATAACGGTGCCTAATATGTTATCAATAACAACAGCAATAATATTAACTAATGTTTATTGAGTTTTACTATTCAGCAAGTGCTTTATTGTGTGTTACTTCTTTTAATCCTCATAACAGCTTATGAAATAAGTATTCTTATTATTCCAATTTTCATATGGGAAACCTGGGACATAGAGAGGTTATTAACTTTCCAGAGCCACATAGCTGAGAAAAGTAGAGGCAAGATTCAAAGCCGAAAAATTCTAAATTCAGAACTCATATTCTTAACCATTGTAGTACAATAAAGAGAAGAAAAGATTAATTAATGCATAGTGAAAACCAGAAAGATACACAGAGATACACACAATAGTAAAAGTTTAGTCAAAATTTCAAAATATTATTAGTGCCTATGAGGCATTATGATGAGGATTAAGGAAGAAAAATAATAATTCATCAATTTCATTCAACACATAGGCACTGTGCTGAGCACTAAGATAAAGAAACAAACAAAAAAAATGTGTTATAACTAGTGAGGGGCAGGGACAAGTAAAAAGAAAAGAGAATAAGATGGAATATTGATTGTTTAGATAAAGGTTAGTGCTATGGAAATTCAGATAAAAGGTACTTTTTCAGGGTTAGGAAGTTGGAGTATTACCTATGATATGTGTTCTCTGCATAGATTCTAGAAACCCCACAGCTAAGAAGTTAATGGGATATACAAGTCAAGAGATGGAAAAAATTCTTTAAGTGAGGATATGAAAAGATTGGCGGATCATGTTAGAATATTAGAGATCATGTAGCCTAACCTAATGTACTCTGCAATCTGTTTATTTATTCAACAAATTTTCTGAGCACCTGTCAGGTGGCAGGCCCTGTGCTTGGCACTATGCATATGAAAATGAACAAGCAGACATATTTCCTGCCTTCACTGAGATCACATTCTGAAATCTACACTTGAGAATGGTGAGATTGAGACCCAGAGAGGTAGAGTATCCTACATCAGATTACACAAGGTGATGGCAAAGCATAGACTCAAAGCCAAGACTCCAGGCCATTGCTATATCTCAGGAAGTGTCTATTGCATGAGTGAGTGAGTAGCTGACAAGGTAAACTGAACTGTAAAACTCCTTAGTAGGCAAAAAAAAAAAAAAAAAAGTCAGTAAGTTTGGTAATTAGGGAGAAGTCATGGCTTGAATTTGGCTGAAATACACAAATACTGTCAAGACATCAGCTGGTGACCAGAGCAGCCTGGAATGCCTGGAATGCCAAAACCCTCCTCTTGGACATCAGTTTCTTACTCCAGCTTCTCAGCAACCCCCTGTATTCCAATGAGTTTGTGCATTTTGTTTCCACTTGGTTTTTGTTTCTGCAAATCTTCAGTCAAGCCAAGGAAAATCAAAATGAAAAATACAACTTACTGAAGCAGCCTCAAAAACCCCAGGAGAGATGGCAGTAGTCATAAGAGGAGAAAATAAGCAAGCAGAGAATAATTAAAGCCTACACAGTGATACGGAGCCTGATTTTCATAATCCTTCCCACCACTCACCCCTGGAAAACCACAGGAGAGCCTGGCACTGGCAGGGTGACATATAGATGACCCAGCTGCTGGTGCATGGCCCAGCTCTGCAGCATGGAGAAGGACACCCAGAACTTGAGTCTGATACCAATGGGGGTTGTTTGGTGGTACCAAATAGACAATCAGGTAGAAGTGATAAGCACCATTCCTTTTGTTGAACTGCCTCATTTTTCTCCAAGGTGGTCAGTCTTAGAAAGGCCCAAGACAAAATATCTCAGGAATGCTCTAATGTGAAGTAATCGGTAGATATTTTGGTAACATCTGCTAAGAAGGACTCCTTGGAGCAGGAAAGGTCCTCAGAGAGCCCTCTTTGAGCTCATGGTTATGTGAGCCCTGACAGTACATCCTGGTAACAATGGAGCCCATGCTCAGAGATCCTTGTGCCCTACATAACTGGTGATTTAGTTCATGCATGATTCAGTCTTCTTTATTTCTCTATCTTCCTCATTGCTGAGTCCTTTAATGTTGTCTATCTCACCAGATGCTAGAATCTAGTCTAAAACCCCTAGATTCAAGCAGCTGACAGCCCCCTAATTGACCCAAAGTCTACCAATAGATAAATGATATCATACGACAGAGAAGGGATGGAATTTCATCAGATAAGATTTAACCATCATTGACTATGGGAAAACTTCCCAGCTGCCTGAGGCAATTTGAACTTCTGGAAACATTGCTCATCTGTATAAATTCTATAAAATTGAATTCTTAAAATATCCATTCATAGCATAAGCAGCAAGTGGCTAAAGGGAAATTTTAATTCAACTGAGTTGGATGTTTCAGTTCCATCCAACTCAGTTCAATTTGAGCTGAGAAATATTTATTAGGCACCTACTAAGTGTCGGGTACTAACCTGGTCTTAAGGATACAGGGGTAAAGGAACCATAGGTCCATCTTTGAGGAGATTACCACTTAGTAAAGGTGTAGCAGAAAACAAATCCACTTCCAGAAAGACTGTACCATAACCATGATACAGACTGCACTGTGAACTTAGAAGAGAGAGGATGGCTTCTGAAAAATGCCAAGTTTAGCTGTGATGGACAAGACTCTCTACATGCAGAGAGAACACATTCTAGATAGAGGGTACAACAAAAACAAAAGCTGGCATGCTGGATGTACACTATTCTAAGGAGAGAAATGGAATACTATGCCTAGAACATTGTGTGTGAAGGGGTGGTAAATGATGATAAGGTTTAAGGTGAGGACGCAGGTTGGTTCTCCTATTTATTAGTAAAGCACTTTGTAGCTATCACTGGATGCTCAGAGATAATATTCTTTGGAAAGTTCTCCCTGGCCACCTGTTGCTGGCTTAGGTGCCTCTTCAGAACAACTATTATGGCTTTATGACTTTCCATTGCCCTTTGTCTTCTCCCCTAGACTATGAGCCACTTGAGAGCAATGTCTGCCTTAGTCACTCCCATGCCAAAAGGGTTTCCTGGTACACGATAGGTACTGAGAAAAAAAAATTGCTGAATTAATGAATTATATTTGCCTTTTTTGCTTTTGCCAAAACTTCTCACATAACTAAGAATTCTGAGGCATGGAGAAATTAAATAATTGTCTTCAGTCTCAAGGCCAGTTGTGGTAAAATTTATTTCCAGATCTTCTTGTTTCATATGGTGGGGAGCAGGGTGGAGGTGGGAAGAGCATGTTTGTAACTCTGTCAACTCTAGAACTAGAGAGACCACAAAAGTGTATGGGTCATTGATCAAAATCTCTAAAACAGAGAGGCCTTTCATGAGCTCCTCCAGTCTCCTTAATCTCTATCTCCTCAAGCCTTGTTTTCTCTACATGACTTATATAATATATAAGGTTTGTTTGTTTGTTTGTTTTATTACTCTCTTCTTCTCTAAATGGAGAGTAAAGCAGAGATTTTGTGTTTTATTTATAACTGTATACCCAGCACCAGGACATTCCTGGCCTATAGTACTGTTGAATGACTAAGAGAGTAAACACTCCGGGATGCAAGAGGCAGAGGTACTATGAACAGGAAATGTGGACGTCAAAAGAAATGAGATAGTCATCAAGTCCGTGCAGTATATTCATAGCGGTACAGAGCCTTCTGGTGGATACTCAGCCAGTGAGTAAAGGTTAGCATGGCCTTGCCCCCCAAAAACTGGTAATAAGTTGTCAGAGGTTACGCACAGAAACACCAAGAAAGCACAGTGTCCTATGGAAGTTGGCAGTTGCAGGGATGATGAAGAGTGGGTCAAGGACATCTGAGGGGCAAAACACAGCCCATGCAGGTACTAAGAGGGCCAGAAAGCAGAAATGCAACAGAAAGCATGAGAACCAAGGGAACTGTGGACATTGCAAATATTAACAGCTAAGGTCTCCAGTGGCATGTTCTGAAAGAGGCTCATGTATGTATTGACTGTCTCCTCTGTTATTTTGCTTACGCTGCCCTCTTCACCTGATGTGCTATTTTTAGTGGGTGTTTGATTAGCACCCACTCAAATCTCAAGACTGTGCTCAGGCCATTTTCTCTCCCGGGAAGCTTTTCCTTCTAGCTCATTTCTCTTGTATGCCCCCATAGCACTGTGAACACATCTTGATGATAACACTCGCTATGTTGAATTGCAACTTTAATGGGAGGCAGAACTGTTGAATGTTTAAAAACTCAAGGTGGAGCCAGACTACCTGGGTTCAAATCCCAGTCCACCTCCATTTATCTGTGTTTACCTTGGGCAAGTTACTGAACTCTGTTTCATCTCTCAAATGGGGATAATAATTAGTACCTACTTCATAAAGTTGTCCAGGAAAGGAAATTACTTAATTAAATATTTAAGGTATTTGAAAAGTGCCTGACAAATAATAAGACTTCCATTAAATGTTAGTTCCTGGGGAGTGAAACCCACAATTCCAAAGCATCTTCTCTAGATCGAGTACTGTGATAAGACATTTTATATATGCCATTTCATTGTTCTTAACAACCTTGCGAGGCCAGTAGTATTTAACCTGTTTTTCACTTGAAGAAACTGTAGCTTAATAGGATGAAAAAAGAAGGTGAGCATTAAGCTTCTTTACCTGTAAAATGGGGTTAATAATGACTATCCCAGAATTGTTGTGAGAATTAAGTGAGAACATATGTGATTTGGTAGAGGAAATGGAGGTGAAGATGAATGTTTTAAATGACCTGTCACTTCGTGTTATTAATCAATATCAGGCTCTGAAGATACAATGACGAGTACAAATATCCTCTGTCCTTGAAGAGCCCATGGTCTAGTTGGCTACTGCAGTGGCCCGTAAGCAATGACTAGGTCTTTTTCACCTCAGGACCCTTCCAACCCAACAGCACAATGCCTGGCACAGAGCAAATGCTTATAAGGGCTCTTGTATTGCTTCCAGACTCTGGTTCCAGAGTGGCCTTTGCTCAACTTCCCCTATGTTCAGGAGACATAGAGTGTAAAGAGACTAGGACAGACATACCTAATAGATATGCTCTTATATACCCTGGCTCAGGTGGATTATAATAAATGTTAAAACTGGAGTCCCAGTAGAGTAATATAGAAGCATGTGGGTAAGAGAGTAAATTTGACTGGTTGGATCAGAGAAGGCTTCCTGTGAAGGTGAGATCTGAATTGGGTCTTAGATGGTATGACTTCATAAGGAAGATGTTAGAGGAAGTAGCAGTTTGAACAAAGTTTTAGGTTTGAGCTGGTGCCAGACTATTTGGAAATATGTAAATGTGGTTAGATAGTGTTCTTCACAGGAGAGGGCAGAGCTGAATAGGAACAGTGCCATAGTGGAAGATTGGGAGAAAGTCTGCCATCTCTCATGGCAGAGTTTCCCCCATTGTCAGGTAGAACAGATGACTCTCAAAGTGTCTTCACATAAAATATTTTGATTAAATAAGCATTACACATTGAAAGGACTGTAAAGAACTTTATACTGCAAGGATGTTGAGGCTGTCATTTACTCCATCATATACTGGACCCTTTACATCTTCATGACAGTTCTAAGCAAAGTTGTGCTTTCCTTGGCAACCAGTTCAACATATTCAAATGGATGCTACGAAAATTATAAAACTAATATTTGCTTCCCTGTTTGTGCTGGCTACTAAGAAGCTCAAAGCCAAATTTATTGCTACTTGTAACAATTGTACAGGATCATATGTTATATAGTTTATTTACTGATTCTACAGTTGCCTTCATCTTATTTTCCTACTATTATTGTTTCTTTGTCCATCTTTGCTCATTTGTCTTATCTTTTGACTTGTATTATTTGTATCTATTGAAGACACTTCAAATCCTGAGTTGGAACAAGGTAGGGTATAAATAAATCACCAACACTAAACTCTTTATTGTAGCCCCAGGCTTTCAGAGCAACAATGCACATGTCCTACACAAGGAACCTATGCCTCTTAAGTACCTCTGTCATCATTCCAAGCCTGTAGCAGCTGGTGGGGCAGGCATTATGCAAGTCCAGATGAGACTTGTCACTGCACACATGCTGGGGATGCTAAGGGAAGTTGGAAATAGAATATTCAGAAGCCTAGGACTGAACCAAATAAATGCTTTGTTGAGGGGGGCATGACCCAAGCCAAAGCCTGACTCTGAGATTGAGACAGGCCTGGAATAGGCAAGAACAATGCCTTGCATTGATTTCTCTAGGAAGCTGCTCAGTCTGAAATAGATGCACCACCTCTGAGCTCCCAGACCTTTCAGAGTTTATCCCTCGTTGTAGCACTTCTCATTCCTTTACTCTAAATGACACTATGTCACTACATCTATTTACCACTCTGAATATTTCTCTTACTTTTATGTACATAAGAATCATTAGGAAATGTATAAACTTCTTGCTTCCAAAGAAATTTTGATTTTATGTCTAGAGTGAGGCTAAGGAATCAGCATCTTCAACCAGAACCCCAAGTTATCTGAAATTAATTATCACCGATTTGGGGACATTCTGTCTGGATTGACCTCCTGACGAAAGGGCCTGTAGCATCCAGGATAGAGTCTGGCTCAGATTATCATATCTCACTTCACAGACAAGGAAACTAAGGAACAAGAAATTACAACTGTTATCCAAAATCGCCTAGCCATGAATTGAGGAAGCTAGGATTAGAACTCAAGTCTGACTGATTCCAAAGGGTATGTCCTTCTCACACTCCCAAACAATGAAGTGATAGGGTTTACCTTGGCAGGAGTATCTAAGTAGGCTATGGACTTCCCAGGAGGTATGCAAGATGATTGTCTAGGGTGTGGGAAAAGCATATTGGAACTTCTATTTATATTTATTTTAATATGCACTTTCTCATTTTTATTTTCATATGTTTATATAAGTACAGAGGTACATGTATACAATTAATGCATAAGTAAACATGCATATATGGGGTGTGTGCTCAAAAATACTTTATTGATAGGGGTGCACAGTCAAAACCCTGGGAGGTCACTGGTTTAGCTGCCTTTAATCTGTGATAGTAACGCGGTAGCGCCCAAGCCTATACACCTTAAAGACACTGCACATGGCATGTGACACACCCTGCTGAGATCTCTCAGGGGGCAGAGGGAAAGATGGATGAGCATAATTACCGCAGGAGGATTAAGCACTGCTGCTTAGAATTTCTAGGGATTGCGCATTTGTCTTCTTGTTTACCAAAGACTGATTGTGATGTACTGGGCTTGCTGAAACTGCCTTCATCTGCCACATAGGCTCAAGGATGAGATAAAAGCTTTCCTGCCTCTACTCCACATTCTGTATCATTTATGGTTCAACCTCATAAGGTTGCTGGGGGAAAGAGCCATAATTAGAAATGAAATTTACTGAGCAGACAAGGCTAGGTTTATGCAAAGAAGTGACTGTTCTTGCAGTAATGTAGAAAAACAGGCAGGGGTGGGCCTTGCTGAGAAGGAAGAGGGTGTTCTGGAATATGTTTTTCAAGGGCCTGAGCATGGTGAAGAAACGTAATTGTTGGAACTGAGCTTTTGGAAGAGTGGCAAGGAGAGAAAGCAGGGAAGTTGGGCTAGGGTCATTGAGATGGCAGAGGCAGGGCTAATGCATACAGTTCTGAACATTGTGCCCTGAAAGGGGCAGGAAAGCAGTGAAGGGCAGGAGTGGGGCTAAAATCCACTTGTACTCTGCTTGCCAAGCTGAGGTCTTGCTGTGGTCCTATGTTAGCAAAGAAGGGGCAGCTTTTCCTCATTTGTCTTCCCAGAGGGAGTTCTTCTTCTAATTAGTCCCAGGGGTTGGCAGGGTGCTTTTTTTCTTGTTTGTTTTATTTTTTTCTAATTTGCACAAAGGTGCACTACAAATACCTGGTAGCTGACCATGGATAGAGGGCCTCACCCACCATGATGTGACTCTATATCATGACTCAAAAATATTCAGGAAAACTACAAATAGAATGTGCTAGGAACTACTAGATCGCCTATGGAAGCCTGAAAAGGATGGAGTTTTGAGTACTGGTTGGTATGTGCCATTTTCAAGACTAACAGAAGAGCAAATACAGAGGAGACCATGAAATAAATTAAGCCAGAAATTCACAGAAGTTTGGAGGAAAGCACTGGACTAATATGATCTATAAGACTGGTAGGATGAGCCAAGTTTGCTTCAACCTCTGAGAAGAGAAGGCCCATGAGACTTCCGGGGTACTGTTGGGACATTTGGTTTCCCTTTCTCTGTATATCACTGGGACCTAAATTGTCTGACAACATAAAAGTTTAGAATGGAAAGAGCCCACACAAGAAAACAGACCAGAGGGACTACTACATCTTTTTAATTTTGAACCCAGGTGGCCCTGATTTCAAATTCTGACTCTGCCACTTATTAGTTCTATAATCTTGAGCAAAATAATTAATATAATTGTACATCAGATTCCTCATCTGGAAAGTGAGGATAATAATAGCATCTACCTAACAGGGTTGTAATAATTCAGTGTATACGCCTGGAACACAGTAAACACTACAGAGATGTTACTTTTGTTATTATTATTATTTTTCCTTTTTATGATCTCGCTTAAACCTTACCATTACCTTGGGAGCTGGGAAAGGAAGAGTCTAGCCTCGCCATTTTATGGTTCAGGCCATGTAGTTTAAGAGTGGATAAATGAAGAGCAGGGGCATTAGGGAATTTGGCTCTCCTGAAACTAAGGGACATTTTTGAGATTGATGCATATTTAGGTCTTTGATGAGTACAGAAGGCATTGAAAATGTCACAAAATTAATCCCTTCTCGTTATAAACACTGCACTAAGACACAGCAATAACAAGGGACTAACACATTCTCATTAGTTCAAGAAAATCCATTTTCTCAACAATGTTGTCTACGCTAAGGGGAAGAATGACCATGAAATGTCAAAGAGAGACACTGCATGGTGGTTATGAGTCCTAACAAGGCCCTGATCCAGGACTAGGGCCTTGAGAGAGAGGAGTGAGGGATGGGGGAGAGCAGAAGAAGGACAGGCGGAACCTGAACTGAGTCCGACCTAGAAAACCACTCATGCAGTTTCCCTTTCTGAGGGTGGGAGAAATCAATTAAAGCATTGAAATTCCAGTATATTTTTAATGTTGTCTATGTGCTAAGCATCGTGCTCATAGTTTATATGTATTCTGTCATTTAACCTTCACAATAGCTCAGCAAAATAGATAATATTATTAGTTTTTCCAAAGTAACAAAGTTGACAATTAGAGAAATTGCTAAGAATGTTATTTTTCAAAGTCAAACATCTACTGGGTAAGGGCATAGGACTTCAGATTTAGGCAGCATGGCACAGTTAAGCATAGGAGCTCTTAAGCCAAGCTGCATATGTTCAAGTATGGACTCAGCCATTTGCTGTGTACCCTAGAGAAACTTATTTAACTTCTTTGAGTCTCCACTTCCTCATCTGTAAAGTGAGATGATGACAATAGAAAATATTTCATAGGGTTGTTGTGAGCATTAATTAAATTTGTATATGTAAAGTACTTAGAACAGAAAGTGACTATAGAAAATAACTAATAAATATTAGCTGATTATATATTGATTGATTGATTGATTGATTGATTTCAATTATCATTTTTATCCTTACCCTAGGCCTACATGATTTTGGTGTCACCAACTCTAAACTAGAATTCTCATCTTACATTCTAGTTGTACCAGGCCTGCTGCCTGTTGTACCAGGCATGCTGCCTGTTGACATACAGATCTCTTCCCCACTGTTCCCTTGTTCTGCTCTTATGACTGGGGGATGAGTCCTGCAAATTATATTCCTAAGGATCCCTTGCTAACTGACTTTCAGCTAAATTCAGCCAATAAGAAGTATAGGCTGGAGACTGGAGGGCAGGAAGAAGTGGCCCTACCTCCTCCAGGATTCCAATTCTCACCTGATGTCTTCTCCTTCCACGGTCTCACCTCCCTCCAAGCAGCCTCCATCCTGCATTCCAGTTCCTTTAAACAGCACCTGCTCCTGGGCTCTCAGAACAGCACTCCTCTTTCATCAGCCCACTCTAAGGGTAGTAGCTGCTTCCTACTGTTGCTAATCTCTCTGGTGCCTCACTTGTCCCACTTAGCTTTTCAGTTCTCAACACTCTCGTAACCAGTTCATCATACTGAATTCTCGTCTATTGATGGGTCTGTTTAGACCCTGGCTGATATAACTACAGTACAGATTGTCTTTGACTTACGATTTTTAGACCTTATAATGGTGTAAAAGCAGTACATATTCAGTAGAAACCCTACTTTGAATTTTGAATTTTGACCTTCTCCTGGGCTACCGATACAGGATACAACTCCATGGTCTGGACAGTGGCAGCAACAACTTGTCAGCCACACAATCACGAGGGTAAACAACTGATACTCTACCATATACTGTGTTGCCAGTGTTTTTTGGAGATTGTGTTTTGTGTTTTTGTATCCCATTGTGTCTACAAAACACCCATCTGTGCCTCTTGCCTCTGGTGAGAAGAAGAAGAAGAAGAAGGCAATTACAGATGCTCCTTCACTTACAATGAGGTTACATCCCAATAATGTAAGTGTTCTGAGCACATTTAAGGTAGGCGAGGCTAAGCTATGATGTTCAGTAGATTAGGTGTATTAGATGTATTTCGACAATGAGTTTATTGGGACATAACCTCATCATAAGCCAAGGAGCATCTGTGTATGGAGATGTACAGAACAGGTACGAATAAAATTAGGCCTGATCTTAAGCAGATTAGCAGGTCAGACACTCAGGCTCTCTCCAAAGACCAACACAGGAGCCCAGTCATCAGGACTGAAATCCAAAATGTAAAGTCCAAACCAGAGCAAGATGACATGACACCTATGCATGGAGTACAGATAGAACCCCACATCACTCCTTCATGAAGGAAAGTCAGTGCTCAAATCCCAGGGCAAGACTGAGCCTTCAGGTAGAGGTCAAGGGGGTTGTTAGCCCAGAAAGAGAAGAAGGAACAAGGCCTTGAACGCAAGGCCTTCACAGAGACTAGAGAGGCTTGAGTGTTAACCACATTTTAGTTAATTTAATTACACTGCAAATGCTTAGGAGAGCTCACAATTTAAAGGAACCCTGTGGAGAATTCTTTTGTTCTGTAAATAATTACCCACCTCTTAATTTATTTGCTTATGTTTGGATTTTCATATATTGGGTTCATTTACTTATTTATTTATTTTTGCCAAGGAACAATAGGGCCCAACTCAGCTGGGGATGAGCAGTTGCTTTGAATTAAGCACTGTTTGGAATAAACCACAATCAGTTTAGTAAAATTTTGATTATATTAGCCTTGCAAATAGTCTTGCCCAGGGTGAGTAGCAATGTATTCTGGGTAAGCGGAGGGTGAGGGGAATCACGAATTCAGGACATATCAAGGAAGAAAAGACCCTAGAGCTGTCAGAGGTAATCAGGAATAACCTCAAATATGTGATACCCTGTTTAAAATATCTTGGCCAACTGTGTGCCAAGTGTAGCTTTGAAAGCCATCATTTGGTTAATGGTAATTTCCACTTACTGGTCATAATTTCACCTGCTGGGACCACAGGAAACAAATTTGCTCCTCAAGACCTACTCTGTCTATTTTTAGATATCTTTGTTCTTAAAATGAAAATTTCTAATTTCTTCAGCCATTCCTCTCGTGACATTCCTTCAAGAGCAAAGAACTGGTTAATGAGTTACAATATATACACTAGGCAGCATAATATATAACTTCTAAAATAATCACTATGAAGTAGGAAGAGAAACTCTTAATGTTCAAAGACGAGAGCAGATTACAAAATTGGAAGGCGGCCATTTCCATATCGCTGAACACTTAAATTCATACGTGCTTTTGCATTTTATAACTGTAAAAATAATTTGGCAACAGTACAAAACACTTATGATAAAGAAAAAAGATCACCAAGTACCCAAATGACAGTTGCTTCCCAATGCTGCTCTGTGGGTAAACTGAGTTAGAATCACAGGAAGGCTGTCAAAATTAGAGACCCCAAGATACCACCTGACTTACTGAAACTCTGAGTATGAAACCTAGAATCCTGTGTTTTTCACCTGCTCCCCAGAGGGCTCTGATGTACAACCAGAAGTGGGAGTCACTGCCTATTTACCACAACAACAGTAATAATTTATGTATTTCCTTCCACTCTATTTTCATGTCCATATGTTTATTTTGAATATTGTGACAGCACAATTTTTTCCACACTATTACAAACTCTTCACAAGATTTGACCACTGCCCTGTTGTCAGCCATCCTCAAACTTACAAATAATTTTGTGAGAAACGTCTCAGTGTGTAAAGCATTTTCTATTGCGGTATTTCCTTACAATACATGGCAATAAATTAAGTTATGGATCAAAGTACATGAATATTCAAGACTTTCCTTTCTCAAAAAAGATCAAGTCATTATAATTACCCAAAAGTTCTTCTGAGTAGGTCAGTCCATTCCCTAGATCTCTGCTCCCAGAATATATAACTCTATAGCACAAAACTAAAGCTGATTTTGCTAGGGGCAACATCTCAAAATCACCGATGTGCAAAGAATTCTTCGAACAACCTACGTGGAAACCTCACTATAAGGCCAAATCTGAGGTATCGTTGCCATAGGGCTGACATGCAGGGGAAAGCCTCATAACGTGGATCCTTCCAGATTCCCAGAACTTGCAGGTGGGGAGGATCTGTGATAGCAGCACCCCCACCGTAGACCTCTCTCTGTGGAAGAAAGAATCAGCCCTCCCTGGGCTCCCACATACAGGTCAGGGCTTGTCTATGTGGGTGACAGGGCGGGAAAAGAAGAGCTGGCTCTTTGACAGAATAGAAAAGCACTCTGAGTGAGCACTCACTATTTGAGGCCTCGCATTCTCCTGGAGAAATAATGAGCATCACCAGTACTCTGTGGGTTCCTCAAGGACCCTTCTGGAGACAAACAAGCTGAGTTGGATTAGGCTAATTCAACGACAGTAGTCCTTAAGGGGGAGGAAGGCGAGGGGAAGGGCAAATTGGAAAGGACAAAGTAAAGTTTTAATGAGGATGTTGAAATGTAAAAAAATAATACATTTTTTAAATGATGTGTTAAGTTGACAAAGCATCTTCCCTTCTAAGTGTTTGGTTGATAATTCCAGGCCACTGTGAGTGGTGACGAATGTTGTTCATGCCCCACCATGTTTCCCTCAGCCCACCTCCAAGACCACCTGTGCCTGTGATGGTCCGTTTCTGGCATACGAACAGCTTCCCATCTCAATCCCTGCAACTCACTGCTCCTCTGCCTGAGGGTTTTTCCAGCACTTAGTGGAGTTTGCTTGGTTGCAGAACCGAAACGTTAACTCCCAGGGACCATCTTCAACCAATGGGGATTGTGGGTAATGAAGCAACACCCTGGCTTCCAGCTCATCTCTAGACAGTTCTGAGGCATGCTCTACAGGGTTTCTTAGAGCACCACAGGGGGACTGGGCCCACCCCATCCACTGCAGCAGCCCATCATTGATATGCATGGGCTGCCTGTCTCACTTTTCCTACCCCCTCATTATGCTTCCAAAGACCACCTCCCAAATAAACTACATAACCCAAGGCTTTGCTGAGAGCCTACTTATGGGAGAACTAAACTAAGATAGTAGAGAATTTTTATGCCTATTTGGCAGATTAGAAAACTGAGTTTCCAAGAGCTCCCTTGACTTTCCCAAGGTCACTAGTTGCCATGTGACAACATCAGAACCAGAAGCTAACAATCAACTAGTGTTCTTTCCACTTCACAAGGTAGTTTATTTTCCAAATCAAATGATAACTATGTATCGAGTATCTATTAGGCACTATATGGGGTACTGGGAGCTCCAAGTCAGTGAAAAAGAGTGAAATTACTTACCATAATGCAATGTCTTAAGAGTAGCAATCGTGTTGTTCAATTCCGTCATTTATTATTCAGCATTTATTTAGGGCCCACTGCCTGCCAGACACTGTACTAGACACTGAGAGCCTAAAGATGAATGAAATCCAGCCCTTGCCCTTGAGCAGGTTAGTCTCTAGAGGTTGGGGAGGAGTGGAGAAGCCAGACATAGACACAGACAGTTTTCAGTATAAAGTGGTAACTGAGAAGATAAACACAGGATGATACAGCAGAGGGGACTGACACCCAACTCAGACTAGGGGATGACTATCAGAGAAAATGTCTGTTGGAAGAGATTCAATCATTCACAGACGTAACCAGTATTCCCTAAGTTTCTACTAGATTCCAGGTGGCATGCTAGGAGCTTGGATTCCACACTAGGGCATCATATCCTATCGCTGTAGTCTCTGCCTTAGGCTAGAGTTAAGTCTTCGAAGATGCCTGGAAGCTAGCCAGAAAGAGAGGCGTGGGGAAAGGCCTTCCAGATGGAGGGAGGAGCATACACATAGACAGGGAAGCATGAAGCAGCATTTTGAGTTTGAGGTGTTTTTGCTGTGTGTGTGTTGGAGCGGGGAAGAGCATTGCTAGAACAAAAATGAAAGCAAAGAGATAAGCTATAGATTTGGCCAGGGACCACATCAGGATGGGACCTAGGCAAACAAAAAATACAAAAAAGGAGGGGTATAGGTAACTGTGTGGGGATGGAGCTGGCCTTCACAGATAGCTTCATAGAGGCATAGGCACTTGAGGTGAGCCTTAAAAAATACAAAGGATTTAGCCCCCAAGACAGAGAGAAAAGAAAAAACAAAACTCTGGGACGATTTGGCTTATTTTGCAGTGGAAATCCTGTGTAAACAGAATGACAATCCAGCAAATGTTCTATGAAATACATTTCTCCAGGTTGAGATTCAGGGGAGCCACATGTGTATAACCTACACAGATAAAAACAGTGGCTTCAGCATGGTTTGCTGGGAGAGCCTGACCTCACAAGGGATCTTCCTCATCCTTCTTGCCAAGCATCTGAAAGACATCCAATTAGATATGCATTTATTTGAATGAAACTAGTTGCTCTGCAATGAGCCTTTTTAAATGCAAATATGCTGGGTGGAGTGGAAGCCATGACACCTGACATCACAACACTGCCTGGGTCTATAGGAGGCCTAGAGCTAGAAGACTCAGCTTATTTCCTGAGGTTCTCATCTCTGTTCTTTCCACGACTGAGGCACCTGATCTCTCCACTCGCACTTCCACCCTCCAAAAACATGAGCTTAGGTATATATTCAGATCCTAGAATGCATCTGGGTCTTGAGCAAGAGGGATTTAAATGGATGCATTCAGTTTCCAGCCACCCTGACACCTGAGGATTTCCTTTTTTTTGGATAATCAGGCTTCAACTAGCTTAGAGTATCTGATCCTCAAATTACCCCTTGCTAATTAGTCCTGGACCACAGTTGCTGCAACTATGCCATCACTCCGAGTAGAGATCTCTAACCATTTGCCTGTGGGTCTTGCCCAATGGTAAAGACCCATCTTCACCACCTCTAGCTGGACAAGGACCTAACTCCTAAAATGAGTCCCAGCCATTCCCCACATTCCGGAGTCTTCCTGGTCTAACCTCCAGACAGAAGAGCAGCATTTATTCCCTCTTTTATTGCACAAGCTTTTATTGAATACATACTATGTGTACTGCTTCAAAGAGTGTCTTAGGGTTCAGGTGAATGAAGTATGAAATGGGAGAGACTGGAACTGAGCAGAAGAAAGATGATAAAAGGAAAGTTTAGGCTTAGAGCCTCTGAACATTAGTTTTCTTAGCTGTGAAATTGAGATGATATTGTTCCTTTGCAGGGTTGTCACCAGGATTTGAGATCATGTCCAGCATGCTACAGATGTTCCTTACACAATGGATTTTGTGTTGTTTCTAGCTGGGATGAGACTGTTGAAGGGACTATATGAACTATATAGAAGCTTCACTTTGGGGGCCTGAAATGTTTGATATTAATATATTGCTCCATCCCTGGAGTGCCTGCTTTTTAATAGAGAGCAGCTCTTCCCAATTGATACCACCACAAATGTGTTACAGGTGGCCCAGATATTAGCTCTTCCTTCCTGTAGGTGTCTAGATGGGATAGGGGCTGAGGGTAGGGGATAAGCCTTACTCCCAACCCTTCCCTGGTTTTTATAAATGAGGAATCCAAAGCACAACCAGGTCTGATAACTTTTCCCAGGTTATACAGCTAGTAGGAGCTATGACATATATGCAAAGGTTTTTCACCTATGAGTCCACTGCTTTCTCCTTTTCCCCTGCTACCTTCCTTATTATAGGCAGGTCCATTTATTAATCTTGGAATGAGTTGAAGTGAACATTACCCTGCAGTGGGCTTCTTTCCCAATGATAATGAAGGCCCCGTAATTGACCCAGGAGCACTAATGACTGCTTCAATAAATGTTCTAAGCATCTTCACAAATCTATGTGCAGATGGACAGGAGCAGACCTGGAATTGCTTGGAGAGGTAATATACTTCAAAGTTAACAGCTCAGCATACGTGGGGAAAGGAAAGCTCACACTGGAGACTAATAAAGAAAGTAAGTTGTTGGATTGGTAGACAATGGAGAAATTTCAATCTTGATGATTCCTATCCAGGTCTTGCTTAACTATTTCCAATACCTTCATTTCAAAAATAATGTGCTCTCCCCTCTACCAGGATGGGTTTGATCAAGGTAGTTAGTCAAATGACTACATGGATAATCATTATCAGTCTACACAGAGAGAGAGAGAGAGAGAGAGAGAGAGAATCCAAAGAGAATGTAGCCCAGGGTGGGGGTCGGGAATTTGGCATCTAATTTCTGATCTTTCATGCAGTTATTCTCTGACCTTGGGAAAAGGTCTGTGTCCTCAGTGGACATCTCTTTCTCCATATATAAATTGAGGGTGTATATACAAAAAATTTGATTTCATACATATAGAAGAGTATTCAGATATAGAAGAGTATTCGGAACAAAGCTGTGGTATAACAGATACCATTCAAAGAAATTTATTTGGGAAGTTAAAGCATCTCCAGAGGACAACATTTTAGGATGGTACAAAGCACACAGATTTTTTTCGATATTCTGAAATATTTGCTTAAAAAAGTTAAATTTAGAATTAAGAATTTGGAAATTAGGGCATTAGCCTTCTTTTGCCTCAACAGAGCCCTTTTCTATAGCTCCATAGGGCATACTGTATACAATATGTCATGTCCAACTCTCTCTGCCCAAATATATGGCTGCCAGCCTTCTCATGTACAGAGACTGTCCCATGTACAGTTGTTCAACACTGAATGTAGACCCATGAGGGCTCCATTGTTGCAAACTGAGAGACTTAAGAGGCACAGTAACTAGCTGTCCGCAGGTGTCATCCATGTGCTAGTCCTGGCTATCAGGTTCAGATTAAGTCTACTCTTTATATACACTAATATTTACTCACACGATCATTCCATGAACCTTTACTGAGCCCTGTCATGCATCAGGCACTTGATGAGAGGCGGGGGGTGGGTAAAAAGATGGTCCAAACGTGGTTCCTGACAGAGGTGCTCTTTCTCTAATAGAGGTGAAAGGTGACAAAGACTCTCTCCTTGACAAAAATTTAGGCAGGATCCTTTGAACCTTCTCAACTACGCCCTGATCTTGGGCCTTGTCCTTGGCTTGCCAAGCTAAGATTTTGCAAAGAATCCTACTAAGTCAGTTTAGCAAGAATTGCCCACCCTTGACATCTGGTTAAGTTCGTCATCCTCCACCCTGGATATCTAAGTCCTTGACCTTCCTTTAGCAAGAATCCTGTTAAACCAATTATCAAGAATCCTCCAATTTTCACATCTAATCTAGTTTCACCTAGTAATTTTCCATCCACTGACTGCCTCACTCTGCTTGTTGGCTATAAATCTGTCTTTGCTGTATTCAGAATTGAGTCCATTCCTATAATGAGTTCTCTTTCCCTATTGCAGTAGCTTGAATAAAATCCATTTTGCCATTTTTAACAAGTGTCCAGTGAATAATTTCTCCTTAACACAGGCACGTACATAGCTAAACATAATGCAAGGAATAATAACACATGTTTGCATTCCTTTGGCTTCTAACAAAATAATGACATCAATAGCCAACATTTATTGAGTATTTACTTGGGGCCAATCACTGTGCAAAGAACTTTGCATACTTTTGCAGTTATGCTCCCTGGAAGCTCTAACCGAAAGACTGAGCACAGTGGGGATACTAGGGCCTGGCCATTTCTGTAAAATGCATTTATCCTCTATTGCATTCTTGGTGTCAGAGCTTCCTGTCAGCCTGGCCAAGCCTTACACAGAGATGAACCATAGTCCAGGGCTCTTCCTACCCAATCTGCTTCCTTCTGCTCTCCTTTCACAGGTATCGGACCTGCATCACAGTCTGCAGGCTTTCCCTGATGATGCCTGCTCCCTTCCTTCTTTATATTTCATAGGTGCTATCTCCAATAAGTCTCTTGCACTTCCAACTCTGTACTGACATCTGCTTCTTGGTGGATCTCAGCTGATAAGTACACATATCTCATTTAATGCTCACAAAAACCTCGTGAGGTGGATACTACTATTATAACATTTTATAGATAAAACAATAGAGACACACAGAGGTTAGGCAATCCATGTACAGTTAAATGACAAAGCAGAGTTCCAACTCAGGCATGACTTACTGTAATAAGAGCATTAGCATATAACCACTTCCACAACCATTGTACCCATCAGACCCTGTGATCACTAGTCGAGAGGGTTAATGGACTTACAGATAAGGTCTACCAAGCAAGCACAATTGCTGCCCTGTGTGTGACTCTAAGAAAGGAAGATGGCCCAACAGGGCTGGAAGATGCAAAAAGGCAGTTCTGATGCTACCACAGTGATGGGCTCTAATAAAATAATATGGTTTTCCTGGATATCTGCTACTAAGCTCTGAATTTTAAAGGATATGTCAAAACTATTCATTAAGTAAATGTTTATTATGTTACTACCATGAATTAGGCCATACAGTAAGTGCGGTGTTAAGTATTAGCTTTTTTTCAACCCCTGGGATCTATCCTGTTTATCATCTAAGATCCCAGCATGACTACTTCCAAATCCTGACTCCAGCGTGCCTTATTCTCTATATGAATCTGCCCAACACTGTCTCTTTAAATTAGGCTGATCCACCCAGAGTTGATCAAAGAGAACTCAATAAAAGGGAGCTTTGGACAAAAGCCCTGAAGCTTCTAGTCAGGGTCATCTACTCAGCTGAAAACAGATGGCATACTTCATTAGGATAATAGAATTATTTACAAAGTTTTGAGCAGGATACAGAAAAACCACAGGGAATATTGTGGCACCCTAGGGCTGGTAATAGGTGAGGCTCACCCATAACTCTATGTGTGAAAGTGCAAGGGGGAGGGAGCGGCCACTAGAACCTGAAGAACATAACAGGGACAAAGACCTGGGGTTGAGGAAGGCAAACATCCCACAGTGGCTTGAAAAGAGGAACCCAGAAGAACAAATCCTGTGATCGCACTTTCCTCCCTCCCCACACTCCTCCATCAAGTCTCCTGCCTATCTTCTCCATTGGCTGAAGTCATTCAGAAACCAGATGATAAGAGATCCATTTACTCTCAGTATTGGTTTGCCTCCTGGGACACAGACAGGATGAAAAACGGTAGAGAGCAGAAGTTCTGGGGAAAAAATGGCATATTGGGTAGAGACTTTGCTCACCCTTCTTGTGACCAAATCAAAATTGTAACAGAAACACAGAGCAAACAGCAAGCGAGGTAGTCTGGGATCTAGACAAACGAAAGCACTACAACGAGAAAGAGAAATAATTAATCGAACTGCAACACTAGAAGGTAGAAGGGGGTGAAGATATGAGGATGCCTGGTACTAAGCTACTGAGTGGGACACAGGCTACAGCAGCGGCAGCAGTAGCCAGCAAATGCAGATGCCTCTTAAAGAAGCCATGTCCACGAGCAGACTTTCACGGTGACGGACCTCGTTGCTCTCAGCACCAGCACCAGGTTGGCTCCACAGGGGGCACCAGGGACTTACAGGGGGACACTGAGTTGTCAGAGTGAAGGCCAGAGGCAAGGATCTCTCCCAAGCAGAGGTGCCAGTGGTATCCATTGTTCCTCTGTTAAGCCACCCCCACTTCCAGTGTGCAGATGCAGCAGAGTCATAGTTGAGCTGTCATCAAACTGGACGACAGAGGTCTCTCTGCCCAGAGGATTCCCTGAAACTCTACCTCTCCCAACTCAAGACTCTACCCAAACTATATTCATGTGTGTCCTTGGTGAGTCCAGTGCTCCTTGCTGAGCAAAGCCACCCTGGTGACAACTGGCCTTAGCTTCTGGCATGGCCTCTTGAGGCAACTAGAAGTACAGCATCTGTGGATTGCTTGCTGAATCTTAACAGATGGACCCAGAGGGGCACAGGCCTGCAGCTGAACCCCTCTCAGGACTATGCCACTGGGAACCTACTACACAAAGCCACACTAATAAGACTAAGAGACTTAGGAGTTTTGCTTAGTACATAGAAATAGACACAGAAAGGCAGCCAAAATGAGAATACGAAGAATAAGAAACCATATGAGAGAACAGAACAGAGACCCAGAAATAATGGAGTCAAGCAACCTAACAGATGCAGAGTTCAAAACATGAAAAACGGTAGAGAGATGTTTAATGAAATTAAGAGAAACGTTATAAAGATGTTTAATGAAATTAAGAGAAATGTAGGTGAACTCAGTAAGAACTTTAACAAAAAGATAAAAAACATAAAAATGAAAGTGGAAATTATAAAAGGGAACCAGTCAGAAATGAAGAACACATTATCTAAGATGAAGAGTAATTAAATGGAATAAACAGAGTGGATAAAGAAGAGGATCAAAACAGCGATATAGAGGATGAGGAAGCCAAGGACACTCAATCAGAACGGCAAGAAAAAAGAAGCCAAGACTGCAATAATAATCTAAGGAGCTTATGGGATACAATTAGTGTAAATACATCCATGTCATAGGGGTACCTGAAGGAAACAAGAAATAGAAGAGCTATTTGAAGAAATAATGATGGAAAACTTCCCTAACTTGGTGAAGGAAATAGACATACAACCCCAGGAAGCTCAGAGAGTCCCCCGCAAAAAAATGAACACAAAGAAGCCCACATCAAGGCACATTATAATTAAAATGCCAAATGTTAAATAGAAAGAGAGAATCTTAAAAGCAGCAGGAGAAAAGCAGTTATATACAAAAGAGCACCCATAAGACTGGCAGCTGATTTCTGAAAAGAAACTATGCAGGACTGAAGGGCTTGGCAGAAAATATTCTACGTGATGAAAATCTAGGATCTACAACCAATATAACTTAATCTAGCAAAGCTATCATGTTGAAAGACAGATAAAGAGCTTCCCAGACAAAAATAAGCTAAAGGAATTTATCAACACCAAACCAGTATTACAGGAACTGTTAGAGGGACTTCTTTAAGAAGAAAAAATACATATCAAAAACAGGAATAAAGAATGGCAATAACTACATTCCTATCAACAAGTACCTCAGATGGAAAAGCATTAAGTGCTCCAACCAAAAGATAGCGTGGCTGAATGGATAAGAAAACAAGACCCCTACATATGCTGCCTACAAGAGACTCACTTCAGATTAAAAGACACACACAGACTAAAAAGAAGGGGGTGGAAAAATATATTGCCTTAATGGACCTAGAGGATATTGCACTGCATAAAATAAGTCAGATAGAGAAAGACAACTATCACATGATTTCATTTACATGTGGAATCTAAAGAACAAAATAAATGACAACAACAAAAATAGAAATAAACTCATAGATACAGAGACTGTTTTCAGGGCTACTAGATGGGTGAGGGGTTGGGGGGATGGTGGCAAAGGGCAAAGGGATTAAGAAGTACAAATGGATAGCTACGAAATAGACATATAAAGTGTAGAATAAGGAAAATAGTTAATAATGTTGTAATAAACGTGTAAGGGGAAGAGGAGTACTAGATTTAGTGGGGTGAGTTATATAGATCTCTAATCACTATGCTGTACAACTACAATGAAGATATTATTGTACGCCAACTATACTTTAAAAAAAACTCATTGAATTGTACAATGTAAATATGAGCAACTAATTGTCTATTATATTTCAATAAAGCCAGAAAAAAAAGTAAAATCCATTTTAAAAAAATGGCAGAGTAGATCTGAAAGAATTTACAAAAGTTATCCAGTATAAATTCTAGCCTCGTATCATAATTTGTTCATAAGTTGTTCTTCATACTCCATTCTTAACTTTTCATGGTTCCTGGACTATTGGCTTTATCTCCCCATCCTAGCCTTAATCTCACTCTGTAGACCTGGTTAAAGATTGGGCCCTGTGATTGTGTTCTTGGTAATATCTCTTGGAAGTAGTGTCTATTCTAACCCATGTCAGGACAACGTGCCCCAGTAAGCACTTAAAACCATAAGCTGTGCTGTCTACTCTGTTCTAGTTCTTATCTATCTGATTTCAAAAACTCAATTCTATTCTTTGGCCTTGACATCTTCCTCCAGTCCTTTTGGTGTGTTCCTCTTTTGGTTCAGTTGGCCATGCATCTGGTTTTATATACTGGCTTCCCATGTGATTATTGAGGCTCTGTTGGATCCCTCAGCTTTCATGCCTTTTATTTTGTGTGGGAAGCTCCCAACAACCTTGAATTTCCCAATTTCTGGTATAGTCCACAACTCAGAGCCTCAAGATTCAGAAACATAATATTTTACACTTAGCTTTAAGTTGTATTTACTCACTATCACAGCAAGTGACTATCTCCCTGATATCACTGGATCTTCAAACAATCACAGGAGGTGTGTTATTTTTGCTCCATTTTTATTAAATTGACTCTCAGTAAAGTGAAGTGACCTGCCAAATGACACACAGCTGATAACTACTAGGCACCAGGCTACCTCCTCTATATAGATCATCTCACCACAATCAAGGTTCCGTGACAACATGTATTTTTGTCTGTTTTGTTCATTCCTTTTGCTCCAGTGCTTAAAAGAGAATCTGTCATAACAGGAACTCGATAAATAATTGTTGAATGAATAATTCCATTGAATCCTCATCATATACCTCCCATAAGGGAGGTAATACTATTTTCCTAATTTATAGGTGAGAAAACTAAAGATGTTGAGAAATGTTAAATAACTTCCCCCAAATCATGTGTATCCAGTAAGACTCTAACCCAACTGTGAGTCCAAGCCCATGCTCTAAAGAGTGCCTCTTAAAGTGTGGTTTGGGGACCAAGACTGAACTGGAAATTATTTTTTATGGTTAGTGATGAGATAAGTACAGAAATTGAGGGTTAGTTTTTACAAATTCTTATAGAAATTTGACATTGTTGTGATTTTCCAGTATGTGACCAGTGCTTCATCTCATTGTACAGGACATTGACTAGTTAAGGTGCTACTGTATTCAAAGAGACGAGTGGTCATTGTTTATATAAACTTGGTGTATCTTTGTGTTCATGATCCTCTCTTTGCAGCTAAGAAGTGATTTAAGAAAAGTCCTATCAATGAAGAATGAGCTGATGAAGTCACCCATGCTCTCTATGGTGCCCTGGAAAAGTACTATGCCTTTCATTGTCACAATAATGGAAGTGTAGCCCCGAGATGGGGACACAGAAGAGACAGGGCAGAAGCTGATTTACACAGAGAAACCCGTCTTTTATTGTGTTAACTCATGGAGATGTCATTGTGATCTGGTTTACGCTATTTGTACCCTGATACCAAGATTTTGACTTTGTCCTTTTTAAAAATGTAACTGAGACATGGTTCCATGAATGCTAACATAAACATTCACTGCAAAAGAAAAGGAACAATCAATTCCATAAAAACAATAGGTCAAAGCACTAAATCTTCCCCCAAAAAAGCCCAGGTTTGAATCAAACAGACTGTAGTTTAAGTCCTAGGTCTGCGCATGTATCCTTGGCCACGTGCAAGTGACTTAACCTCTCTGAGAGGCATAAGCCTTATGTCAAAAATAAAGATAATAATTCTTACTCCTCAATATGTTGTAGCAATTTGAGCTACAAATTCAATACAGGAATTGTGCTACAATACTCAATAATTGGTTGTGGTGATTGTTTTTATTTGTTGTCATTGTTGTTAATCATAAGAGATACAAAGCGGGTGAGAAGGTCTGAAGCTGCAATACTTACCTGTGTCAAGTACAGCAGACTGTCTGGGTTTGAATCTTGGCTCTGCTGCTTTCTTACTGGCATATAACAGGTGTTAGGCAAATGTTTATTTAAAATAAACTAAACTAGAATTGCGGTTTTGATCCAAACAAGAAACCAGAGTCTATGCTAAGAGCCAGGCATAGGGCTGGGCACTGGGGACACACAGAGAAGAGGCTAGAGTCCCTATGCTTATGGTGCTCAAATCCAGAGGAGAGGGCCACAAGACAGTAAGGAATTAACAGAAAGGGAGAGAGAGAAGAACAATAAAAAGGGCTGGGTTTGGAGAGGGATGTTGAAGCTAAAGGGGGATACTTGTGCTCAGTCATCAGATGAACGAGGAAAAAACAACCTCCCAAAGACACATGAACAGAGTAGCACCTGACCACTGAAGCACTCAGCACACTTGCTATAGCTACCCCTTTGCTTGTCTGTCTCCCCCACCGAACAATAAATTCCATGAGGTCAAGATCATCTGCTTTGTTCTCCACTGTCTTCCTAGAGCCTCACACTGGCATTTAGTTTGCTCTTAATAAATATTTGTTAAATGAATGAATAAATATTCCAGATCCATTTGCAAAAGGTTTCTTATTTTGAATTGTATAATAACACTAGCTAGTACATATTAATCTTTTAGTTTCAAGCACTGTTCTAAGTACTTTTTGAATATCATCTTATTTAACCTATAACCAATCAATTAATTGGCCAAAAAAAAATGTTGAAAAACTTCTATGTGCTCAGCTCTGGGTTACATGCAGGGGAGGAAAGAGAGTATTGAGTTTGCCACAGTGCTCTTCCATCTGTCGGTTCCAAATAGCTCCCTTCCCTTTCTCTCCCTGCTTAAGTCTAAATCATCCTTCAAAAATCCAATCAGGGAACTCCTCTGCCTAGGGCTTCCCATGATCTCATGAGAGTTGGGATGTTTGTTTCCACCCACTCTGTATTTCCTAATAACCTCTGTACCCCCTGTGGCAGGCATAACTTCTCTGAATGGCCCTGAAGCTCTCATACCCTAAGCCTCAGAATCTGTGAATGTGATGAGATACACTCCCATGACTGTGTTATGTTATAAGGCACAGGCTGAACTTTAAAAAAGGAGCCTAACAATGTGAGCCAGATCTAATCACAAAAGGCCTTAAAAGTACATTATTTTCTCAGGCTGGTGACAAAACAGGAAGGCAGAAAAAGGTGGCAGAAAAAGAAAGGAGAAAGAGGCAAAGCAGAGTCAAGAAGGATTCCACCTTCCATTGCCGGAATGAAGATGGAAGAAAGGGGCCACATGAGAAGGAATGCAGTTGACCTCTAGGAACGTGAGAGGCCCCTGGCTTGACAACCAGCAAGGAAACAGAACCTTGGACCTACAATGTCAAGGAACTGGATTCTGCCACTGATCTGAATTAGCTTAATAATGGATCCTTCTCCTACGCCTCCAAATAAAAGCCCCGCCCAGCTGATACCATGACTCTGGCCTTGTGAGAGCCTGAGCAGAGAATGCATCTGAGCCTATCTAGATGATGACCTACAGACTTGTGAGCTAATAAATGTTTTTGGCTGCTAAATTTGTGGTGATTTGTTACACAACAATAGAACCCAAATACATCCCTCTATCCTAGCACTCTCTGTGTAAACATCTGTTTGTCTGTATCCCTCTCCAGAGTGAATTCTTTAAAAACAGGGACTGTGGCTTGTGTATCTTTATTTTCAATGAGCAGCACAATGCCTGGCAGAGAGTAGCTGCCCAATAAGTATTTGCCCTTGAACTTAAATAAATTCAGGCAAGGTTAGGAATCCAAACTGAGCACACCTTAAAAAATGAGAGAACAATTTAAGAGACAGCGCATCCTAGTGCTGGACTGTGTGGCTTAGACCATAACTGCCATGGAGGTTTGAGATGAGTATGGGTTAGAACATTCAGGGAGGAAGTTAGCTTATCCCTTATTCAATTAAATGCTTCCTCACTTCTCACCTCATGCTAGCCATGCCTTATTCCTACTAATGCAAATTGAATTGAGCTGGTATTAGGGGAAATGGATACTCCTGAAAGCTCCAGTGGACCTCTGAAGCCTCACTTTTAAGTCCTTGCTGAGGTTGCATCCTAATGGGACAGCCCACAGTTGTTTAACCTCCAGTGATTGAGATGAAACTTGGGAAAGACTCCTGTAAGTCTATTTACAGGCCTGGTCTAAGGAGCTACCCAAGAAGCTGGCCCTCCTCAGGGAGTGTGACCCATACTCAAAGCCACATACCTGATCTCTGAGGAGTATTCAGACACATAGAATCACCAAATGTGAGACCTCTATAGACTAATTCCTATATTTTACAGATAAAGAAACTGAGGGGCAGACAGGAGAAATAAGTAGCCTATGCCTAAAAAGCAAAGTAGTATGAGAGCTGGGTCTATAACCCAGGATTTCAGATTCCCTAATCCACCCTGTCACTGATTCCCAGCGTCTATTTGATTAATGGCCTCAGGCTCTTATTCTTCCCCTGGGACTCTAGATCTTTACTCACCTCAAAATTTAAGACCTGAAAGGCAGAAAGAATGGATTTTTAGCTAATCTAAGCATGCATTGTAAATCTTTGCCTTCTTTCCGATGTGCTGAATATAACCCTCTCTGCAGCTAACAGACATTTGGTATTTTTCCATGGTGATTGTATTGGTTCTAGAAGGACAATTCTCTCACAGTCGGAGAGCAGATCACTGTAATATAACATACACACAAGAAAAGAAGGTTTTGAAGTCAGAGGAAAGTGTGCTGAATATTCACGTGGGTCAGAGGTATTTGCAGGGAAATTGGGAAGAGTGCATACCTAGGATTATTAACTGATTATTACTTTTGAGCCACAGAGGTGACAGGGAGGGAGACACACTTTGTTTAGGTGTCAGTGAAGCTCTCTTCATTTAATACGGGCCAATTCATTTGACTTCATCTTCGAAAATTTGCAAAGGTTCCACATTGCCTACAGAATAAAAGCCAAAGGTTATATCTTGGCATCACGGCTATTGATATTT
>NW_011889086.1:1357590-1366129 GCF_000151845.1 Pteropus vampyrus | reverse complement strand
TTTTTTTGAATGAATTATAATTTGGTGTTGCCATACTCAATGGTCTGCCTCTATGTCTGTGCTCCTTTTAATATGCTGAGTTTTACCTTTGTATCTAGACAGATCACCCAGAAGCTGTATAGTTAAATTAGGTTAGAAACCCATGAAAATGCTTCCCTAATAGAGATTATAATATTGCTTTATCTTGAATAGCTTTTCTCATCCTCTACATCCCCATCAATCAGTTTATCAATGGAATAAATTCAACAAACTCTCTTTTATTATGCATCTAGTATGTGCCATGTACTCTACCAGGTGACCAAGTTCTTAAGATAAATAAGACTCAGTACAGCCCTCAGGAAGCTGACTATCCAAGTTCTTATGAAAATACATGATAGCAAAAAGTTTACATTTCCAATTTTTCTTTTTTTATCCGGTAGTGCAAACATGCACCCATCATGATCTCCATTTTACATTATCTGCCAGGAAGCTCTGAGCTAATCATAATTCTCAATCAGAGTAATCACATTAACCAATGTAGTTAGTGATTTTGCCTCTTCTTCCACAGATAATTGTCTAATTCTACTTTAACGGCCTTATTTTACATAGATCTTCGATGGCAGGCTCCCTTCAAATACATTATAAGTAATACATAATCCTCTTTGTAGGAACATTTAGTATACAGGAGTATGGTGGATGTGCAATAAAGGATTGATTGAGTTATTGCCAAAATCAGATGGTAATCTTGACCATAATCTAATGCAATTGCTAATCTAGTCATAACAATTGCTTGTGTCAACATCATCAGGACTTAGCTCTTTGAGTTTTTTTCATCACATTTAAGAGGAAAAAAAAAAAAAAAAAACAACTCTTGTTTCCTGGTGCCAATTAAACTACCTTGATAGCTTCTTGAGAAGACTAATTGTCTCACTTTTTATGTCCAACATGGTACTCAGCAATTGGACCCCCATCAGGCAGGCCGTCCTCAGTTGAGTGAGTATAATTTGAATCACTCTCATCATGCTTGGAAAAGCAGCCACTCTGGCCTCTTAATATTCAATCTGGAAAGAAAAAATTCAGTCCAAAGGGTTTTATTTTTCTTACTGTGCTTTTCTGTTTCAAGACACCTGTCTCTTGGTTTATCATGTCTAAATGTTAAATTAAAATACCTCGGAGTCCCTTGAAAAAAAGGGAGGTGGTTAACTAATACGTTTGTTGCATGTTCACGTTGGAGACTCCTACAGAATCCAGCTGTCTCACCTTAGTCTCATTAGAATACATCCTCCAATATGTTCACTGCACAGAGAGAAACTACAGGAGCAGTTAGAACAATCAGTACGTAAGATATGCAGATATATGTCACCATATTGCAGTGCCGTGGCCACCATACACATCACTAACTAACCTGTCTCTCTTTCCTAATGGGCCTCAGAATCTTTCTCAACCCAACACCCCAGGCAGCCACTATCAGTGGGTAAGATTTCGCATAGGAGAGACAATAATATGTTGTCCTCTCTCGGACTATAGCTCTCAGGACAGAGTCTCCAGTTGGGCACTGAAATCCTGGAGCATCAGTAATGAACCCCAGGCTTAAGGGAGTAGATCAAAGGAGACAGGAGAGCAGGCTACAGACAGTGAACTTCAACCAAATCTACAGTTTGAGGAAGACTGTTTACCCTAGGTGAACAGTTCACACAGGGGCTGTATGCTCTTTGGATTTTATCTTTTATTTTTCATCAGAGCTAATATTTCTTTGTAATCATTTTCTCTGTTCTCATTTTACTTTTCTTTTAGACTTCAGACTTGGCAACTTACTTCCTGGTAGCTTTGGGTGAATCTCTACCTCTCTAAGGCAGGGCTTACTCTTCTCTAAGAACATACCACCTTCCATAGGTATCTTGAGATTGATAAATTGTGTTCCTTAACACAACCTGTGCACCGCAGTACAGTATAGGAATTAGCAGCATAAACTTTGGAGCCAGAAGTATATTAAATATATTAAACTCTGATCGGCCAATTTTTAGCTGTAAGACTTTAGAAAGTTCTTAACCTCTCAGAGCCTGTGTTCTCAACAACAACAACAAAACAAACAAACAAAAAAACCTACTCATCTCATAGGGCCATTCTAAGGATTAAATTGGTGCTGTATATAAAGAGCTTAAACATAATTACATGAAAAGTACTTCATAAATATTTGTCGCTGATTATGTTGACACCTGGCTCCTAGCAAGCATGTACCATATTTAATTCCCCTTTGTTCAATTCTTGTCTGAAATAATCTCATCTTCTCTCATCCCTTAGAATTACAGTGAGAGGTGAAGCTTTGCTGATCCAAGTGGAAGTAAAAACCTTGTCACAGAGGAGGTAGGGCCACCAAGAAGGCTGCCCTCAGAGGTTCCCCTAATGGCAGCAGGTTTCAGATATGGACTCTGCCACTTGGTGCCATTCGCCAGCCGCACCTCCTCCCCTGCTGCCCCCACTCCACCCCTCCCTCTGGCCAGTGGCAGGTCTCTTTGGCTAGGGAATCTGCTCCTTCACGAGTCGCCAGGAGACAATGTATTCAGCTTCATAATTACACGCTTCTCCTCAATCACGTAGCATTATACACCACATCTCCAAGCTGCCGAAAAAAGCCCCAAATGCTAATTAGTCCTCAAATTATCATTGATTTGATTTGATGTTGAATAAGCTTTGCCATTTATACTTAGGCAAGAACTTTAGATTCAAGATGCTCCCTCTCAGATCGAGGTTTTAAATAACTCTGTGGGGACTTTCTTGCTGGTTTAGTGTGTTTATGTCAAGAAAGCAGACTGGCTGCTCTCCCTGGCTGTAGACGAATGCCAAGTTGATTGAGTGCACGGGAGGAATTATCCTCTCGGCCAGTATGCAGAGCCTAAGGCTCCCGGGAGCCCCTGAAAGCAGAAATCCCCATCTTGCAGGAGGACTGGAGGAGGAGAAAGATGAGAGAAGAAGAAAGAGACTGTCTCAAATCATAAACTCCTGAAGGTGAAGGAAATGTGTTTCGATTCACATTCAGATGGTGCTTCTTAGTACGTATAGGGAACCAGGCTCTTTCATAGGCATCGACTCCTTTAATTCTGACAATACTCCAACGATATGGGCATTTTCAGTTGTGGAAACTGGGGCTCAGAAACATGAGGCTATTTCAACTGTCACAGAGCAACTGAGTGAGAAAAGCTAAAGCTTACTTATATCCAGGTTCTAAGACCGTGAAGAATGGTTTTGTCTCTTCTCCTTTGTCACTATCTCTCTTGGGTCTTCACATTCCTGAAACTCACTGCCAAACCCCTCAGCATTTTAACCCACCCCAGACACTCTGGCAGCACCCCAGTGAGTGAAAAAATAACAAAAATCAGTCAATGGCTTTGTTTTAAAAAAACACTAAATTGTGTTTGTGGGCTTTAAAATTTTCCCTGTGCTTTAAAGTGATCATATCACTTAAGGGGGCAGGAAGGGAGTGGTGGTGGTGACAATCTTAGAAATTTAAGTATTAAGAGACAATCTAAAAACACAAAAGTTTGCCATTACTAACTAGTGTCTATTCTTGTCATTTGATAAAATTATCTATAACTCCTATGGATAACCTTTTTGAAACATGGTTTTAAAAATAAGTGCTAGGGGCACTATTTCTCTGACATCTGTATCTATTTTATTAATCTCCACGCTGGACTTTGTTTAATAAATTGATGTGTACTTTATTGAATTTGGCTTTCCTACCTGTGATAATAAATAGTAGATGAGAAAAAAAAGAAAGGGAGGGAGGGAGAGATGGAAGGAGGGGAAAAGGGAGGGAGAGATGGAGGCGAGGAAGGAGGGAGGTCAGACAGAGGGAAGATGCGAAGGTAGACAACATCAAAGTTCTCAGGCTGTAATATCACAGGGGATACAGTTCCAGTCCAGCCACTCCTCTGGTCACAATCCCATTACCTCTCCTCCTCTCAGTGACAGGCAGTGTAGGCTGGTGGTTAAGTATATAGGCACTAAAGCCAAATTCAAGAAGTTTTAATTCTAACTCTACTGCTTACTAGCAGAATGACCTTGAGTGAATTTCTCAATGTCTTTGTGAATCTTATCCCATTTGTAAAATGGGGATGATACTAGTGACTGCTTCATACGGTGGGGTAAAGACAAAATGAGCACTATATTAGTATGCGGTCCGCTGTTGTTAGTTCTTGTAGACACAGTGATATGCTGCCCAGATCCCCTTCGAGGAAAGACTTGTTGACCAGCCCCTAGTTGTCAGTTCCTTCAGAGTCTGCCTGTAGAAAGCTACCTCACCTGAGGTCACGCCTTTCCCGGAGTAGCCATATCCTGTAACTAAGTGAGGCAAGAGTATAAAGGCATGGCCATTTAGGCCCAATGCAGCATAGCTCTAATGGGCAATACTTGCTCCTGGATTCCTGCCATTTTGGCCAAGGCTTTGTCGAGTCTGCATTGCAGTCTGACTTCTCCCTCTGGCCAACTCAGTTTCTTATCCCTTTTCTCAACATGTGTGTATCCCTAATAAACATTTTGTACTCCCAAATCCATCTCAAAGGTCTGCTTCCAAAGAACCCAACCTACAATAGCTATTACTATTGTTATTAAACATATCAATTTCTCTTTCTAAATAAAACACGAATGCAGCCCTGCTTCTCCAATCCTATTATTTCCTAGTTCAGGTCCTCACCCTTTCACACCTGGACTTTCAGCTTCCTCACTGACCCCACCACCCTTCGATATTGCATCTCCATCTGCATCTGAACAATGGTTCCCATATAAAGATCTGCTTAACTCTCTGTTTTTCTTCCATTGCCTGCACTACAGTATAATGTCCTAATCCTCAATGGGCATCAGAGGTCTTTTACCCCAGCAGCCACCCTCCCATTTCTCCTTCCTTTCTGCCCCAGACTGCTCAAAATTATTAAATATTTCATAGATTTCTCTACTCAATACTTGCTTTCTTGCCTTCTTTTTAGCCAGGCTAATTCTTGCTCATTTCTCAAGACCTAAGTGAAATACCACTTCCTCTGAGACGTCTCCCAGCCCCAGTAGGCAGATATAACTATTCTCCATGTAAGCTCGTATCTCTGGATTTAATAAGAAGTGTTGTGTGTATTTGGTTGTTTAGCTATTGTTTCTTCTATTGCTGACCAACTTCAGGGTCTACATTATATCTATTTTTAGAAATATATTATCTTTGTATATTTTTCCTACTATAAAGATTGCATAGGTTAAATGCAGAAAATGTAGAAAATGAACATAAGCAAAAAAATAAAAGTTGCCCAGAAATCTCAACACCACCATTAACCACCATTTACATTTTTCTGTGTATTCTTCCAGTCATTTTTTATGCATACACATCTATTTTGACGTATACCGTAAAAATTGGACTATATGTACTTGTTGGTTTTTTTAACCTAATTTTTTTAACTTAATATTCCAACAGACTTTATTACTTAAATAGTCCTTTTATAGTGTCATTTTTAGGGCTGCTAATTTTCCATTTCATGGATGTAATTTATTTAATTTCACTTGTGTTTTATTAATCTTTTTATTCCAACATGTAACATAGTATTTGAAATATAATATGTACTCAGTAAATGTTTATTGATTGTATCTCTCCCATATTAAGAGAGGGAAAAATCAAAATCTTTCCTCAAAAAGGTGCCCTATACTGACACTGACCTTATTTCTTGCCATTTCTTTATTGTCAAATCTCCCGGCTTTCTTTATTCTCACAGTTCCAATTTCCTCAACTCTCACTTACTCCCTAATCCATGTTGACTGGTTTCTGCATCTATATTCTTCTATATATGTTTTATAATGAGGTCATCAGTGACTTCCTTTTGACTAAATCCAATATTTTTTGGTCTCCATCTTGCCAATTCTCTCAGAAGTGTGTGTTACTACCATAGATTATGCCTTCTTCTCAAAATGCTCTAATGCTCTCCCTAAATCATCTATGTTCCCCATCAGTCCTCTTTACTACAGGCCAGTTTTTTAAAATGCCATTATACTTCAAAGAATGACCTGTCTGCAAGAAACAGAAATATAACTTAAACTATCTTTGCCCACAGTGGTGGGGGGTGGGGGAGTAATTAATTATTCACAGGATCCAAGAAAAAGATGAATAATAAAGTACAACCAGAACAGAAATATGTCCAGACATCAAGAACAAGTGGACATGACTCTTGAAAACTACCCCTCATGGCATGTGCCAATGTCTTTTCTCTGACTCATTCAGTGTGTCAGCTTAATTTTTTCTCATTCAGTCTGTCTTCCTTCACAAGAGAGGAAACATGGAAGCCTAAACCTTCTTAGGCTCACATCACCCATTTTTTTTTTTTCCTATGGAGAGGGCAATTGATGTGTTCTAATCCCAGTTCTAAAAATATAAAGCAAGAGCTTGTATTGGTCAGGCTTAGATCAGATGCTCACCTATGAACCAATCAAAGCAATCAGAGGAGTAGTCGTGTGAAAAGACAGTGGTTCTGACAGACTGCATAGTCTGTGGTAGGTGAAAAAGGAGGAAACATTTTTTAGGGTAAAAAAAGGCCTATTTCAAGAAAAAAAAAGAAGCGCGTTGTTGAATAAATAAGATTACAGTTGTCCACTAAAGCCTTGATAAAGGATGTTAGCTGAAGAGTTATACAGAAGTCTTAGAAAAAAGATCCAAAGGAGTGAGAATATGTCAGGGCATCTCCAAGACTGAGTGAGTGTGAGTGTGAGTGTGAGGTGTGAGTGTGTGTGTGTGTGTGTGTGTGTGTGTGTGTGTGTGTGTCAGAGAGAAAGAGAGGAGAGAGAGACTGAGATATGCATGTGCGGGTTATAACTAATTTGTCCATTTAAGAGTCAATGCCTTGGTAAAAACTCTGACAAGACATTCAAATTCTCTTCTAATGCCTTGTTCGCCAAAGCTAATTTTGTTTTCCAAAATTCAAGAGAAAAAGATCTTCCAAACAGTGCACCAAAGGTTTTGTCTGCTAAAAAAAATCTATAACTCCAATTGTAAACAAGTAATTTAATAGCTGGTTTCCAGAACATTTTGTGAAGTTTATCTCAGTTTCCCCTGTATCTAGCACAGAGTAAGATCTCAAAGTCTTTGCCGAGTTAATGCATAAAAAGAAAGCATGAATGAAGTCACTCTGAAGCCATTCACTGCTGGTGGAAATAATAATACTTCCAATTTGCCAAGGTGAAGATAGACCCTAAACCAAGGTGACACCTTTCCTGCAAGGGTATCTACAGGGGCTTTTATTATTTTTGCCCCATAGAGCCCATTTTTTTGAAATATCTTTTCTTTCTGTGATATATTGGGGATGATTTTTCTGAACTATTCTCTGCTTCTCTGTAGTAGGACTATATATTCCTACCTATTGCCATGTGATGTGACTGTACGAACTTAGGGAGGAATATACATTCCTGCCTCATTGACTTTGAGCTTGTCCATGTGACATTCTTCGACCAATGGGATATCAGGATTATGTGACACTTTCCACATCCAGTCAGGAGCTTTAAATGTGCTTGCATTGTTTGCCTTGATCTCTCTCACTTCCAACTCTGCCATGAAAACAGTATGTCCCAGACAGTGGCCACTCCTTCTGTTTGGGTTGCCAGATGAGAAGACACATGACCTATGTTGAACTCAGCTGATCCATAGCCCTCATGTAATGTGAACAAGAAATAAGTATTTATGGGGTTGTTCATTATTGCAGTAAAACCTGACTAATATACTCCCCAAGTAAACACTACATATTGTCATAATTAAATCATTTGCCATGTATAACCACTAGCCAGCATGGGTTAGCAAGGCAATAACTTGCTAGAGTAGAAAGCTCATGGGCGATGAAGCCCATCAGATAGATATCTTATGTAGCCCAGATACTTCTTCTCTGCAAAACCCTGTCAACTCACAAAAATAAAGATCACATCATTGTGAGGATGAAAGGAAATGATATATGGGGGATGCTAGCACAGCATAGTTTATTAGTGAATGACTTCAATTAAGGAAGAAAGCAAGGAAGGAAGGGATACATGAGCCAATGAATTAATTTCATATACCATTCATTCAGTCTCTAAATATTTATTGAACATTTATTATGCAATAGCCTGTCTGGGAAAATAGTGATGAATAAAATGAAAAAAAATAATAACAATCCCTACTTTCAAAAAGATTAAATGCTCTGGGGAGAGATAGAGAACAACCAAATAAACAAGTAAATATATAATGCAAAGTAGAATAAGTGCTACAAAGAAAAATAGAGTAGGTTAAATACGATAATATTAAATTAAATTATAGGATAATCAGGAAAGCTCTCCCTGAGAAGGAACATTTGAGCAAAAGATCTGACCAAAATGAGGATACACGGCACGTGAATACCTGAAGGAAGAGCATTCCAGGTAGAGGAACCAGCAAAGTCAAAGGTCCTGAGAGAAATGTAGCTGAGGTGATCAAGGAAAAGCAAGGAGACTCCTGTGTCTAGAAGACAGTGAAAAATCAGAAGAGGAGTGTGGCCTGGAGCTCGACTCTGTGGCATCTCACAGAACTTCAGATTTT
>NW_011889086.1:1339174-1355740 GCF_000151845.1 Pteropus vampyrus | reverse complement strand
CATTCTACATAGTCTTACCTTTTCACCCTGCATACTATTCCCCTTCTTCACTGTATGTCCACATCAAAAGAAATGGGAACTAAAGAATGACATATAAACTGAATTCCCTGAACACTCAGGGTCCCTCTCAGTGCCTTTACTCTGTCTCTCTCTTACTGTCTCTCTCATTCTCTGCCTCTGAGGGGAGACCACACTCTGTCTGTGGAGTGTTACCCCTTTTCTAATATACTTACCTTTTGACTCTAACTTTGGCGCGTGTGTTGAATTCTTTCTACACTCTCCACCAGAGAACCTTCTTCTCTAGGTGCAGGGCTTGGTCTGCCCCCTACTTGGGGAAATTTGCCCTGTCCTGCATCAAAAGAAACCAGACACAAAAGTTCACATATTGTACCATTCTATTTACATGAAACACCCAGGATAAATATGTCTATAGACAAAGAAAGCAGATTGGTGGTTGCCAGGTACTAGGGGTAGGGGGCATGGGGAGTGATTGGTTAACGACTACAGCATTTTCTTGGGGATGATGAAAATGTTTCTGAATTACATAGAGGTGCTTGTTACACAACATTGTGAGTATACTAAGTGCAGCTGAATTGGCCACTTTAAAATGGTTAAGTTTACGTTAAATAAGTTTCGTAGAAAAATCACTTCAATGTTTGGTGTGAAAAGTGCTATGATGAAGTAAGTACAAGATGAAACTTGTTTAGACTGAGTTTTATGGAGGAGATGCCCTACGAGGTGGGGTTTTCATCCATTCCACAAATATTTGTCAAGGTTTCTCTACACAACAGTTTTAGATTTAGGTTTGGTTGATACAGCTGTGATGACAAGCAAAATCCCTGTCCTCATGGAGCTTACATTTGGCAGGGGAGCATGGGAGAGGCAAACAAAAATATAATAAAAATGTTTTATATTATGTTAGAAGGTGATAAGTACTCTGAAAAAATATAGTAGAGCAAGGGTTATAGGGAGCTCCAGAGAATGTTGGAATATGGCAAAATTATCCACATAAAAAAGAAAATGTTCGAAGGCCCAGGAGAGTTGACATTTTCACTAAACTTCATAAAATTTCTTTCTACTTGTGTACGAACACGTGATTGTTTCCCATCCTGAGCCATATTAATCTTTATCTTTGATTTCTCATCTAAATTAATGTTATCTATCAAGCTAAACCTTTAGTGTTATCCTTAGCATGTTCCTGTTTTTTAAGACTTTAAAATAATTTACCAAACAAATATTTTAGTTGCTTTTCACTGAACATTCTGTGGTGCTATTCAGGTTATTAATAATTCATGGAAAATTAATATTTACAAAATTTAAATGTAGGATTTTATAAGACATCCTGCAGTCTTAAGAATGATTTTGTTATATCCTAGGCCAATATTTTTTCCACTGAATATTTCTCCAATTTTATAATCTGAGGTAAGAGAGAAGAATAGGATTTGCTTTCAGAAATTCTAATCACAGAATTTTTCAACTCCATAAAGTAAACTAATATTGATTTTATTAACTCTGCAGTAAAAGCTGTAAAACATAAGAAGAGAACTTATCAGTAAAAGAAAGCTATCTCTGACCAAATACGTTCTGATGCTTTTCTGTAAAGACTGTTTCTTTTATGCATTTGTCAGAGAATCTTAACAGAAAGAGTTTCCTGCCCTCTGCTCTAGCCATCTTCTCTCTGTCCTCCCCCGAACTCGCCCACCATGTCTTTCTATTGTTCTTTATTAGGTGCTTTATTTTTCTAAGACAGTAAGAGAAAGGCAGAAATGAGGGTAAAGAGAGGAAGACATGTCACACTAGTGAGTCAGGCCCCTTGAACCAAAAACCTTCAGCTCAGGAGTCTCTCATTTTCAGATCATTTTGGATTCTTCCTTCTTTGTTCCCAACCTCCCACTCCCATCTCGATTCCAGCTCCTGTGAAAGGAGGTATATGTATATGGAGAACAGTAACACAGTTTCAGAACCCCAGACTCATGAAGAGCAGCAGCTGGGTTAAGGCAGAGCTGTGTCTTATTAATCATAATCTCTCCCTCATTTAGAAAAGATACAAGAGCCTGGACTAAAAGAAGTGTGGGGCTTCTCAACTTCGCAAGTCACAAAATTGCATGACAAATGTGTGATTTAGTGTGACTGTGACTACGCCAGATGGAAACACAGACGTAAAATTCTAGGGCAAGAATGGACTAAGATTTGATACTGGAAGTTACGTTGGAACTTGTATTTGCCCTTACTTTTTAGTGTGACCTCAATCAAGTCACTTTACTTCAAAACTTAGTTTCTTTATCTGTGAAACAGAATGCCTACAGAGTTCTCTTCTGTAGGTGGAAAAATTTAGCATATAGCAGGTACTGGAAAAAGATGAATCTCAACAGATATTTGTTGGAATTTCCAGCTTGTTGCAGACTGCAGATCTGAAATGTGAGTTTGAGGGCTGTTGTTGATAAAACAGCTAAGTAGCTACCGGTATCTTCTCAATTTCTGTCCAGATGTTCCAACCTCATGCAGACCCAGCTAATGTCACTGTAGTACCCACACAAGTATCATTTATTAGATAAAAACTGTGTATAGTAACTTGAAGCATAGAAATTAAGAGTTAAAAGAAAGAGAGTATGTCATGACAGACAGTCAAGCTTAATTTTTCCAAGTCTTTTCTTATAATATCCAAAATAAGGCCCATCTTTCTTATAACAGTCTATCAGTTTAAAGAAGGTATCCTATTAAATATATGGTGATGGAAAGGGATTTGACTTTGGGTATTGAACATACAATGCAATATACAGATGATGTATTATTGAATTATACACTTGAAACCTATATAATTTTATTAACCAATGTCACTCCAATAAAGTTAATCTTAAAAAAAATTTTTTTAAATAAAAGAAGGCACCTTACAGATTACATAACCTGAACCACAATTGGAGGATAAAAAAACTATGGCCCAGAAAAGTCACATGATTGTCCAAAAATGACAGTTACTTAGGAGCAAAGCTTGGGCTGAAACCCCAAAATACTAATTCTCAATCTTATGCTTTTCTACTCTAATCCCTAGTCTCCCTTACAAGAAAGAAATTAGAGACTATTTTTTGAACTGGAAGTTTATCTAAAACATAAAAATTGGTACCATTTATTAAATACAGCATTCCCTATAAAATAGGGATTATCTGCATTTTACAAATGAATGGAACTGAATGCTCAGATGGGTTGAGTAACTTATCCAAGGTCAAAGAAGTGCTAAGTGAAGAGTTGAGATTTGAATCCAGGTAGGCTGACTCATGCCCTTACCTACTCCACAACCATGATTTAAGCAAATTCTATTACCTTAATAAAGGAGACAACATGATACATTGGAAAGGACTTAGAATTAGGGTCAGCCAAATCTAATATCAGGATCCTTGCTCTGCTACACACTGCCACGAATCAAGAGAGATTTTTACTTTTATTTTTTTGAGGTAGCAGAGAGGGATACTTATTAATTTAGTTATCACTTCCTCTAGGCTGTATGATAGGGGTTTGGTTGGTAGTGTTTCTCTCTCTCCTGGTGGACTATAAACTCACTAAGAACAGAGCAGGATCTATATCTTTCAGCTTCATTATTGTATTTCCAGCAGCTAGGACAGTGATTGGCACACAGTAGGCAGTCAATAAATAAACACATTTTAGAGTAAAAGGAGCCTCGGTAAGTCATTTTCTTTGCCTTGTCCTCAAATTTTCAAGTTATAGAAAGGAAAAGCTACACTTAACGTGCAAGAGTACTTCCTAATTATGAGATTCTTTGAATATTTAATTCTGGGATGACCAAAGAGATAGTGTGAGTTGCATTTCTTTGGAATGTTTGCATATATGAACCTCCTTAAAGACAGCAGCACCTGAGTTTCTAGCAAAATAGGGCCAAAGAACTTAGATGTTTGCAAGCAGAAGCCTTAGGTACAATGTGAGAAATTCTAGAGATGGCTGATCTTGGAAGAACACAAAAGATTAAAAATTATCTCAGTGAATTGGTCATCTTGGATTTATGACATCAGGCTACATGGATTTACCATCAACAGACAATGCCTGTGAGATCTAGTGATCAGCAGCATCCTAATGAGGATGTGGATGAATCAATAATTAGAGTCTGAGCCAGATTAGCATCATATAACAACACAATAGATATTCATTCAGTGTTCATTATATATTATCCTCTCTTCTGAACTCCAAACCCATTTATTTAACTGCTCACTGGACATTTCCACATGAATGTTACACTAACATCTCAAACTCAATATCAAAGCTGACTTCAACATTTCTTAGCTCTAAATTTCATTATTTCTTCAGTATACTCTATATCAAAGCTCATAGCCGAAATAAAAATCCTAGAGGCATCCTAGACCTCCCTCAGTCTCCTTCCATTAAAACACACTGATTCCAGGTTTCCCAACTGAGACTGGTACCTTTTTGATTTCATGGCATGGGGGACACACGAAAATTTGAGAAAAATGGCTAGAGCATGAGATCAAAGCAAGAACAAGGGATGGGTGGGGTAGAATCATTTGCTTTATAATTTTTTTTTTTATGTTTTTACATTGGCCAAACTCCTGGTAATTATTAATATTCAGCAAATTCTTCTTTAAAATAAATGAACTACATGTAAACTAAACCACCGATCCTATCTGGAATCAAACTTTACTTAAATTTTGATAAGGAATCTGTGTTAAGTAAAAAGCACCATTTTTTAATTCCCTTTCTGATGTGTGTACTTTTAAAAAAAAAAAAGATTTCTATTTACTGAGCAATTACCAAATGTTATTCAATATGTTAAATACTTTACACATACTATCATATTTAATTTTTAAACAATTTTTAACAATCATATGAGTTACGCATGTTAATATGTTGTCCCCATTATGGTGAGGAAACTAAGGACTGAAGAGGTTAAAAGTCAAGATCAGAAGCTATGACAGAGATAGCTGGGATTTAAATCCTTGCAGTCTGACTTCAGAATTCATGAGCTTAATCACTCTGGAATACTTCCTGCCAACTTCACTTCAGTGGAAACAAGAAAACTTGCCTCCTCTTCACCCGGTGTAGAAAAGAAGACCCTTTGGTTCACATGAGCCAGTGTGGTAGTGTCAATTTGGATAAATGGAGAAAGGGAACTGCACGTAGGCTGGATGAAAGAAGAGAAAACTTGAGTAGAGGCAATCTAAGGAGAGTCCAGTGTGTCTTAATCTTGGTGCTCCCCCTTCTCTCCCAGGTCTGCCTCACAAAGGTCAGAGAGAGTCAGACATCAATTCTCTCCCAGCAAACCTCAAATGATCCCTGGGCAGACAGATTCTACAAGCTGAGAATGCTTTGCCATGACATGTGTCCAATCCCTATTCACATACTGTCCAAGGACACGCATGCTCTCTTATGAGAAGTGGTTCTAGAACCTCATTTCATCACGTCAGCTGAAGCCTGCCTATTCCTGGAACCACAATATTTAAGGGTGGAAGACTCTTCACTGTTCTGTCCTCAGACTTTCAAACTGTGTCTCACAGAGCCCAAGGGCCAGGGTAACATCTCTGGAGAGAAGACAAGATAGAGGGAGGAGGGTTAGGGCTTCTTATTTCAACTTCGACCAGGTCACCTGCTCTATTGCCCTTCAAGGGAAGAAGTATTGTGTAAGGCCTAAGAGCTGGAGTACTCAAATGAGATGGCCTAGGTCTGAATCCAGCTCTACCATTTACTGTCTGTGGAACTGGGACAAGTTACTTAACTGCCCTGTGCCTTGGGTCCCTTGTCTTTAATATTTAGATAATAACAGCACTTATAGAGTTGTTGAGAGGATTTGAGTTGTACATAAAGCACTTAGAATGATTCCTGCATGGTATAAGCACTCAATAAATGTTACCACTATTGTGTTGCTTATTTTTCATATTAGTTTATGTGTCACTTAAAAATTCTATAACTACTGATTATTTTTGAGAAAATCAAAGGTTGCATTGGAAAAAATGAGTTATGCAGTGTTTCCACAACAAGCTAATGTGGAGCTGATTCCTTTTCCAATACTCCTTCCCCTAGATCGCACCATGTTATTTCTGCTACCCTATCCCTGCTGATCATGAGAACGGTCCCTGAACACTCCCATCTTTCATTATCTTCTCTATAAAATGAGATTGGGTCAGTAAGAATCCTTGCACTTTTTCCTGTTAAGAATATTGGGAGAGTCAAGGGAATCTTAATCTGGTGAGCTGGTAGTGTAAATGGGCAGAAGATTGCCTATGCGATTCCTATTCCTTCTGCCTAGAAGATCATTCCCCTGGATCCTGAAAGAGCTGGTTGCAGTTCAAATGTCCCTTAACACAAAAGGCCTTCCCTGACCACCTAAACTAAAGTATCACCCTGCAGTCACTCTCTACCTCACCACTATTTATTTTATTCTCTTCACTGCAATTACTACTAACTGAAATATTAATCTGTTTTCTTATTTATATTCTATCTGCCCTACTTGAATATTTGTAAAAATGGGAAACATGTATGTTTTGATCTCTGCTTAGTTCCTAGTGCTTAGAAAAGTATCTGATACATAGTAGATTTTCTGTGTGTATGTGTGTATGTGTGTGCATGTGTGTTAATGTGTGTGTATATTGAGTGGATGGATGTATGGATAGTTGGAAGGGAGGAAGGAAAAAAAAGATGAAATGGAAGGAAAGTTAATGGATGGATAGTTAAAAGGAGAATGAGAATGAACTCTGCGCACAATAGGACCTGCTGTAGTTTCTTAGGCTTACACTTTAAAATGGAGCAGAATTGTTTTCGGGGGTCATTCAAGTCACACAAAATCTTAAGGAGAAAAGAAGGACACATAAAGAATCACAGATCTCAAGGGCAAGAATGTAGACAGCTTGATTTAGAGTGAGGAAGAACAAAATGTCAGCTTACAGCTACAAAGGAGACTTACGGAGAAAATTTCAACAGAGAAAAAAGGAAGAGTCAGGTTTTGCTGAATGAAAGTTAAGAGAAAGAAGAGAAAGAATCCGTGTTGTGCTGTGTGAAGAGCAGTGGCAACAAAGCAGACTGCACTCCAGTGGTGTGGCCTTATACACATCACCCAACTTCCATGAGTCTACTTATTCTAGTTCCCATATTGTCATCTCTATGGAAAGGGAGGGACAGAAACTCTGTACTTCCTAGGGTTGTTGTGTTGGTGTATTAAGGTAATAAATATGAAATGCTTTGTGAACTGTCAAGTACTGTGGACACAAGTGCTCTATGTATTATTAAGAACAGGGGAATAGAAACATTGCTGTTTAACCTCTGTCCTGCCTTTCAGAGTGTCAGTGAGGGCACAGGATGAATCTCTCACCTTTGTTGTAAGTCTCCACTGCTTATCACTGTACTTGACATAGAGTGGGCAGTCAAAAATGTTTGCTGAATAATAAAGTGGCATAAGAACAGGGAGAGGCTTTGGAATGAGACCAACTTGAGTATAAATCCTACTGTGCCACTTTCTAGTAATGTGATCTTAGGCAAATTATTTAACTTCTCTGAGCCCCAGGTCTCTCAACTGTCAAAACAATGCAGCTCAGCTCATGAGGGTATTGTGAGGATTAAGTTAATTGATGTTATAGGAGGGAGCTCCCAAGTAGTAGTAGGTGATTTAAAGAAGCGTATAAAGGTGATCTCTTTCGAGATAAAGATTAAGAAAGATCATTGAGCATCAGAGGTAAAAGGGATGAGAGATAAAATTGGTGTCCCAATATAGGGGAAAATGTGATGGGATTCTTGACAATTACTTCATCTCAAACTGCTCCAAGAACATAATTATTGTAAGTCAATTTCCTGTCTGCTGGGAGTATGGTATAAGCTTCAGATGAGAGGAAGGCTCATATTCATAATGAAGAATGAGAGGTCATTTGGCAAAACAGAAAGAATACAGATCTGAGCTGTATCTGCCTCTACTTCTTGCCTCGATCTTCTCTTCTGTAAATGGGAAAGGAGGACCAGATAATCTAAGAAGCCCCTTCTGGATATAAAACCCCATGTCTCAAGAGAAAAATGATGGCAGGCTGAGGTGAGTGGACTGAAGAGAAATATATTTTACTCTCTTAGCAAATGAAACTGTGTGTGGGTTAAAGTCATGTTGAGAGGTTAATGAACATCACTGAGCCTGTTTTCTTATCTGTAACAGGCTATATCAATACCTATCTTGCAGGATGGTTGCAAGACTTAAAGAAGGTGATACATATGTATTGCTGAGTATGAGGTAGGCTCTCACTAAATACTCAGAATATTATAATTCTCTATCATCTTCTCACTATCCTTCCCCTATGGAGCTAGGTCTCTCAGTCTTTCTCTTATGCTACTACCGTGACTGGCTTCTAATAGAAGGACACCCTACCTGGTGTCCAATAGATGCATTTGCTTACCAATGAAGTGAAAAGAGGGAAAAGCCCCATTCAGCCCCTTCAGCTCATCTTCTACCAGGCTGTTAGAATTATCCTGATCTTGTTACTCCTCTGCTCAAAAGAAGTTCATGGCTCCCCATTACTCTAAAGAAAGGACCACATTGTTTAGCCTATCTCAGTAGTTTTGTTTCACAACTACTTGGAACAACCCATTTCCAGCTGAATGCAACTCAACTGCAAGCTCTTGTTTTTTCCATCACCTCCATACCACCTATAACATTCTGCAAAAGGAAAATAATCGTGTCTGCTTTTGGATACTGACAGTCATGGGGGGATATTTCAACCCAGTGCAGTCCAAATCAGAATTAGCTGCATCAAAGTAGAGGAATGTCTGCATTATTTGTTTTTCTCATGAAAACAGTGCTCCTTCAGTAATGAATTCAGCAGGAGTATCTCCATCCCCCAGTCCTCGGGGTTCCCCTAACAGAACAAAGCTTAATTTCTTCCATTTCTCCTCCTCGAATGGGGGCTGTCAAGTACCCTCCTCCCGGCATGTTGGCAAAGGATGCATAAATCCAACTGGAAGCTTTGCATAACTGTCACATTTTCATTCTAATCAGCAGCCCCTTCCCCCATCTCCTTTTTACCCAAGAGACCAGAGATAGTCCAATCTCCCTCCCAAGCTGCCCCCATACTTAAGAGGGCCTTTGGCCTCCCCTCCCCATCCTCCCCCCCGCCCCCACCCCCCTCCTCCGCCATCCCAGTAGGTTGCAGCCCCTCATTATCCAAGGAGGCTCCCTGCTCAGAGGTTCATTTCATCTATCAGTTCTGAACTCCACCTCTGACCTTTGTGTCACAATCTGCCCTTCCTCCTTCCCACTCTGGGGTCAATTCCATAGATTTTTGCTGCTGCCAAGATCAGCTTCTAGGGAGCTGAGGAGGTTGGGGCAGGGGGAGCAGGACAAATTGCCTGTCTCAGCTCTCTGAGTGAGACACTGAGGAGAAATGGGACTTTTAACAACTGCAGCTCAGTGATGAGGAAGTGATGGGGCCTCACCGCCATCACTCAGACACTCCTCTGAGCCCTATGCACTTACCAGGTGAAATGGAAAACATTTTGATTAGGCCTAACTGGATGATAAATATGGGAGTCCGGCCCATATAGACGCTAAATCTATTTCCTCCCTCAGATGAATGGGCAGGCAGCCTGCTGCCTGATCAAAATTTTTCTTGGCTAGAAGCGGAAATGAAGGTCCCTGTGCCATCACCCACTGAACTCATAATAGCTGTTTATTCAGCTTTTATTAGAGGATCTTGTTGCAGTTTCAAAGGTAGTACATGTGTTAGTGTTTGTTAATTCATGGTATTATAGAATCAGCTTTAAAAAAGAACTCTTAAGGTGGTTTAGTCAGTAGAGTCAACTTGCTTTTGTTGTAAAGCATTGTGACCATTTTTTTTTTCCAAATATCTTACATGGTAGCTCAATATAGGAAATAAATACATGAAAATGGAGCTTCTCTGAATAAATAACCTTCTTCAGAAAATTGGGGTTCCAGAGAAAGCTCTCAGAAATGTAATGATTCACTCTAATCAACAAGTATATGTAGGCGTCCATTCTACCACATACAGGCACACGATCAGTAGCTTGATTAGCTCTAATGATGAGAAAGTTATTAGATTACAAAAAATATCATTCCTTTTCTAGAATCTCTTACTAATGAGTTATATGACAATGGGCAGTCATTTAACCTCGCTAGACCTCAGTATTCTTATGTAGAAATGAGGGAAAATAATAGCAACTGTTTATTAGAAGGAAAAGGTAAAAATATCATGTGAAAACTCATATAACTCAAGAATTCAGTGGGCACACTGGGAGAGCAGGCAACAGTCTGTAGGTAAAAGACTAAACTTGGAGTCAGATTGCAATATGAACTTAAGTCTGCCACCTATTAACTGTTTGACTTCGGGCAACTTCCTTAACCATTCCGTGTGATTTCATCATCTGTTTCATAATATAATTCATTGGGTTGTTTTGAAGATTAACTATATGAAGGCAGTTTATAAAGCATAAGGGATGATGATGATGATGATGATGATGATGATAATGATGATGATGGTGATGATGACGATTGCTATGAAGAGGAGGCCAACTCCCTGCCATGACCTTGGCAGGGTGTTGACAGTTACCACATCCAGATGAAAAGTTTCTGAACCAACTGGTAAGATACTTAATCAGAAGTCCTGGAGTACAGGAATTGTATCACAAGGGGGAGGAGAACCACTCTTAGTGCACAATACTAGGTGCTTTATATGTAGAAAATCATTTAACTCCTGTTTGCTCCTAGATCCATTTTTACCCTTCTCTGGTCCACTCTATATCACAAGGAAGCTAACCCCCACCAACTGCATGTCTAGGGCTCCCTTGTCAAAAGGCAAGGTTTAGCCAACTGAAGGCAAAGAAGGGAGATTGGAAGGAAAAGAGAATTCAGAGCATTTCTTACCTCACCCCCTTCACTTTGGGCAGAGAGAGTCTCCGGCAGTGGCTGCATCTCTCCGGCCTTCAGCTCCCAACAGTCAGCCCTCCAAACCATGATCTGAGCTCCTGCCAAACAGCCTTCCCAGTACCTCCAGGGCCTAACTACCACCCCTAGAAATGGCCGTTCTACACGGTGCCTGCTCCCGCTGGGCCCAGACTGCAGGGCTCTCTGGTCTGTGGTTTCGACGCTTTCCAATCTTGGGATTGCCTCACCTTCCCTAGGTTGCTGTACTGGTCCTTCTAACACTTTGTGACCAATTAATAGTAAGACCCATTTATTGAACCACCCAACACGAGCTGTTTCCTACAAAACCCTGACAAGTAAGCCCCCTAAACTCTATGAAGTTATTATTTTTCACTAGTTACTTTTGAATAAACAGAGTCTTAGAGTAGCCAAGATTCCAAAACTGAGTAGCTGAACTGAGTCCAAACTCAGTCTGTAAGGCTTCCAAGGAAGTCTGTAATCTCTCCACCAAACCACAACTCTTCCTTTGAAGTTAGTTAAATCCTTGAAGCTAGAAGTCTCTAAATGCCAGAGAAATCCATGTCTAGAGTTACCCATCCTCCTCCCATTCTCACTCACACACACACAAAAACATGGTGATTTTGTTTCAGGTTTTTGTTTTCATGGTATTGATAGCAGATGCTCTATTGTTTGATGCTCAAATTTGCTTTTTAAAACATAGACTGTGATATAGTAGAAAGAAAATGAGGGACTAAGTGGGCTCTTACTTGGGTCTGCCTCCAATGTACTTATGAGACCTCAGGTAACACCCTTATCCTCTTGGGGCCCCAGTTTCCCTACTTTTATTTATTTATTTATTTTTAATTTTTAATTAAGTTTATTGGAGAAACATTGGTTAATACAATTATATAATTTTCAGGTGTACATTATCATTTGCCATCTGTATATTCTATTGTGTGTTTACCACCCAAAGTCCAGTTTCCTTCAGCTACCATATATTTGATACCCTTTACCCACTTCACCTTCCTCTTAAACCCTATATTTTACCCCCTTTACCCTGTGTACTTCCACCCCACTAGTAACCACTACTCTATAGTCCTCTGGTAACCACTAGCCTATAGTCCATGTCCATGAGTCTCTGTTTGTTTGTCCTGTTCATTTGTTGCTTTTAAGTTTATATCCCACATATAGGTGATATCATGTGATTTTCAACTTTTTCTGTCTGGCTTATTTTGCTTAGCATGATTATCTCACAGTCTATCCATACTGTTGCAAATGGCAGTATTTCATCTCTTCTTATGGGTAATATTCCATTGTATATATGTACCACAGCTTCTTTAGCCAACCATCTGTTGTAGGACACTTTGATTGCTTCCATGTCCTGGCCACTGTGAATAATGCTGCTATGAACATCGGTGTGCAACTTTCCCTACTTTTAAAATGAGGACTTTGGACTCAATAACCCATCATTTTGATTCTGTGATTCTAATGGTGTAGAAGATTTTTGCTTCACTCTACAATGAGACTGCAAATGTTGGAATGTTTTCTTGGCACATGAAGCCCTAAGTTAAAGTAAATAAATGAAGTGTTTGGCATGCCATTTCTGAAAGGTTTCCAGAATCTGAATTAGAATGAACAAAGAAAGACTGGGCAAGATACTTCAGAGAGCTGCCTGACCTTCAGTTAGATCGTCAAGATGTCCATCAGGAGAATGGCATGCTTGGCTTGCTGTAGCACATCTGGGGAAGTTTCACGGAAAAAGTGAGGGTTCTGAGTGAGAAGAATATCTGGCTCTCACCCCACAGGCTTTCTCACTTCAAAGGGGCCAGTCTCTACCCTGTCTACAGTCCTGGCACCATCAAAGTTTTTGGAAAGTTACACTGTCCCTATTCAGGAGAAATCTGTGAGCCCTGTGGCTTAATGGAGCATGACATTAGGATACTGACCGTGCTGGGACCTTGGTCTTGGTTTGAGTATCTATGTTCCTGGGTTTGCTCCTTAGCCTAAGCCCTGCTTTTCCTTAGTTCCACAAAGTGGTACCCAATTTGGTTTCTTCAGTGCCTGAGTTGTTCTGGTGTCTGTAGCTGAATCATGTTCCCACCTCCCAGGATACAGAACGGTGGGCCTGAGCCAGGGCCCATTTGGGAAAGTGTTGTCAGTAGAGATTGTTGGCAGTAGCTATCCTAGATCTGTCCAAAGAGAAGTTCTCTAGCTCAGCATTTGGATCTGAAGACTTCAAGTGAACAGGTATCCTTTTAAAGAAATTGACTAACACCTTAGGCTTATGTAGGGTTCTTGCACGAACCCACACATGAGCTCTGCCTTTAAGATTCAGTATAAGAAACAGCTCAGAAAGATCAAAGTAGGGGGGAGTCATAAGCTGAAATAGTTCTTGGCCCTCTTACTCTCATCTGCAACAACTCTTGAGTGCAGGGGCCACATTAGACAACAGGGGCCCCACTAGAAGCAAGAGAATTTTAGATTGACCAGAATGTTTGTAAAATGGAGCACTGTACAAGGCAGGAAGGTTGATTTCGATCCTCTTGAGAAGGGGTGGGGGCTATTAAGACTATTAAAGGGACTGCTAGAGTCTTACTAAAGTCTTTTAAAGAGGGTAAGTCTGGGTAACTGCAGGGCTGTTCCTGGAGGTGGAGGAGTGAGGAAGCCAGTAGGGTGGGCATGCAAGTTAAGGGCCAGAGGGGTTCCCGCTACCAAATTGCTCAGGACAAATGAAGAGCCACTGACCACTCCTGTCACTAGTCCTCTTTCCCCTTGTAGCACTCTTCCACCTTGTAGTACCGGCCTCTCCTTTAAATCCACCAATTTGAAGGGATGCCACATGTTGGCCTGCCCAGGGCACCCACCTACTTATCCAGGATATGTCTTAGTCTAGCCCGACTCACACGATTACTGTGATAACTCACAGAAGGCATGTCCTCCAGTGGATGCACACAGAAAGCACTGATTTCCTCTCCAGAAACCCCCGTTTGCCTCTCTTATGCCCAGATACCTCCCCTACCTCCTCTAAACTCATCTGTCCTGGAGGCACAATGTAGGAACATGGTGATTTGAATGTATATGCTGCTGTCTTCTTCCAAGTGCTATACCTGAAATTAAGTCTGCAATTCAGCCTTCCTACTAGCAGTAATAATAAATGTTTATTAAAGGTTGAAAAATGCTGACAAAGAAGTAGAATCAGTTACCCATCAACGCACTTAGACTGAGTAAACGGATCAGGTATGATTCCAACACTTGTAGAGAAAGGAACCACCGCTATGGATGACTGAACTTAGACTCAGAGTTTAGAGACTGGAACAAGGGCAACAACTAATGGATACCAGACATAGCTCTCCAAAACTTGCTCTTTCTACCTAATCCCAGGAGAATAACAAGAGATTATCAGGGGAAAAAAAAATGAATTTAACAAGACAGAAACATTGCACAGTGCCAGAAGGGGCCATTCACATTGCTGTCTATACATAAAAACATCACTCCCTGGGGTCACGCAATGCTGCAAAACTTGATCTATATTAGGAAACTCCCAATACCTCTTTCTCCAAAGGCTGTTTTCTTTATTTACATTAAACTTCATGAATTCCATGCTTTGAATTATTGAGTTTATCAAATAAACTTCATTTTTAAGATGCAAGTAAATTATATTCCCATTGTCTTAATGATTCGAAATAATGAGGTTTTGATCACTAGGAGAAAACCAAGATTGTAATTTTGAGTTGATTCCATTCCAGCAAACACACATATATTTGACATTTGACTTAGCACGTGAAACCTTAAAATGGGTAAACATTTTGTTTCCCTTTGGTCTTCAGACATGTTAAAAATAACTCAAGAACTCCACTGTTACCTTGACATCAGTAGTCTGTAAAAGCTGGCTTTAGGAACCCCAGACTTCACTATATCAAAATAACAAGGCTGGTCAATTGTTTATTGGGTTTGAAATCAGTCGAGGGGAGTAAAAGAAAATCAGAAGTCAAGAAACTACCAGAAAACACATACACAAAAGGATTTTCCATATTTTAATTATTTTTGTTAACATAGACAGAATAGAATGACAAGTAAGAAAATACCAGCAATTCTACTTTCTTTGTTGTTCAAAAAGGAAGAAATGAAAGAAACTGGAATTATAATGCATCTTATCTACTATGTGCCAGGAACTATAAAAAGATAATCATCACAAATATGCCCCCTGTTTAATAAAAAAATAAAACTGAATTTCATTTAGTTAAATAAATTGCCACATATCTAGTAGGTGATAAAAACCAGGATTTGAATTCAAGATTTCCTGACTTAAAATCTATGTGTATTTTCCCTTCATTATACTTACTATTTTATCTCTTTAAGAGAAAAACAATTCAACGATGACCAAGCTCTTGCTTTGTGTCAGGCATTCATTTCTACTCATTCGACAAATACTTATTGAGCCTCTGGTGTGTGCCAGACACTGTATCTAGCAGTTCACGGCCAAACGGAGAGACAAACAAGCAGCTCATGGGGAGACTCATAAGAATGAAGTGGGAACAAATCAATATAAGGGTACAACAAGAAAGCCTTCTTAGCTTTGTTTTGTTTTGTTGTGTTTTCTCAATATGCTTATCTCAGTGCTCCCAGGTCTATAAGAAAGGATGGTCAAAGTATCAGACCTACCGAAGTTCGGCCAAAGGACAATACTTGAGACACATCAACACGAAGACCCCTCATCTCATAACATATGATAAAACATGGAACATGTAAACTTGTCCCATCAAGGGAACAAGTGTAATTGGTGCACCTTCTCTCGTAGCATTTAAGGTGTTATCTCTATAAATACAGTGCATTTTGCTTTAATAAAAAGTGAATTTTCCAGAACAGTGACAGTATTGACCTTACATATTATCCAAATAGAAATTGTAATGAAACAAGTCCAACAGTGAGTAGTTATAATAGATATGCAAATATTGGTCTTTTCTTAAAGGTCTTTCGGCCTACTCACACGTGTCTCTTATATGTCTGAGAGGGTACATTCAGCCTGCATTTATAATCGCCGAGGACACAGAGGAGGAGGAAGAAAGAGGGAGGAGGGAATATTTGTCAAATAATCGTGGAGGGCAGAGTCCAGGAAGATTGTACTTGAGTCTACGGCTTCAAAAACACATTTCGGGATAACTGCTCTGTGCTCAATGTGTTCATATGTGCTACCTCATTTGATTTACACAACAGCGTATGATACTGAGAAGACCAAGGCTCAGAAAAATGTGTGACTTGCTGAAATGTATACGGCTGGCAAATAACATCATTAAAATCTGAGCCCTAATCTTCTTGACCTTAATTAATTGATTTTTCCCCAAAACTCACCTGGTCTAGTTATAACAATCAAACTGAATCTATAAATTCATTCCCTGATTTACTCAACAGATAGTTATTGAGAGTCTCCTGTGTGCCAGGTCCTATCCCAGGTGTTACAGGAAATTACAAAAAAACTGAAAAGTGGTTTCTGATCTAAAGTGTCCCCAGGAGGTTGCTGGGGAGATGTAATCCAGACTTCAAAGGAACCGAAAACATGAAATTGAGAAAAGCAAATGCACGACTCAGCTCTCCTTACCACAACCCCATAGAGAGCCTTTAGCCAAATTCACCAGCCAGTCTCCATTTGTAAAGTGAAACAGTTCTATTTCAGAGTTTCCATACAATGGCAAATGTGC
>NW_011889086.1:1323795-1339124 GCF_000151845.1 Pteropus vampyrus | reverse complement strand
GAACTATAAAAAGATAATCATCACAAATATGCCCCCTGTTTAATAAAAAAATAAAACTGAATTTCATTTAGTTAAATAAATTGCCACATATCTAGTAGGTGATAAAAACCAGGATTTGAATTCAAGATTTCCTGACTTAAAATCTATGTGTATTTTCCCTTCATTATACTTACTATTTTATCTCTTTAAGAGAAAAACAATTCAACGATGACCAAGCTCTTGCTTTGTGTCAGGCATTCATTTCTACTCATTCGACAAATACTTATTGAGCCTCTGGTGTGTGCCAGACACTGTATCTAGCAGTTCACGGCCAAACGGAGAGACAAACAAGCAGCTCATGGGGAGACTCATAAGAATGAAGTGGGAACAAATCAATATAAGGGTACAACAAGAAAGCCTTCTTAGCTTTGTTTTGTTTTGTTGTGTTTTCTCAATATGCTTATCTCAGTGCTCCCAGGTCTATAAGAAAGGATGGTCAAAGTATCAGACCTACCGAAGTTCGGCCAAAGGACAATACTTGAGACACATCAACACGAAGACCCCTCATCTCATAACATATGATAAAACATGGAACATGTAAACTTGTCCCATCAAGGGAACAAGTGTAATTGGTGCACCTTCTCTCGTAGCATTTAAGGTGTTATCTCTATAAATACAGTGCATTTTGCTTTAATAAAAAGTGAATTTTCCAGAACAGTGACAGTATTGACCTTACATATTATCCAAATAGAAATTGTAATGAAACAAGTCCAACAGTGAGTAGTTATAATAGATATGCAAATATTGGTCTTTTCTTAAAGGTCTTTCGGCCTACTCACACGTGTCTCTTATATGTCTGAGAGGGTACATTCAGCCTGCATTTATAATCGCCGAGGACACAGAGGAGGAGGAAGAAAGAGGGAGGAGGGAATATTTGTCAAATAATCGTGGAGGGCAGAGTCCAGGAAGATTGTACTTGAGTCTACGGCTTCAAAAACACATTTCGGGATAACTGCTCTGTGCTCAATGTGTTCATATGTGCTACCTCATTTGATTTACACAACAGCGTATGATACTGAGAAGACCAAGGCTCAGAAAAATGTGTGACTTGCTGAAATGTATACGGCTGGCAAATAACATCATTAAAATCTGAGCCCTAATCTTCTTGACCTTAATTAATTGATTTTTCCCCAAAACTCACCTGGTCTAGTTATAACAATCAAACTGAATCTATAAATTCATTCCCTGATTTACTCAACAGATAGTTATTGAGAGTCTCCTGTGTGCCAGGTCCTATCCCAGGTGTTACAGGAAATTACAAAAAAACTGAAAAGTGGTTTCTGATCTAAAGTGTCCCCAGGAGGTTGCTGGGGAGATGTAATCCAGACTTCAAAGGAACCGAAAACATGAAATTGAGAAAAGCAAATGCACGACTCAGCTCTCCTTACCACAACCCCATAGAGAGCCTTTAGCCAAATTCACCAGCCAGTCTCCATTTGTAAAGTGAAACAGTTCTATTTCAGAGTTTCCATACAATGGCAAATGTGCGTGAGAAGGCAATATTTTCAATCTTTAATTATCTCTAGATAGATTGTACACTTTGTGGTCTATCAGTGGAAATTTGTAGCTGGTTTATTGACCGGATTGAAGTTGATAGGATACAACCATGAAAGAGTTTTATTTTTCTCCCATCACTCTTATCTCTCAAGTGCTGATGAGTCTATCCCCTAATAACATGTCTGACAGGCCTCTGAGCTTTCTGGTCACTGTCATGAATTAAAATGTCCAGTCCAGATTGAATCAGTTATCTTATCCCAGTTTGATACTCACTTCCTCCTCTCCTACGGTAGGCAGGCCTAGCTATCAGGACCTCGTGAGTGAAGAGAAGACTTGTATGCTCCCTAGACACCTCCTCTTCTCTCTCATTTCCTTCCTTTTACGGGATGGTGGGGGTACAGAAAGAGATGCTATACTCTAAGTACCTCTCATCTTGGGCTGTTTCCCTCTATTCTTGAATAAATTTAGGTCACCATTAATAGCCCCTGAGTAAGAAATCAAGTGATGCCTCTATCACAGACAAATGCAAAGCCTTAAGGGCACCCTGCTTAGAAAGGCATAGGTCAGATCAGCCATTCCACTGTGATAATAAATATCACACCCAAAAATGAGTTACCAATCTCCTCTTCTTGAAAGGATCCCAGTCTCTGTAAGTAATTCCCTTGGAAATCCCCTCACTTAGCTAGAGGGAACATCCATTGGGGAGGGAAAGAAAAAGCCACAGGATTCTTCTCCAGCCAGTAACTTCTGACCCTGGCCATCCTCCTCTCCTCCTCAGTCTTCTATTTATGCAAGCTTTGTATAAATAGGTGGAGACGGGAGAGCTGGGATGAGGTTAAGGTTTCCAGAGTCCTCGAAGTAGTATCTACTCGCATTCATTGGGCACTCGATTTCCCTTTGACCTCAGCTTTGTGTTCTAGTTGCCAATCCTGAGCAATTGGAAAAGTTCTATTCAATAATCTATATATAAAATGATAGCACTGACCTATATATTGCCTAAAATCAGCAGGAACCTTGCCTGTTTGTGTACTACAACACTATGGGTGGTATAAGACAGGCAAGTTCTGCTCAAAAGCAGCTTACATTCTGGAGGAGAAAAACAAAAATATATGCATGCATATATAACAACCAACAATGAAAAAAATCAATGATAAGTAGTATGTAGATTATCATAGAAAGTAATTGAAGCAAATTTAGATTATGTGATCAGGAAAGGTTGTTCTAAGGAGGTGACATTTGGACTGTGATTTGAGTAGCAAAAAACTCCTCATTATTTAAGATCAGGAAAGAGCACTCCAGACAATGACAATAGGTTATGCAAAAGCCCTAAAGTGAAGGACTGTGTGGATGTAGCAGAGTAGAAAAGGGGGCAAGCTATACAAGTTTGGGTCGGAGAGGTGGATAGATGATAGATCTCACGAGATTTTTCTACTAAAGTGAAGATTTTATTATTATTACATTCTAGATGAAATGGAAAGCCGTTGGAAGATTTTAAGCAGGGAAGTGACAAGATGCATGTTTTAAAAAGATTTCTCCAGCGGCTTTTTGGCAAATGAATTGCATGGGGTAAAAGTGGAAGTGAATAGTAATTCAAATCAAAAATGACGGTGGCTTGGGCTAGGTCTATAGAAATGAAATAAAGAGAAGTGAGATATCTAAGTATGTGCTTAGAAAAATAATGCACAGGTTTAGCTGATAAATTGAATACTAGGGGTGAGGAAAAGATTGAAATCAAAAATAACGTACACGTTTAGGGTGGTGGTGCCATTTCTGGGGAAGAGAAAAAAAAAGGAAAGAAGTATAGAAGGTCAAGAGTTATGTTTTAGTCATATTAAGTTTGAGATGACTTCCTATTGACTTTTAAGTAAGAAAGTCCAGTGGGCAGTGGGCATTTAGAACACATGAATCTATAGTTCCTAGAAGTATCAGGGTTAAAAAAGCATATTTAAGAGTCACTAGCAAATGCATTTGAAGCTGTAAGATAGGTTGAATGGGCATTCGAATCTTGTTACAATATGGATTCTGATTTAGTGGGTCTAGGGTAGGGCCTGAGAGTATGTATATACAACAAGCTCCTAGGTGCCGCAGGTGCCGCTGGTCTGGAGACTCCATTTTTGGTAGCAGGAGTCTAGAGAGAATGGATAAATAGTGACAGAGACAGAGACCTATGAAATTCAACATCAGCAGCAGGTAAAGAAGGAGCCAATAAAAATGTTCCTCCTCCCCTCCCTCAATTCTTTCTATCCTCTCCCTCCTTTCCTTCTCATCAACATTTATGAGGCCAATTAGGTGTCAGGAGCTGTGTTGAACAGTTTCTTATGTTCCTCTATTGACTAAAAGTTGCCAACCCTTAATTCAGTCTTTTATTCTGCAGGTAAATTTCCTACTCCCTGCTGCTAAGATCTTCCTGCTGAACTCAAAGGCTCTGTTTACCTGTTTCCAGAAATATCCAGATTAGAAATATTAAAATGTAAACACTTGTTTGAAAAGATCCCCCCAGGAGCCTTAACTACCTGTGTGCAGATGAGGCAGGGGGGCTGGAAAATATGGGGATAGAAAGCTTTGGCTAAGATTGACCTTGGGGATGAGAACAGCTGGGAATTTAAAAGTTCAGCAATTATCTAAATGCAGAAAGAGGAGAAAGACTGTTTCCTTCAAAGCCCAGCCTATGCTCTATCAGAACTAATACTGATTGTTTTTGACGAGAAAATAAAGGAAAAAGAAAGACAGCAAGAAGCACCACCACCGACATCTAGTTAAGAGAAAACAACTCAGACTGAACATGACTCATCCAAAAGCAAACAAGTCAATTAAACCAAGGATGTTTCTGAAACAACCCAGTCCCCCTCTGGCTCAGCTACTAAATCGCATCTTGCTTACTTCTCGGCTCAAAGACAGAAAGAAAACAGAAGGTGGGACACAGCTTGGATTTATGCATGAAGAAAACGATGGTGATAAAAGCCAGGGCTTTGAAAAGCTTTCAGAGCTGCTAGTCTCCCAACTGAGAACTGTTTAAAACAGCACCATCCGGTAGGCAGGCCTAGCTATCAGGACCTCGTGAGTGAAGAGAAGACTTGTATGCTCCCTAGACACCTCCTCTTCTCTCTCATTTCCTTCCTTTTACGGGATGGTGGGGGTACAGAAAGAGATGCTATACTCTAAGTACCTCTCATCTTGGGCTGTTTCCCTCTATTCTTGAATAAATTTAGGTCACCATTAATAGCCCCTGAGTAAGAAATCAAGTGATGCCTCTATCACAGACAAATGCAAAGCCTTAAGGGCACCCTGCTTAGAAAGGCATAGGTCAGATCAGCCATTCCACTGTGATAATAAATATCACACCCAAAAATGAGTTACTAATCTCCTCTTCTTGAAAGGATCCCAGTCTCTGTAAGTAAATCCCCTCACTTAGCTAGAAGGAACATCCATTGGGGAGGGAAAGAAAAAGCCACAGGATTCTTCTCCAGCCAGTAACTTCTGACCCTGGCCATCCTCCTCTCCTCCTCAGTCTTCTATTTATGCAAGCTTTGTATAAATAGGTGGAGACGGGAGAGCTGGGATGAGGTTAAGGTTTCCAGAGTCCTCGAAGTAGTATCTACTCGCATTCATTGGGCACTCGATTTCCCTTTGACCTCAGCTTTGTGTTCTAGTTGCCAATCCTGAGCAATTGGAAAAGTTCTATTCAATAATCTATATATAAAATGATAGCACTGACCTATATATTGCCTAAAATCAGCAGGAACCTTGCCTGTTTGTGTACTACAACACTATGGGTGGTATAAGACAGGCAAGTTCTGCTCAAAAGCAGCTTACATTCTGGAGGAGAAAAACAAAAATATATGCATGCATATATAACAACCAACAATGAAAAAAATCAATGATAAGTAGTATGTAGATTATCATAGAAAGTAATTGAAGCAAATTTAGATTATGTGATCAGGAAAGGTTGTTCTAAGGAGGTGACATTTGGACTGTGATTTGAGTAGCAAAAAACTCCTCATTATTTAAGATCAGGAAAGAGCACTCCAGACAATGACAATAGGTTATGCAAAAGCCCTAAAGTGAAGGACTGTGTGGATGTAGCAGAGTAGAAAAGGGGGCAAGCTATACAAGTTTGGGTCGGAGAGGTGGATAGATGATAGATCTCACGAGATTTTTCTACTAAAGTGAAGATTTTATTATTATTACATTCTAGATGAAATGGAAAGCCGTTGGAAGATTTTAAGCAGGGAAGTGACAAGATGCATGTTTTAAAAAGATTTCTCCAGCGGCTTTTTGGCAAATGAATTGCATGGGGTAAAAGTGGAAGTGAATAGTAATTCAAATCAAAAATGACGGTGGCTTGGGCTAGGTCTATAGAAATGAAATAAAGAGAAGTGAGATATCTAAGTATGTGCTTAGAAAAATAATGCACAGGTTTAGCTGATAAATTGAATACTAGGGGTGAGGAAAAGATTGAAATCAAAAATAACGTACACGTTTAGGGTGGTGGTGCCATTTCTGGGGAAGAGAAAAAAAAAGGAAAGAAGTATAGAAGGTCAAGAGTTATGTTTTAGTCATATTAAGTTTGAGATGACTTCCTATTGACTTTTAAGTAAGAAAGTCCAGTGGGCAGTGGGCATTTAGAACACATGAATCTATAGTTCCTAGAAGTATCAGGGTTAAAAAAGCATATTTAAGAGTCACTAGCAAATGCATTTGAAGCTGTAAGATAGGTTGAATGGGCATTCGAATCTTGTTACAATATGGATTCTGATTTAGTGGGTCTAGGGTAGGGCCTGAGAGTATGTATATACAACAAGCTCCTAGGTGCCGCAGGTGCCGCTGGTCTGGAGACTCCATTTTTGGTAGCAGGAGTCTAGAGAGAATGGATAAATAGTGACAGAGACAGAGACCTATGAAATTCAACATCAGCAGCAGGTAAAGAAGGAGCCAATAAAAATGTTCCTCCTCCCCTCCCTCAATTCTTTCTATCCTCTCCCTCCTTTCCTTCTCATCAACATTTATGAGGCCAATTAGGTGTCAGGAGCTGTGTTGAACAGTTTCTTATGTTCCTCTATTGACTAAAAGTTGCCAACCCTTAATTCAGTCTTTTATTCTGCAGGTAAATTTCCTACTCCCTGCTGCTAAGATCTTCCTGCTGAACTCAAAGGCTCTGTTTACCTGTTTCCAGAAATATCCAGATTAGAAATATTAAAATGTAAACACTTGTTTGAAAAGATCCCCCCAGGAGCCTTAACTACCTGTGTGCAGATGAGGCAGGGGGGCTGGAAAATATGGGGATAGAAAGCTTTGGCTAAGATTGACCTTGGGGATGAGAACAGCTGGGAATTTAAAAGTTCAGCAATTATCTAAATGCAGAAAGAGGAGAAAGACTGTTTCCTTCAAAGCCCAGCCTATGCTCTATCAGAACTAATACTGATTGTTTTTGACAAGAAAATAAAGGAAAAAGAAAGACAGCAAGAAGCACCACCACCGACATCTAGTTAAGAGAAAACAACTCAGACTGAACATGACTCATCCAAAAGCAAACAAGTCAATTAAACCAAGGATGTTTCTGAAACAACCCAGTCCCCCTCTGGCTCAGCTACTAAATCGCATCTTGCTTACTTCTCGGCTCAAAGACAGAAAGAAAACAGAAGGTGGGACACAGCTTGGATTTATGCATGAAGAAAACGATGGTGATAAAAGCCAGGGCTTTGAAAAGCTTTCAGAGCTGCTAGTCTCCCAACTGAGAACTGTTTAAAACAGCACCATCCAATAAGAGCTGCATATATACAAGTCAAATTCTAAGATTCCCTCTGGACATGCTTTCCAGAATTCCAGAATAATATGGCTATGTCTCCTTGTCTTGCTCCTCTCCTTTCCTCCCCTCCCCTCCTGTCCCTTCCTCTTCTCTCTTCTGTCTCTCTCTCTCTCTCTCTGTCTCCCTCTCTCTCTTTCTCTCTCTCTCTCTACACCCCCCCTTCCTCCCTCCCTCCCTCCCTTTCTTATTTATACACACACACAGTCAAATGATGCTGGGATCTAAGATGGCTCTGAAGAGAGGAAAGTGAGCTTAAGATCTATGATTTTGCAAAATACTGAGCGGAGTGGGGAGAGGATAGGTTGTTCTGTTAGCCCACGACTCTATTCCCTCTACTTTTAATAACATAAATGTCTTGTCCATGTGGAGGACTTCCCAGAGTGAAAAGCAATTTCACACACATGATCCTATGTAAGCCTTCATACCATACTTGTGAAGGCAGTCAGAAATATTATTTCTCCTGTTTTCATACATGAAGAAATGGAGACTCATAGATATAGTGGGATTTGTTCAAAATGACTTTGCAAGTCAATGAAAACAGGACATAAATCAAGGGCTTTGACTCCCAAGTTCCTTCCTCACTAACTAAACTTTTGGCTGGAGATGTGATGATGATGATTATGATGATGATGATGATGACGACAATGACGACAATGACAATGTTGAAGAAAAAGGAGAGAAAGAAGGAAAGGAGAAAGAGAAAAAGGAGAAGATAGTGACAACAGTGATGATGATGGCGATGATAATGGGGACTGACTGACCATCGGGTGCTGAAAGAGCACAGGTTTGGGAGTCAAACTAACCTAGGTTCAAATCCTCGCTTCGTCATATCCTAGCTGAAGGATTTTAGGCAAGGTGACTCATCCATCTTTGAGCTTCATTTACCCCTCTTTCAAATGCAAGTGATATTAACTGCCATGCTGCCTTTAAGTCAGGTCAACCAAGTTGCCCACCTATTATTCCCTGCCAAGCATAGTCCTAAATGCTGAGTACACAGAGATTAAAGAAAAAAAAAACAAACACTCTACTCTGCCCTTGAAGGGATCATGTTCTAGTGGGGGATATAGAGCTATATTCTAATACCCACTATAAACTACCTATGAAAATGGTAAGTATGTACAGTGTGCTTTGGAAGCACAGAGGAAAGTGTAATTAATTCTGCCTAGACTCAAGAGAAGGCTTCAAGGAAGAAGCATTCCAGATAAACCATGTAAAATTTTTACACATGGAGGAGAGAAAACAGCAAATGCAAAGGCAGAGGAACTTGAAATAGCAGCTTATTGTGGGAACAGCAAGCCGTTGTTGTAACTATAAAACATGTTTGTGGATGTGAAGGCACTGTGTGAGCCATAAAGCACCATCTCTGCACACTTAGGGGCACATTACATTTATATGGATCTATGATCAGCATGAAGCACCGAGGCTACGTCTCATCTTGCAGCCTTTCCATCTTTATATCTGCCTTTACCCTGCTTTCTGCTACAGTTTCTGGAAAAACACAGCCTCCCTTCCACAGTCATGGGGCTGGACTCCTTCAAGCAAAGAACACAGAATGTAAGATTGTAAAAGGATGCAGAGAAATCACTCAGAGACACTGCAAGGAGGCAGGCTGCTCAAGTGGCCAAAAGGAGCAATACAGTATACTGGCAGAAAGTCAAACACTGTACTGAGAGGACTTTATGCTCAGGAGTAATCACACTAGGAACTATAATAACTTATTTTCTAATTATAAAAACCATACGCATTCCTGACAGAATATTTGAAAATACAGTAAAAAAAAAAAATCCTAAAATTTCATCACTTAGGTAAATAACCTTGATATTTTTTACTTTGTTTTAGAAATTGGAATTATTCTAAATAAATTGCTTTGTGACCAGACTTATTTCAATCAAAACTATTTTGTGAATATTTTACCACGTCCTGAAATTTCTCTGCAACATTTTTTTAAATTTTGAAATATCTCAGATATAACAAATGATTTAGAAAACATAATGAATGCCCATGTAGCTATCTCCCGGCCTAAAAAGTGAAATGCTGCAGATGCTGTTGAAGTCCTGGTGTCTGTCATGATTGCTGGCGGTGCTGATCTGCAAGGAGGCAGGCCAAGGCCCACGCTGACAGACCACAACCTCAGCCCGTCTGCCTGCTTCTCCAGCTCCAGGAGGCTCTCAGGCTGGCACAGTCAAGGCAGGTGGTTAGAGAGAAATAACTCCATGGCTCACATCGACAAGCTAGGTGCTTCCTGCTCTCCTGTAGATCAGGCCACTAAGAAGAGGCTTTCATTGTGTCCACAAAATCCTTCTGTAGTGCAATTTTTTTTTTTTTCAGGGCAGGGTCCTTGTCTTTCTTATTCATCCCAGTACCTATCGTGGTACTTATTATTAAAAAAGAGTGGTAGGCACTTTCTGGCTCTGGGGCATGATAGTCTAGAGGTTAAAAATATGAGCTCTAAAATCTGACCCTCTGAGTTTCAGTCTCAGCTTTACCATTTTCCTGTTATGTAACTCTCTAAGCCTTATTTGCTTCATTAATAAAATCAAGAGAATCATAGTTCCTACCTGTCCCTCAGCTGTTCTCAACCTTTGAGGCCAATGACCCGATTCTTGTGGCCCCTTCATTGCGGCCTAAAATCTCACCATTAAAAACCCATCCCTGTATGGTAATCGTATTCCTTTGGAATGTTGAACCAGCACATATATGCTGCCTTACCCTGGGAAATGCCCCCACCCGAGGTTCCATGGATAGTAAGTGAAACTTGGTGTTTAAATCCTTTGACTCCTAGTCACAGCTGATTGGTCCAGAGGTGGCACCTGAATCAAACTGGGTTAAGAACTCTCTTCTCTGGGATTTTTGAAATATAAACCCAGAACATCAAGGTTGGTTACTCTTAGTGGCAGATGCTATAAGATGTAAAACTCGAAAAGTTTCCCATTATTTCTCTTATCCTGGGGTGGGAAAAAAAAACTGACCTGTAGTGAGAGCAAATGCAGTACACTCATAAAAAAAGAGCAGAAGCAAAGATGAATCTTTCTGGCTTTTGAGCCCATGTTCTAGAGTTCCTGAGACCCCCCTGCATCCCTGCCCTTCCTAGATGCTGGTAGTTCTTCAGATTCCCTAATCAATAAATTCCTCTCATTACATTAAAATTTGCTTTCTGTCACTGGTAGCAGGAGGGGAGAGGGGAGGAAGAGAAGGAGGAAGGCGAGAGGAAAGTTTGCAAGTCTTGAGCTTTTTTTCATCCTTCTGCAGCCAACCACCAGGCAGCAATTATTCCCGAACTCCATGGTCCTGAGTATTTGGATATGCAAATCACCTGAGTCCATGCATAATTAAGATGGACACTGTGGAAAGTTTCATTTTCTAGGGGAAGCCAGCCAGACAGCTAGAAAGAAAGGTCAGCATGAATCACTGCCTCGCTTTCTTGTCTAAGACTATGGTTTGAGAGTAGTGGCATCCAGCCTTCTCCTGCCCTTTTGTTCTCTTCTGTTACTGCATTAGGGAGACTCAAGGGTAGCTAGCCCCTGTCTCTATCCTAGGTGTGCAGAGACCGTGGGGCTATTCCCAGAACACTGCTGGGGCAGACTGTTTTCTGCCTCCAGTAAGAGGAGAGGTAGGTAGCTAGTGCCTAGAGACAGAAGTTCTCCCTCTTTCTAGAGTCAGCAGGCTCATTTTATGACCCAAGGGGAAGGATATATTTCTAAAGGACAAACACTTGAGGAAAGTTTTCCGAAGTGGATACATAGGTCACTAAGCCATTGCCTCCCACTTCCAAACACACCTTTAATACACTGCCCTGTGATGCTGGAAGTGGAATTCAAACATCTGAGGAAGGGAGCATGGCCTTTCTGGACCTGGTACCTCCGAGGAGGGGTACAGAGGTTGGCTCTGGGAGTATTAAAACAGGAAGCTGAAACCAACTGCTACTGAAACACCTTACTGCTTCTAGGGTAGTGCGCTATTGCCAGGCTAACTGTGACAAGAATAGCAAACTAATGGGGAGCAGGAAGTCCTCCTCCCTCTTTTAGACTTACAGTCTAGCAGAAATTAGCAGGAAGCCAGCTAATAACAGAGAAATTCATTTTCATAGTATCAGTCTTAGCACTGCGAAACAGAGCAAAATGGTAGGGCTGGAGCTGAGAAACAAAAAGAAACTTAATAACCAGCACAGCCCACCTCTTTAGCTCCTCAGCATCCAATCCCCACCTGTTTACATACACTTGAACTTCTCAAACTCGTCACAGGTATTCCTGAATATTCTGTAATTTAAACACTAAATTGTAATGTTAATCACCAAACTCAATCTTTTTATGAAATACAGAAAAGAAGAAGAGATAGGGAAAAATATAGTGTGTGTATATTTATATGCATGGGTGTGTATATGCCTGGGAGTATGTATTCATAATAAACAAGGAAGAAATTCCTAATAGCTGCTACCATCTTGTTTCTTTAACTGGCCAAAACCCATAGTTGTATTTATAACTACTTTCTTCTCTATCTTTCCTTGTTTCCTTTGCCCTCAGCCAGAACCTCAACTGACTGAGTACTTCACCCAATCAGTTGACGTAAATCTTCATTCTTGAGGGGTCTGAATCGTTTGTCCTGTCTTACTTTGGTTGCAGCCATTTTCCATTAACTTTTACTATTGGATATGCCATTACTAAGAGGTATTCCAGAGAATTCCTAGCTTCTAGATATAGTTCTCCCTGCCTTCATTATACAGCAGCCTGCCAATTTCTCCTCAGAGGTCAATCACTCCAGTGAGGACATTAATGCCCTTCCTTTCTTTGTGCAGTGGCATGAGGAAATGGAAATATCCAAGCCATAATCTCAACTTCCGAGTCAATGAGATGTTTGTTTTGCCCTCTGGTGGAAGCATTTCTGTAATGGGAATGAAGACATCTAAACTAACAGAACTCAGTTAAAAGATAAAGAGCAAAAAACCACAAGAGAGTTATTGTAGACCTGGAACTATATTACCCAAATCCCCCGTCAAGGGAGGCTACTGCCCAGATGGGAGAAATGTAATCTGAGAGAGTCTGGAGCTGTCAGGTCCCTTAGGGTCCACTGCACTAAAGTCACACCTTTCCTCAGGCTGCATGCATCTGGTGACTGGGCGACATAAGGCTATAAAGACCTGGCCATTTCTGCCAAATGCAGAACAACTCTGATGGGCAGTGTTTGCTTCTTAATTCTCTGGCTGTCTGGCTGGCTGAGGCTTATGCAAGCCTGCACTACAGTTCGAAACCTCCCTCTGTCCAATCTTGCCTCCGCCTTCTTCTTTTCACTCCTTCTTGCAACCCAAACTCAATCTCAGCATCAACTTCTAGAAAACTCAACTTGTCAGGACCCAGTTCTAGGAGGAGGCAAGAGAATCACCTAGGGCACAAAATGTAAGGAGAAACTGACCCTCAGGTGAGTGCCCTGCACTTGCACTAACCTGAGACCAAGCACCTCCTTAAATACTGTGCCCTAGTCACCTCACCTGCCTCACTCTAGTCTTGGCCTTGTTATTGTGACAGTTGGTATTGAGAGTGGTCCAAGATAACAAGAGATAAGATGGGTTTTTGGAGCCAGGTCATTCGTTGTCTGGTTGGCAACGAGCATCTCATCACCAGTGGTAGCGGCAGCAGTCAGCCCCTGGCAAAAAGCTACGAGCTACTGTCGCATCCTTCCCAGTGACAAACTTGGGGAACTTGTGCAAAATGTTTTCTCTCTCGATATTTTAAAAAGAGTCGTGATGCTGCCAGGAGTGACTGACTATGGTTATCATAAAGAGACGGGGTTGGTGCTACCTAATAGGGGTGTGGGCACGAAACTCAGAGGATTCACTGGGACATCTCTTAGTATTTCCATGCCCAGGGATAACAATGAATTGGCAATTGCAGCAACACCAGTCTGAGAAAAGCATGGTATCCAAGAGTTCTGATATCTCAGAGATATCTCAGTTATACCTCTGGGCCAGCAATGTAAACCAGCAGAAGTGCTAGTCAAAGGTAAGTGAATTTTAGAATAAGAAGAGAGAAAAGATGATTATCAATATGACCTTGATGACAACTGTAGTGACAGGGACTCTATATCCATTGACTCTTCTGTTGTAGGATTTTTGTTTGTTTGTTCATTTGTTTGCTTTTAGAATTATAACAGGCCTCACTCCTGAAGAATCAGTGAGAAGATACAATAAGCTTGGGTAGAAGTTGACCTGGGCAGTCCAAGGGGTTGACTATAACACACACTGTTAGTGTCCTACTCCTACTGCCTGGGCTTTACTATTTCCTCTGAGATCAGCTCACTGTCCAACTGCCAGCCTCTACAACTCTGCCTGAAGGTTTCTTTAGCCACTAGAAACTTCTCTGTCCATACATGGGCAGGCAGAAATACCAGAAAATTAGCAGCCCCCAAAAGCAGCCTGCAAGCAAGGAATAATAGAAGTTGGCGCATAAATATCCTAGCTCTCTTGTATCTTGGGTAGAATAACTCTGAGATGGATGTTCAATACTGGCTCCTAGAATTTCCCAGTGGGATTAAACTCCATTTTCCACAAAAGTAATGTATTTGATAAACCACCCTTTATTGGCTTTCTTTCCTTTCCTGTTTCACATCTCCTCTCCTCTACCAGTGTGTCCTGTATTACCTCCCAAATAACGTATTAGCATCCCGATCTTTGTCTCAGGGTTTACTTCTGAGGGAACCAAAACAAAGACAATACATTATTTGATTAATTTTAAGACCCAGATTTTTTTAAAGCCTGCCAATACTACTACATCTCCCAGAATCCTTTCCAATACCCATACCGGGCTCCTAGGGAACTCAAAACTGAACATCAGGTAGGTATTTAATATATTGCAAGACCTGTATAAACCTTTGTGCGAGAATTATACCCTTTTCTGGCTTGCATGCTTTTGATGATGTCCTCGCTCTTTGAATGCTCTCTGCCAATACTATTTTTTTAATCTACAATCATGATTAAAAAAATAATACTTTCCATATAGTGTTGCTGGATGCATTAACCAAGTTTTTGGTTCAATGCCTGACACATGAGACTCAATAATGTTGTTATTGTTATTAGCAATTACTACCTGGTAAAGTGCCTATTCATTTTTTTAACCTCAGATCAAATATCTCTGTCTTCTCCAAGCCTTCCCTAATCTCATAGTCACATCCACTTCTAGGTCAAAAATTAATCTTTCCCCTTTCTGTGCTTTCATTACATTAGTTTACAGCACTGGCTTAATGTCTTGCCTTACGTTACTCTTGCATATGCATGCCTCCCCATCAAATTCCTGCTGACCAGGTTTCATTCATCCTCCAAAAGTACTTAGTATGTATTGGTTGAACTAGCTGTGACCTCATTTTCTTCTTTTTCCTTCTGCCAATCCCTCGAGCTCACCATATTGCCAAGGCCCCCTGAAGAGATTACGTTGCATCCAAGCCAAGACTATTCCTTTCAACAACAGGAAGATCTTATTAAACATGTGGTAATACTGACAATTTCTATCTGATAGCACTTTACAAATTAAAAGGTGCTTTCACTTCCATTGTCCATTTGATCTTTTTTTTTTTTTTTTTTGGTCAAGTATTGTCCTCATGTGCCCAGGAAGCAAAGAAGGAAAACAGCCACGCCTGCTGCTGAGGGTTCCCTTGCAATGACAGCCAGGCTCTTCTAATGTGCAGTTCTGAACCAGTGGATAAAAAAGGAGTTGAATAGAGATCAAGGTACCATTATTGCTTGCAGAGCTATGTGGTGAACATTGCCTGAATCAAATGGCAAATGTCAGACTCAGGCTTTCTCTTAGGCCACCTCCTGCCCTGTCACCAAGTATAGTTCTTGAGATCTGGCTGAGGAAAGTCTATGAAACAGATACTGGCTCAGCCAACTACTTGGAAATAGCACCCGTCTTGCACTCAAGTGTTGTTTATAACATATTAACTCCATCCATGAAGAAGAGTATTTCCCATATCATTGAACAAAAATGAGGAAGGAAGGAAG
>NW_011889086.1:1312577-1323573 GCF_000151845.1 Pteropus vampyrus | reverse complement strand
AAGTCCCTTAGTGAAACATGAGCCCTAAAACACAGGTTCCTCCAAAACATGCCCCTAGGGATCTCTTGGTTTAATAGGGATTATGTATCCTTTGTACATGGGGAAAATGTATAAATCGTTTAAGTTTTATAAAGGAGGTTAATGAGAAATGGTCAGCTGGAGAAAAGACACTAATTTGCTTTGGAGATGATCAGGAAAATGTATTAGAGTCTATAAAATGTTCATTGTCTTTTTACTCAACACTTAAGATATGCAGTCATTGGAGGTCACTGAGTCTTCACAATGACCTTATGAAGTTGGTAGAATTATGACTGCTATTCAATGAGTGAATGACAAGCAGAGAGAGTAAGCGACTTATGCAAAGCTACAGTGGGTCCCAGGATATTTAATCCGTTCCAAGTTTTACCGTTCAATGACTTTGAGCAAGTCACTTAACCCCTTTGAGCCTCAGTTTCCTCTTTTGTAAAGTGGGAAATACGATGTCAGACCTACATGACTCTAGATAATCCATACTTTACCTACTTTAAAAGGTTTTCATGGAGAGAGATTTAAAGGGATCATGCACATGAAAGTGTTTTTGGAAAATTAAAAGCCTGGATCAATGTAAGGGATTATTGAGGTCATTAATGCACAGTCCAGTGCAAATTGGTGGCAAACATTGCTAGTTCTTGCCAATATCCACTCTCCTTTATTATATTAACAGAACGCCAATGCCATTTCAGGAGGCCATGTACCTAGTTATAAATATTCGCATCCCAGATGCCCTTATACCCAGAGGTAGCCAACTAGATGTAAGCGAAAAAAATCTACTGAGCGGAGTGTCCGGAAAAGCCATTGTTTCTCTGATAGAAAGAGACAGACTCTACTGCCATGTGGTTTTTATCCTTTACCCTTCTTTCTGCCTGGAGTACAGACTTGGTGCATAAAGACAAGGCATCCATCTTGCAACCATAAAGACAAAAGCGACATATTTAGAATGTAAGAGCAGAAAGCTAGAAGGAGCCTGGGTCCTTGAGTATTTGCTCAAGCAGTTGCACAAGCTCTAGGTCATCTGACTCTATTCACTGAGAAAAATAAACCTCTCTTTGGTCAACCCACTGTGATCAGGTTTCCATTACATGCAGCCAAGTACAATCCTAGTTGACAATAGGTATTAATTCATCATAGCAACAAGTGAAGTGTTGCATTCTCAGGCTCTTTACTACAATTTCTTCCTTCAGTGTCATTAAAGAATGTGATGCAATATGACACAGTAGGAAGAGCCAGGTTCGTTCAAAGTAACTTTTAGACCTAGGGAAGCCCAAGAGTGGATTCTGCACTGCTATTAACTACTGTGTAATCTTAAGTAGGGTCTTAACTGTAAAATGACAATTCCAATACCCACTACAATATGAGTTCTACATGGAAGGGACATGGTACCTATTAAGCACTCGACAAATGTTTACGGTGCCGTTGGTGGGGGTGAGGAGACCCTTAACAGTATGTTAAGGTTCTGGAAGGTCATGAGTCCTTAATGAAAATGTTTGCTTTCTGGCTATTTGGTCAAAGCCTGTTCTGATGCAGTACTGTAAGACAGTAAAAACTTCCTACTAAGCCAACAGGCCGGAACTTTAGCATTTAAAATTGTGTCAACCACTTCAGAGGCGGTGTGGTATAAGATTGAGAGTTCTGGCTTTGGAGCCAGACACCCTTGGGTCTGAATCCTTGTTTTGCCTCTTCCTACTCACATAACCTGAGGTGGATTACATCATCACTCTGAGGCTCAATTTCTTTCTTGTCTCGTACATTTACTTCACAGAGCTTGTCAAGAGGCTCAAATGAGATAACAGATGTGAACGTGCTCAACCTGGCACAGTCTCATTATTACTGTTATTTGTATTCTCCTCTCTGTCTGGTAGAGTGGTAAGCCCAGTGCTGGCAGGGAAGGAGGAGAGGGCAAGGGAGGGAAGAGTTGGTTATGAATGTAAATTGAATTCCAAAGATACAGAATCACTGGTCTGCAAAGAACTACAGAGCAGGTTGTTTAGGTCAATGCCAGCCTTGAAGCAAACCTGACCACTAAGTCAGTGAGGTGGTAGCTGCCTGCTGGGCAGCAGCACTTGGAAGGACGGGGGGCAGGTGCTAGAAGAGGGGTTCAAAGTTCTACAAAGCTCCCTGGCTCTTTTCCATGGTAGCCATTTCCCTGAGGGCCCCAACAGGGCTGAAAACATACTTTGCTTCCAACACAGCTCAATATATTTTGGGCTGAGGAGGGGCTGGGAGAGGGGAGAGCAGAGCTGAGCTCTGCCTGGTGGTAATAAAGGCCTCCAGAAGGTACACAGCTCCTCTTCAGGCAGACGTGAAGGGAATCTGCTCAGGCAGGGACACCACCGCTCCCAGCCAGTGGCTGCCCTCCTCTGTGAACCTCTAGCTGCCCTTCTGCCAGCCAAGGTCTCTCAGGGGACTTATTATCAGGATCAAGTCCATTCTGTTCTTAGGGCTCTGCCTTCCTTTCTCTTGGGTTTAAATATAGTAGTGATAAAAGGGAGGGGGAAGGGGAGCAAAGAAGCCAAGAGCTGCTCAGTGCAGCAGTCACTGCTGCCGTGACCCTGCGCCTGCACAGTTGGGTCTAATGAACGCTGGCAAGCGGGCAGAGGAAGGAGCACTGTTTTGGGGTCAGGAGAACCTGAGATCAAGTGTTATAACCTACTGTCTCTGAGACTGCGAGCAAGTCATATAACCTCAGTGACCCTCAGTTTCCTCAAGCTTTTTGTGAAATCATAATTTAAAAAGCAATAACAACAGCTAAACTTTGTAATAATTATAACTGACACTTACCGAGTAGTTAACATGTGCAAGATCCTGTTCTAAGCCTTTTACGTGTGATATCTCATCCTGTTCTCCCAATAACCCTATGGGGTAGGCATTCTATCATCCTCATGTTACAGATGAGGAAACTAATGTACATAGAGGTGGAGTAAGTCACCCAGGGTGAGACACACATTAAGAATAATGCATAAGGAATGAAGAGCACCTAGCATGCAGCAAGGTTCACTCAGTGGTAGCTATCCCAGGAAGGTGTGCCTGTGTTAACAGAGCAGCTCTTATCTTCTTTCCTTTCTAATATGCCATGACAGTGCATCCGTTGTCTCACAATAACTCTGGAGGGGTGGGCACTGTAGATGCCATTGTACAGCTAAGTATATCAGTCAAGAAAACAAAACTCACTTTAGTATTTCAAACACAGAGAACTTTACACGAGTGTTGGAAGAGCTGAAGTGGTAACACAGGGTAGTAACAAATGGGAAATTGCTGCCATTTCCAGGCCTTTTTGCTGGAGCAAGAACCAGCCAGCCTGAAGCCAGGGCCCTTGAGGAAGAGGCTGCTGAGAGTCAGAGCGATGGAGAAGGTTCAGTGGGATTGGCAGTGTCAAGCCGCCAGCGTCCTCCCCTCCCCCCTATCTAGTCTTCTATACATTGCATTGGCCAGGCCTACTTGGAAACTGGCCTGAGAGCTTGAGGAATGTAGTCACCCAAAATATAGAGCACAGCAGGGTGGTGGGGAGAACAAAGAGGCAAACAACAGCCACAGAGAGGAAAATATGTGACTTATCCAAGGCCACAGAGCTAATGAGAGGTGGATTTGGGATTTAAATTCAGGCCTCCTGATTTTCACACTCCTCCCAGCTGCCTCCTAACACCTTAACTTGTCTAACAAAAGTTCTATCAACTCTTAGTGTACCATATTCCCTAGAGCTTTTCCAATCTTTTCAAGCCTAAAACTTTAACATTACCCTCTTTCTTCAGTGGACCTGGTTCCTATGTCTTTATATGGCCTTCATGACCTATTTCCTTTGACATTCACAGGCTGACGCCTTTTCTGCACCCAATCTTAGTGCCTTCTCCTAATTTGAATAAGAATGCCTCACCCACCCCATATCGGTCAGCGTTCGATCAGGAAAGCTGAAACTTTGTGAGTATTACGGAATAAGAGATTTATTATAGAACTAACACATTCTATAACTGTAAGAGAAACTAGGAAGTAAGTGCCCAAAAGGGGAGAGTTGGAGGATCAAATAAAAGTTACTAACCAGCCCTCCTGAAATATGGGAATGGGCGGGCAAGTTGGAGTTTGTAAGGGACTATGGGCAGCCAGGCACATCTAGCTGCTAGAATGGGTCTGCAAAAGAAAGCTGATGGGAAGTCTTTAGGAGATTATTGTTGCTGCATCTGGTTGTGGTCTGGCGTTGATGTTGGTGAGCCGGGAAGGCAGGCAGGAAGAAGAGCTAAGCACAGAGTTAAGGACAGTAATGATAAGCTGGAGTCCTCTACATGTACTCCTCATCCTGTTTCACCACAATGACTTTCGGAGAGCAAGGCTACTGCTTCACTTGTACTTGAGCAAATTTCTCTTTTGGCCAACTCTAACCTAGAACTGTAAAAGGCAACATTTTTCCAGCTCAGCCAGTTCACACAGTTCTGTTTTCTCCTGGCTTTCCTCCTCCTCTCAGACTATATAATTTCATTATCCTCCATGAGTCTCTCTTCCTTCGCCCATCCCTTAGATATCAGGATTGGCCCAGATTGCTGCTGTGGCTATCTTGCTATATACATTCTTACTAAGTGAGCCCATGCAGCCCCAGGACTTCAGATGATATATCTACCCGCTAATTACGTCCAAATCTTGTGAGGGGAGCGAAGCCAGGAACAACCTACATCGCCATCTTGGCAACGTCACTCTCCCAACTCATGACTTCTACTCCAGACTGCTTTTTTTGTGCTCCGGACAGCTATTTCCAGCTACTAGTTGCTGACTCTTTGAGTGGTGTCCAAAGAGGACTGTTCTTTGAGCAGAGGTAGAATGAATAAAAATCGATAACAATTAGGATGATTTTCAAGCTCTTATTAAGTTCCAGGCATTATGCTAAGAGTTTTACATGTACTGTCTCTTTGAATCCTCATGAACTCTAAGTAGATATATTTTAGCACCATGTTACAGATAAGAAAACTGAAGCTCAGAGGGATAATAAAAGCCATGATGCAGTAAATAATATTAATCATGCCTTGAAAAGACAAGCCATAGAGTGGGAGATAATATTTGCAAAACATATTTATGATAAAGGACTTAATATTGAAAATATGAAAAGAATACTTGCAACTCAATAAGAATGTAACCAACATGATAAAACTGGTCAAAAGATCCGAGTAGATACTTTACCAAACATAAGATTCTCAGCATTACTAGTCATTAGTGAAATGCAAATTAAAACCTCAGTGAGATACTACTGCATGGTTAAAAAAAAATCTGATAATACTAAGTGTTGGCAGAGATGTGGAACAACTGGAACTTTCATGTATTGCTGCTAGTACTAATGAAGAAGGGTCCAGCACTTTGGAAAACTCTGGCTGTTTCTTATAAAGCTAAACATGCATGTACAATATGATCTAACCGTCCTAGCCCTGAGTATTTTCTCAATAAAAATGAGAACATTTGGAAATAAAACAAGATCTGTTCATGAATGTCCATAGAACTCTATTCATAATAGCCAAAATGTAGAAAAAATCCAAAAGTCCATCATCTGATGAATGGTTAAACAAACTGTACTAGATCTGCACAATGGGGAAAGAATGATCTTTTAAATAAATCAATTGCTGATACATGGAACAACTACTGATTCATGTAACATCATTGACGAATCCAAAAATATCATGCTAAGTGAAAGAAACTAGATATAAAGTAATTCTAATTTTGTGAACTTCTGGAAAAGGTAAAACTATGGCAGCTAAAATCTGATCAGCGGTTGCCTGAGGCTGGCTATGGAAAGGAATTGACTACAGGGCATATGGGGTTGGTTACTTTTGGGGGGAATGAAAGTGTTCTGTATCTTGATTGTGGTGGTGGTCACAGTATTGTACATATTTGTCAAAACTAACTGAATTATACACATAAAATTCATAAATTTTATTACATATAAATTATATATAATAAAGCTGATTTAGAAAAGACAATGAGAAAATCCAAAGAAAAAGTATGTACAGGATATAGAGGGAGGAAAAAAAGGCACACCTTAGAATGGGTGGCTTCACAGAAGGCCTCTGACTCTCTAGCTGAATCTTAAAGAATAAGTAAGTGTGAGCCAGGCATCGGTTCCTTGTGGCTGGTTCTGCAAAAATGAGTGTCCTTATTTGCCTCTGTTGGCCAAGGACCAACCGGGGTCCCAACATTAGACTGCATTTAAGAGAATGGGGTAGATTTGATGCGTTCTATCCTTAAGACTGAAATGGAGAATGGAGTTCAATGGGGCTTATACTTATCAATGCAGAAGAGTGTGTAGGTATAAAGACCAAGAGTAATGTTTGAGGAATTTTGAGATGTTGAAGAACACTTATCTCTTCTGCTCATTTCTCTCACAGGGACATATTACTTTGGAAAAGTCACCTACTTTCACTGGGCACAATGTGACCATCTGTAAAATGGGAAGGGAAAGAACAGACCTGATGCTCTCTAAGGTCTCTCCTTTCTTTAACTTTGCAGTTAAAGTCCAGACTGCTACTGTATGTGAACTCTTCTGCTGGTTTTGTTATGTCCGAGAGGCCGGTGTTCTGAATTCCTGCCTGTGTGCCTCACTGCCATTTCTCTTCATCTTCATAACATCTGAAGGTCACATGGAGTGTGGAGAAAAACAAAGAAAGGAACATAAAGCTGGCCAGGAAGGAGAAAGATCTAGAACTCTGCCTGGAGTTCACGTCTTAAGAAGTCAGAGGAAGAAAGGAGAAGCCAGCCAGGTACTGCAAGCCTAGAAGCAGGCAGGTCCGTTCACTTGACAAACACTTACAGAACACCTGTGAATGATACCACATATGCTTATTAAGCACCTCCTGTCAGCTTGGTGCTAGGATTCCGCAGTGAAAAAGACAGATGTGATCCATGCTGTGAGAGTTTAAGTGGGGGAGGCACTGATCACACTTGTTATGCAAAAAGAAAACTGGCTGCCTCGCCTTGAATGATTTGGGTGTACTCTCCCTAATTTATACATAAGGAAATTCGGGTTTAGAAGGATTAAGATTCTTGCTCCAGCTAAAGACTCCGATTATTAGCCAACCTATGCTGGCAACAATCTCTGTCCTGTCCATTACAGAGTCCCTTTCTATTCACGGTATTAGTAAAGTAGTGTCAAGGGGGAGGAGGGCAGGGAAGGAAGGGAGAGGAGGTGATGGAAATGAGGTGCCCCTAGGTCAGGATGTGCTGGGCTCACACTTCAAGTGACTCCACTGTGATACACTTTGTTTGAGCCTGGTCCAAGGGCCAGTCATTCCCATGGGCTCTGGTCAGAGGAAACTGCCGGCAGCCGCTGCCCAACAAAGATGTCTTGTTGCATCTTGTTCCTATCGATTACCCACCACAGTGGCTCTCATTGTTAGGCACTCCCCAGGGGCAAGAAGGAGAAAAGAAGTCTTTTTTCCTTTTTTTGCTTTTAATGACATCCAATCCTACCCAGCGATCTCTGCCCTCTTCTAGAAGCAGGAGGAGGTGTTGGGGGGTGGGGGCAGGGAAGGGAGAGAAAGAAAACAGAGGTATCGAGGAAGGGGTCAGGCACAGACACAAAGATAAGAGATTGAGAGAGACAAAAGGAGAGATACAGACAGAGATGGAGAGAGATAGAGAAGCTGGCATGCAGAGACAAAGAGAGAAGTTGCAGAGAGACTCAAAGACTGAGACAGGGAGAGGCAAACAGAGACAAAGAAAAGAGTCTAAGGCAGGGAGAGGCAGAGGCAGACCCAGAGAGAAAGGGAAATAGAGAGACAGAACAACAGAAACAGAGACAGGCAAAAATAAAGCAGCAAGGAAAGAAATAGAGAAAAAGAAAATGCAGGAAAAAGAGGGAGGGAGGGAGGGAAGGGGGGGAGAAAGGAAGGAAGGAAGGAAGGAAGGAAGGAAGGAAGGAAGGAAGGAAGGAAGGAAGGAAGGAAGGAAGGAAGGAAGGAAGGAAGGAAGGAAGGAAAGAAGGAAGGAAAGGGATGGAGAGAATAAGAGAAAGCTGGTAGTACTCAAGGTCCAGGGGCTGAAAATATTCATGGAGGGACTTTTGTTGAGCCCCAGACACAGCCAAGGCACAAGATTCCTGTCCCCAAAATATATGAGGATTGGTTAGTCTGCCATTTCACCTGTGAACCCTGTTAATACTCCACCCCCAAGTGGAAATTAGAGCTCTTGAGAGGCATGAAGCCTGCAGGCAGTTATATCCTTCCCTGTGCTTTGTGTCCAGGCACTAGAAACAAAACAGGCTTGGGGTGTCCACTGTGCAACTTGTAAAAAAAAAAAAACCATGATAGAAATATGGAGGAGAAAAAAAACCTGACATATGGGCAGCTCACTTTTTTTTTGGAGTTGCATAGTCATAGAAGGGGCGCTCCATAAATATTTACTGAATTGACTTATTTATCCAAGTCCTAGGAAAGGAAATAAATGCTCTGCCCACAGTTGGCAGTACTTACAATGATAGAGTCTTGCTTACACTAAGGATCCATACCTTAAGGAAGGGTGAAGATGAGTGAGTACTCTCACATCAGGCATGAGAAGGGCCCTCTATTCATAAGCTCCTAGAGTGGAAATCTGTTGTATTGTCGGCCCAGCTCCCTTGGAGGAACTACTGCTCTCTAACCCAGTCACATCATCTAGCAGAGCTGCCAGTCTTTGGACCAGCCCTGCTCCCCAACCTTCATTATAGCACATTGACTGGCCAGCTACAGCGTCCCTTTTCTCTGGCCCAGAGATTGGTCCTATGGTAGTCTAATCAAAGTCCTCTTCCTGCCAAAAATATATTTGACTAGCAGGGTAAGTCTCTTGCCTTTTTAAAGTAAAGATGGAAAGTTTGTATCAGATAGTCATCTTTTCTGACCAAAGAAAGTCTATCTGACTGAAGAGAAAGAGGAGACAAGAGTTGGAGGTAGAGATAAATAGATAATATGAATGCGAACAAAATGTATCCCAATACGTGGAACAGATTCTGACTCAGTAAATATTTGTTGAATGAATTGTTGAGAGAAAGAAGAGAGAATTGGCGATTTCATTTGTGTCTAGATTTAAACACTTACTCATTATTTTCTGCATTTATTTATGGAGTTAGCACCATATGCTAGGCACCATGCTAGCTAGTGGTACTAGCACAGTGAATCGACAACTGACATGCTTCCTGCCTTAAAGGAGCTTACAGTCTAGTGGAGAAGGTAAATGGCAAACAAAATAATTACAGTTTGCTGCAAGTCAAACACTTCCATGAGGAATGCCGTAGAAGGCCATGGGAACAACCACTTTCCGAACCTCTCTTGAACAAACTACCCAGATCCGAATAACCTCCCAGCCCTACAACTTGCCTTCGGTTTTTTCGGGGTGTGTCCCCAGGGGCAATGTCCATTCCATATGACTCCACACCTTGGCTATGCTGGGCCAGGCCAGTTCTCTAGCAGAAGCTGGGAATTTTGACCTGGAACACAGAGACTGGGATTCATTACGACTGAGTTATGTTAAGTCAAACTTTTAGAACAAACTTTTAGAATTCCTGTAGCTGAGGTCCAAAGACTGTCTCTGGAACTTGCCCATTCTGAGGCTTGGTTGGTTGATGCTTTTGGGTTCTATAAGCTTCCCCTGGATCCCTAAGTAGATTTCCTTTTTTGCATAAGCTAATCAAAACTGGGATCTATTTTTCAACCAAAAGAAGCTACTAAAACAAAAATATTTCCTTAACTCTCTGGAGAATGGAGACAAAGGGAAAAAAACTAAAGTAAAATTACAGTGCTTTGGGATTTTTATAAGATTCTCCCTTGTACCACTTCCTTTTAATGTCTCCGTATCCACAAAGGACGCATCATTATTTACTCTGATCTACAGAGGCAGAATCCTATCCTCAGCAATGTTAACAGTTTATTTTAGAGTTCTGAGATCAGAGAGACTTCATTTTAAACTCGAGCAACTGTCACTGGCTGTGTAATTTGAGCAAGTTGTTTAACGTCTCTGAGTCTCAGTTTCCTCAGATGTAAAATAGAGGCAGTTACATCACTCAAAGGGTTGTGAGGATTGAATTAGATCTTGCATGTGAAGCTCTGAGCATAGACTTGGCCCTCAATAGCCCCCAGATGCTCAGGAGACCCTGCCACTATCTTCTGGCTCTCTGTACATACTTGCAAATGTGCATTTACACACACACACACACACACACGCACACGCACACTTGAGTGACTAATAGGCATAAGTGACTAAACAGTGTTTTGAACCTTGTCTTCTGACTCCAGAATCTTCACTCTTTTTACCACCCTCAAGCTGCAGATAGGATGGGGAGACTTAAGTCTACATTCTGAAAACACTTGGACTTATTTGGTCTGGAGAAGATTCCAAAGAACATCTGAAGAATTATCCCAGGGACTAGAGACCGGACTTGCTCTGTGAATTCTCAGAAGCAGAACTAGGGCCCACAGATGGCAGTTATCAGGTTTCTGCTTAATATAAAAAAGTTTCTCAGGGCCAACATGTACAGCCTTCCAAGGAAGTAGTGAGATCCCCATCACGGGCACTGAGCAAGCCAAGGGACCTACTTGAAAGGCATGTTAACAAAAGGCAGGCATGAGACCTAAGTTCCATCAAGCCTTGAGATTCTAGGAGGCTCTTTGTGTACAAAATGTACATTTGAGATTGCCTTACAAGACACCACGTTTTGGGGTCAGATGTCACAAGCACTAAGTTCCTTTTGAAAGGACAAGGCCTTAGTAGACTGTTACAGATGAAGTGGAGAGATAGTCATTTGTCCTCTTTGATATGAGTACTGGATTCCTCATTTCTCATCTCTCATAACTGAGACAATCTTACAATCACTACACAGTCCTCCAAGGCTGCTGGGGGTTAAAAGGACCAAGGTCCCTCACCAATCTGAGGACCACCTTAATTAAGCTTATCTCCTTCACATGCTTCCTAGAAGAATGCCTGGCCCAGCAAACTGCAAGAGGTGTGACTTTGAAGTGAGAAG
>NW_011889086.1:1305021-1311677 GCF_000151845.1 Pteropus vampyrus | reverse complement strand
CACTATCTAGTCCTCATATATGCCAAACCCTCAATCATCTCAGACCTTTGCACTTGCTGTTCCCTCTGCCTAGAGTATAGTCCCAAACCACATTCTTCTCATAACTGGCTCCTTCTCACCTGGGAGCTCACTCAGATGTCACACCTCAAAGAGGCCTTCTTTGACCATCCAATTTAAAGAAGATTCCTCTCAGGTACTTTGTTACATCTTATTTTAATTTACTCAGAGCAGTGATCATAATCTATATGTCTATTCTGTTTGCTTATTTGTTTATTGTAAGGCTACCCTTTCAGAGTGTAAAGTCCACAAAAGATGGGCCACCATCTTTCTTGTTCATTGGTTTATCCCAGAGCCTAGCCAAGGGAGAGCACTCTGAGCATGATGAATAAATCAGTGCATAAATGAACAAATGAATATATCATTATCATCCCATCTGCTGGATGAGGAAACGGAGGCTAAGAGGAAGGAGACCGGCCCCATCTCTCACAGTGTGGCTCTCTTTTAACAACCCCCGTGCATCCTTTGCTTCGCTCTAGGAGGCTGGTGACTGACCACGACTCAGGGAAAGAGTAGCCCAGACCTCGGGAGAGCAGCCCTAGCCCAGAGCCTTAGGAACACAGCATTTTTTAGTGCTACCAAGCGTCAGGCGCTATGCTACGTGCTTAATGTGCATGACATCACTTAATCCCCCATGGAAACTCTCCATTCGTCTGAGAAAAGGAACTGAGGCACAGAGAAATCAAGTGTCTGTGTAGAGTTGTGGCAGAGCAAGACTGCAACCCAGAGACCATCCAATCCACAAGCTGGTGAACCACTGTAGGGATGCTGCCTCCTCTCTCCAATGCCTGCTCCCTCCTTTGTCCTCTCTCAGCTCTCGCTCTTGTGACCCGCAGGCTTGTGACAGACCATATGAGACACAGGATTGCCTTTGAGCTTAAATGGAGCCGGAAATCTTAGAATCTCTGAAAGCAAAAGAGAACAACCGCTTCTGAGAGGCCCCCACCTGTAATTGGCACGGCCTGGTCGCGTCTCCCTCAATTTGTAACGAGGCAGAAATCCTGTTGAAGTCCCTGCATAACGAGGACATGATCCAGCCCTGGGCGGTTCCAGGCCCTTTCAAAGCCACAGCCCAGAGCCAGTTTTAATGATCACGAAAGAAACTTCTGAGAGAGTTGTAAGAGGAGGATGGGATAATTGCACTAGAAATATATGCCACCGACAACAATGGCCCGCGGCCCGGGGCTCTTCAGGAGATGTGGCCTTTGAGGTCAGGTCCTCTAGCACCTGCTCTGATTCTCTCTGACTCTCTGCTCCAAGATAATTATGAAAGAAAGATAGTAAAATCCTCCGCACCACCACCTCACAGAGCTCTACCTCCCACCCCGATGAAGCTGCAGAATGATTCTTCGTGGCTGAGTTTAATGAAATTACCATGGATTTGGGAGTGGAAAGCTTTACCATGCTCCTCCTCAGCTGTGTAAGCTTAAACAAATTACTTAGCCTCTCTGGACCCATTTTTCTCAGCTGGAGAAAGATTATCAAATGATATCTATTCGACGGTCCATCTAGAATGTTGGTGAAAGTGCCTGACACAGGGTGAGTGTGCTAATGTCACTGCTAGTAGCAAAAAAAGAGAGCTGTGACATTTTGAACTAGAGTTACTGTATAGTTCCGGTCTCCAGAAATTAATTCATATCTTTACGACAAAATTATTCATTTATAAGTGTTCCCAGCTCCCTCTTCTCTTCTCTCACCTACTCTGCATCCCCTACCTGCTAAACAAGAGGTTGTCCTTGTACTTTCAACTTCTCCCTAACCTCACCCTCCAGGGAGACCTACATCTTTGTTAGACTTCGGTCCTGCAGATCTGTGAGAATGGTCAGTGCTTAAACGCCACTGCATCCCAGAGGCCTTTAGTCACCTTCTACCTCTTTTCTGTCTACTAGAAATACAGACTCTATGATGATAAGGACCTAGCCTGTTTTGTTCACAGTCATATCTGATACTTACTAAAATCCCAGCCCATAGATATTTGTTAGCATCAATAGATATTTCATGAATAAATGAAAGATGACTGAATCCCCATACCAGCGGTTCTCAACCAGGGGTGATTTTGCCCCTTCCCCCAGGAGACAGTTAACAATGTCTGAAAACATTCTAGGATGCCACATCTGGAAGGGGATGTTCCTGGCATCCAGTAGGTAGAGTCCACGGATGCTGCTAAATAACCTACAATGCACGGACTGACCCCAAAACAAACAATTTTCCAGCCTAAAGGTGAGTAGTGATAAGGTTGAGAAGCCCTGCTCCAGTTCAAGTCCAGTCAGCGATCCCTCCAACGATCTGCCCTGTGACCATCCCAGGCCACGACATTGCTGATGTTCACTTGTTACCCTGCAACATCCTCCTATCAGATCTCCCTGTTTCCACTCTTGTCCACTGAAATACACTCTCCACAGAGTAGCCAAAATAATGTTTTAAAAATCAAGTCAGTTTCCTCCTAAAAACCTCTCCAACACTTATGGCTTCCCATTGCCCTCTGAAGAAAATCCAAACTCCTCACTATATTTTACAAAGCCCTACATGATCGAACCTCCGCCTGCTTCTCGGACCTCAATTCCTACTACTTGCCACCTCAATTAATGAGCTACATCCGCAATGAAGTTCTGTTTGTCTCTAACTTAGTGGTTCTCAAAGTGTGGTCCTTGGTCCAGCATTAGCATTGCCTGAAACTTGTTAGACATGCAAATTCTCCAGCCCCACCCTGGACCCACTGAACAGAAACCCCAGGGATAGGACTAGCAATCTGCAGTTCAACAAGCCCCACAGCTGACTCTGATGCATGCTTGAGTTTGAGACCCAGTGACCTAACAAAGAGGCTCATCTCTTAGCACCTTTCTACCTGCTCTCGCTCTTCTCTTTGTCTAGAATATTCTTCCCCCATATCTTCATGGTATTAAATCCTTATCACTGAAGTCTCACCTCAGTTGACACTTTCTCATACAAGCCTTCCTTGACCACTCAATTTAGAGTAGTCCTCTAACCCAAGTAAATATCACATTACTTCATTGTAGGCATTATTTTATTCCATTGTAATAGTCATTTATTTGTATTTGTAAGCTCCCCTGGAGAGCAGAGATCTTGTCTGTCTTGTTCATTGCTCTATCCCTAGTGTTCATAGCCACACCTGTCAAAACATTTATTAAAAGAATGAATAAGTAAGTGGAAAATCTAGTTAATGGGAAGTAGAAGAGAAACTAAAAGAGAAACAAAAAGAGAGTATCAATTTATATTATAATGAGAAGCAGAGGCAGGGAAAGAAAGAAAAAAATACTCAAACTGGGATTTAAGAATTTTGGCTTTGGAGAGATGAAAGGAATGGAGACTTGAAGGTAGGAAAAGGAGTTTTGAGAAGTGTTGCTATGGGTGCTACAAGACACTGTAGAGACTCAGTCCTCCCAGAGCCTCTGACCTGCACTGTGTCGAGTGTGACCTCAGTCAGGGGTGATGTGGGGCCTTGGGACTGAAGAGGTTTACACATGAAACTTCCTGCATTCATTCAAAACACATAGAAGTCCCTCTAAAAGCCAAGTCCTAGGATGAACAAGAGAAGAATTAGACATGGCCCCTATCTTTTAGAAGCTTAAAGTGTAATAAGAGAGCTAAGATACATGTAGAGGTAATCGTTTGAAAAGATGGAGAATGCTAAGAAAGAAAACATTTATCAGTTACCTCCTTCATGAAGCATCTCCTTGGTGCTTTACATAAGTATCTCATGGGATACCCACAGAAACTCTGTTAAGTATCACATTTTACAGATGATCAAAATAGCATCATTTGTTGAGTATTTTTCTGTTTTAAGCTGAATGCTTTCTAAAAAGTTCTCGCTAAATTCTTTTAACACTCCTAGGAGGTATCAATATCAGCAGAGTCTCCTTTGTACAGATGAGAAAAGCCTCAGAGAGCTGAAGTGATTTGCACAGGTGATAGAGCACCTCTGCTCAAAGAGGAAAACAACAACAACAACAACAAAAATAAACAAAAGCAAACAAGGAGCCTTGTTCTCACTGGATGTTATGAAGAGACCATGTTCAGCTTTATACAAGGAAGAGGTTCCCAACCAGCATGCTGTCTGACAATGTAATGGGTTATCTCATGAGATGGTGAGCTCTCAGTTGCCATGTGCATCCAAACAGAAACCAGACAATACTTTGGGATAATGTAGTGATTTCTGTGCAGAGAGGAATATTAAACTGATGACTTCTAAGTTTCTGGATATAAGATCTCATTATTCTATTCCTAGATACATGGCTTTGGGACAGTCCCTCTCTCTAGATCTCATTTTCATGTTTTGGAATTATAACCACCAAGGTTCCTTCCAGGCCTTGCATGCAAAGGTTCTCAGTTTTAAAGGACAACGTGGAGGCTGGGGTCACTGACCTCTCACCAGGCTTTTGGCGTCCCTCACTGAGGGTCCTGTTCAGTCCAGAGACCTGGGAGCTTTGAAATTTTACTTCCTTCTCAATTTTGCCTCCAGCTGCCCACAAACAAACCGATATTGTGGAAAATTCCAGGCAGCAAAATATTGGTCTGATGACAAAGTCTTTTAGAGCCAGTCCCACAGCTAACTTGGGGGACCTGTACCTCCCCCATACACCATCTCCAACCCCACATCACCTCCCCAAAAGCTCATTTGGTTAGAATTCCAATTATGCTCCAGCAATCTCAGATCCCCAGAATTCCTTTATCCCAGGGCAAGAGTAATTGGATTTTTCTCCTTCTAAGCCTCAGCTGCCCCTCTACTTCATCAGCATGCTGGGCTCTGGGCCCACCAGGCTCTGTGAAGGAATTAAAAAGATGCCATGCGGCTTTATGAAATCATATGTAAGATCTTTAAGGATGCTTTCTGCAGTAGAGGGGGTTTTTATTTTTCCTTAAATCATTTCCAGTCTTCAGACAACAATTTTACAGTCTGTTGGGGTCCTGAGGTGGAATTTATGATTCTGGGGGCATTGCTTTTTTTTAATGTGGCCCTTTCTTTTGCCTTTCCCTGCCCCACCTTGTTCTTAGAGGATCCAGGAAAGGGGCAGAGGGAGAGGGATATGGACTAATTACCACCTAATGCATGCAATTCCTCCATGTGCACTGTGCTTTGTATCTTCAAAGCACTTTAACATCCATCATGTCATTTTATCTTCATGAAGAGGCTGGAAACAGGCTGAGTAGGTGTTAGTGGTCCTATTTTCCAGATGAAGACACTGAGGTTCCTAATAGAGGCAGGATCCAAACCCACTTCTTTTGATTCCAAGTCAAAGACCCTTTCCAACACAAAATTATGCCCCTCGCCCTGGTTATTATGTGGCCTCATTTCTATTCCTGAGTTCAGAATGGGACCCAGGTTAGAAGGGCTGAACTTCTCAAATGATAGGCCAAGAATGAAAAAGTAATTGTCTTGTGATAAAGGAGAACTATCCTCCTTCCTAATCCCACAGTCACCAGTTGATTGAGTTAGTAAACCTATTAGCCAAACATCTGCAATCTTTAATCTACCTTACACGCTACTGCCAAAGTTATTTCCTCCAAGGATAAGTGTGACTGGGTCACGTGATTGTTCAAAAGCCTTTGAGTCTCTTCTGCCTAAAGAGAAAAATTACAGGGTTGAAAGAAACTTGGAGATTATCTAATCCTGAACTCTAAAATATGTAATAATGTACTCTACCACTGATATCCCTCAGGCTTGAATAACTCTGGTGATGGCGATCTCATTACCCATTTTGCCTTCTTTTATCTAAACAACAGATATTTACTGGACATGCATGGTGTTAAGCTTGTGAATACAATCCTGAATATCACATACTCAAACAGTGGTGGTTAGGAGAAAGTTCTGAAGGCAGACTGGGTTTAAATTCTAGCTCCATCACTTAGTTGCTGCATAACCTTGGGCAATTACTTAAATTCTGTTTGGCTCAATGTCCCTGTCTGTAAAATGAAGATAAGAATACCAACGACCTGGAACTAGTGACACAGATGAGGAAACAGGCATTTACAATACAATGAAGTACAGAAAGCTATGACAGCACCTACTCCATCAGGGTGGTGGCCTGCAATCAGTGACCTCCAAGTGCAGCATTACAGGCAAGTAGGAGTTGTCCAAAGAAAGAAAGAAAAATGTATTTCAGGAATAGAGAAAATGGAACTGGAGACACTGTCCTGCAATAAATAGAAAGCACAGAGTGTTCAAAAAGTTTATAAAACTTCGGCATACCTGGAGCAGAGAGGGCAAGGCAGGGATGTGAGCTAACCGTTTACTTTTCAGAGAGTTCAATTATGGGAAAAACTTTTCAATGTCTACATCCCTGGCATGGCACAAAAAGACTTCTGCAGTTTGGCCCCAACTTACTTTTGCAATTTCATCTCTCAGTTGTGTACTAGTCACATGTCTATCAACAAGAATTATACCTTTCCACATCTAGGCCTTTGCTTATGCTGTTTCCCCTCCCAGGAGCGTTACTCTTAGTGTGCATCTGGGGTTCAGATTTTCTCAGGACTCCTTCATACCATCTTTTGCTAACAGAATCCCTCTTTCTTGTAGGACATCCACTCAGTGTGATTCAGGTGAGCTCACCCTAATCTAACCCCATCTTCAGAGTATGACC